>NW_006922028.1:1604546-1629421 GCF_000298275.1 Orycteropus afer afer | reverse complement strand
GTATCACTACGGAAGTAGATTGCCCAACCTTCCTTCCAAGAAGTGGCTGGTGGGTTTGAACCACAGCCTTCTGGTTAGCAGTCAAGTGCCTTAGGCACTATGCTACCAGAGCTCCTGGATATCCAAGCAGGAAACATCAAATAGGTAAATTATATATATCAATAGCTTTTATTAAGCACTGGACATACCAAAAGTTGAAAATAAGTATTTTTTTCATTTCAGATAAAATATATTTAAAAATTTTTATCCAATGATAATTTTTTACCACAATCTCTTAATTAAGAAGTCTCAGGTTGATGGAATATTTTCATTCTTCCCATATCTGTATGACACCAATGAAAACTTGCTGAGTTCCCTCTGGATTATGATAGCATTATATAAAGCATGAGAAATACATAAATTATAAACAAGTGGCACTTAACGTACCCTCAAATTAGCCAAGATAAAAGACATCATAAAGCTATAAATGATAGAAGGTGTAAAATTTGTCAGTTTTGAAAGATAAAAATTTCAATTCACACATATGTATATAACAAACCCACACAAAGGTATCAATTGAGTTTCCATTAGTAGCTCCAAACCTCCTGCAAAAATCATCGTGACCTGTTCCAAGATCATTTGAACAGAAGGCTCAATTACTGGTAGCATAGTGCCTAAAGTATTTGACTGCTAACCAGAAGGCTGGCGGTTCAAACCCACTGGCCACCCCTCAAGAAGGAAGGTAGGGCAATCTACTTCTGTAGAGACACTGCCTGGGAAACCCAAGGAGGGGTGGCTATGAGTCAGATCTGACTCGATGGCAGTGAGTTTGGTTTTTGGTTTTTTATATCAAGATATGTCTGAAACTAGTTCTGCTAATAAATAGCAGCTCAAGGACTGGTACCTCACTCATTCTCCAGTAAATGAGGGCTAACATGTACATCCTACCTGTGTAAAGTACAAAAAAACACGTCAACCTCTCAGAGAAGGAAAATTCAAATATTTTCCACTAAAATGAGCAAAACAAAAGTGGTAAGACTCCGCTGTCAAAGGCATAAAACTTGCAAGACCCAGAAAACCAAGGCAGTCCCATTGTGTTCAGGTTCTCACAGGTTTCACCGCGCACGTGTGTGTGTGTGTGTGTGTGTGTGTGTGTGTTTGGCTTTTAGCTACTTGTTATGAATCAATGGTTTCACCTTAAAGAACTTCAAGTTTCATGCTCAGCAAAGAAAGACCAGCTTCATTTCATTTACTAAACGTTCATGCTCAACATACACTGAATCTAGGAAAATTGGAAGTTGTCAAAAATTACATGCAATACTGGAAGAGAGGTATACCAGAGGCATCAGTGAGCAGAAATGGACTGGTATTAGCTATTTTGAATTGGATAATCGCATGGTCTACTATGCTGGGAATGACAAAATGAGGAGGAACAGAGTCAAATTCAGCAATGAAAGAACATTTCAAGATCTCTCCTAAAGTACAACACTGTCAGTGGTAGGATAATATCCATATGTCTACAAGGAAGACCAGTTAATACAATTATTATTCATATTTACACACCAACCACTAGTGCCAAAGGTGAAGAAAATGAAGATTTTTACCAACTTCTGCATTCTGAAATTGATCAAACATGCAATCAAGATGCACTGATAATTACTGGTGATCAGAATGCAAAAGCTGGATACAAAGAAGGATCAGTAGCTGGAAAATACAGCCTTGGTGGCAGAAATGATGCGGGAGACTGCATGATAAAATTCTGCAAGACCAATGACCTATTCCTTCTAAACACCTTTTTTCAACAACATAAACCGTGACTATACACATGGACCTCACCAGATGAATTACACAGGAATCAAATGAACTCTATCTAGGAAAGAGATGATGGAGCAGCTCAGTATCATCAGTCACAACAAGGCCAGGGGCCAACTGAGGAACAGACCATGAATTGCTCATATGCAACTTCAAGCCAAAGCTGAAGAAAATTAAAACAATTGCACAACAGTAAAAATACAACTTTAAGTATTCCCACCTGAATTTAGAGACCATCTCAAGAACAGATGTGAGGCACTGAACACCAACAATCAAATACCAGACGAGTTATCAGATGACATCAGGGACATCATACAAGAAGAAAGCAAAAGGTCATTAAAAAGATAGGAAAGAAAGAAAAGACCAAAATGTGGTATATCAGAAAAGACTCAGAAACTTGTTCTTGAGCACAGAATAGCTAAAGCAAACAGAAGAAATGATGAAGCAAAAGAGCTGAACAGTAAAGACAAAGTAAAGTATTACAATGAAATGTGCAAAGAACTGAAGTTAAAAAATGAATTGGGAAGACAAACTCAGCATTTCTTAAGCTGAAACTGAAGAAAAAATGCAAGTCTTGAGTTGCAATACTGAAGGCTTCTATGGGCAAAATATTGAATGACACAGGAAGCACCAAAGAAAGTAGAAGGAATACATGGAAACACTGTACCTAGAAGAGTTGGTTGATGTCCAACCATTTCTGGAAATTGCATATGATGAAAACATCCAAGCTGCACTGAAGGCACTGGTGAAAAACAAGACTTCAGGAATTGACAGAGTACCACTTGTCTACGCCAAGAAATATGGACGACAGCTAGCTGGCCAACTGACTAGAAAGAGATCCGTGTTTGTGTCCACGTCAAAGAAAGGTGATCTAAAAGAATGCGGAAATTATCAAATACCATTAATATCAAATGCAAGTAAAATTTTGCTAAAGAGAATTCAACAATAGTTGCAGCAATATAATGACAGGGAACTTCCAGAAATTCAAGCTGGATTCAGAAGAGGACAACTATGGATATTATTGCTGATGTCATGTAGATCTTAGCTAAAAGCAAAGAATACCAGAAAGATATTTACTATGCATTCACCCATGTGGACCATAACAAATCGTGGATAAAATTGCAAAGAATGGGGATTCCATAACACTTACTCGTAACTCATGAGGAACCTATAGACCAAGAAACTGTTGCTCGAGTAGAACAAGGGGATACAGTGTGGTTTAAAATCAAGTAAGGTGTGCATCAGGGTTATATCCTTGCACCATACTTATTCAATCTGTATGCTGAACAAATAATCTGAGAAGCCAGACTATATGAAGAAGAATACAGGATCAGGATTGGAGGAAGACTCATTAACAACCTGTGATAATGACACAGTCTTGCTTGCTGACAGTAAAGATGACTTGAAGCACTTAATGATGAAGATCAAAGACTACATACAGTCTTCAGTATGGATTACACTGCAACATAAAGAAACAAAAATCCTCACAACTTGACCAATAACCTATATCATGATAAAGGGAGAAAATACTGAAGTTGTCAAGGATTTAGTTTTACTTAGATCCACAATCAATGTCCATGGAAGCAGCAGTCAAGATTCAGATGATGTGCTGCACTGAGTAAATCTCCTGCGAAGAATGTCTTTAAAGTGTTACAAAGAAAATATGTCACTTTGAGGACTAAGATACACCTTACCCAAGCCATGGTACTTTTAACTGCCTCATTATGAATAAACAAGATCAAAGAAGAATGGATGCCTTTTAATTACAACGTTGGTGAAGAATATTCAATATACCATGGACTGCCAAAAAAATGAACAAAACTGTCTTGAAAGAAGTATAGCCCAAATGCTCCTTATAAGCAAGGATAGCGAGACTTTGTCTCATGCATTTCAGACACATTATCGGAAAGGACCAATCCAGAAGAGGAACATGAAGCTTAGTAAAGTAAAAGGTCAGTGGAAAAGAAGACCCTCAATAAAATGGATTGACACAGTAGCTGTAACAACGGGCTCTACCATAGCAACAATTGTGACGATGGTACAGGATGAGGCAGCGTTTCATTCTGTTTTATGCAGGGTGTCTATGAGATTAAACTGACTCCAAGACATCCAAGATCAGTAACATGCTCAACGTTGCAAAGGAAAGAGGAACGATAGGCCCAAAAAGGAAAAGAACAGCTATTGGTACCACATCCACTACCATAAGTGACTGACTCAGAAAGATTTCATTATTCGTTAGAAAGCAATAATATAGTATTATACAGGGCTATTTTTATACCTCAAAATCTTTGGATTTGTGTTGATAACACAGGTTTTTTTAAAGCTATTATAAAACTAATCACTACAATATGGATGTAAAATATAAAACCTAATAGCACCTGTCACAGAGTAGCTGACAAATTATTTGTTGAAAGAATGTTTCTGACCTTATACAGCTTTGTTAAAATACATACCTTTTCCTCCAGTTTCTTCTTGTCTTCAGTAGATTGGGTTATTCTTTGTTTGAGAAACTCATTGAGCTGTAAAACCTCTTTTTCTGCAGATACAAGCTTTTGTTCAAGCTCCTCCTGCTGGGAATTGGATACGGACTGTTCTGAAAATGGAGCCTGGAGTGAAGTGTTCTCATATTGTGGCTATTGAAAGGTAGGGGGGAAAAAAAGCAGGTGAGATTTAAAGAGTTTGTCTTGAACACCTGGAAAGAAATTAAAGGTGAGGTACAGTGCAAAAAGTACAGGCTTTAGCAACAGAGATCAACCTTGTTTAAATATCACTTCCCCTGCTTAGACCTTATGACCAATTAAATAAGATAAGATTACTTACCATCTCTAAGCTTCAGTTTTCTCACTTATAAAACAGAAATAACAAAAAGCTTATCTTGCTGTGTTGTAAAAAATTTCAGAGATATAGTAAGAAAGTTCCTAACACATAGCAGAAGCTTAGTAAGTGGCAACAGCTATTTGGGGAGTTCTGGTGGCATAGTGCCTAAGGCATTTGACTGCTAACCAGAAGTCTGGAGGTTCAAACCCACCAGCTACTCCTTGGAAGGAAGGCTGGGCAATCTACTTCCATAGTGATACCGCCTTGGAAACCCAAGGAGGGGTTGCTGTGAGTCGGAAATGACTCATCAGCAGTAAGTTTGGTTTTTTTGTTTCATTATGGCTATTTGGTTAAAAAGTATAATTAGAAATGTAACTAGTATATTACATACATTCAAAGGAACCCTAGTAATGGCTAAATGCTCAGCTGCTAACTAAAAGGTCAGTAGTTTAAACCCATCAGCCATTGGAGAAAAGACCTGGCAACCTGCTCTTATAATGAGCCCAGCCTGGGGAACCCTATGAACAGTTTACTCTGTCACACAGGGTCACTCTGACTTTGGATCAACTTGACAACCACATACATTATTCATTATATAGAAGTAAAAGTTCTAGAGTAACAAACAAAAACTAAAGAAAAATTTCCTCATAGCACTTAAATTTCCCACTATTAAATTCAATATGCATTAATCGTGTGTTCCCTTAACTAGAAATAAGGTTCATAATATCAGGGGGCTTTGTTAGTCTTAGTTATTCTGATATTCTATTGTCAAGAACAGTGCCTGAAAGAAAATAAGTGCTCAATAAATAATTGCTGAGTGAATAAATGTATTACTGCTAATCATGTGGTAAATTCAGGTATCCCCCCTTTCAGCCCTCCCCACAAAGGATTATAACCTAGACAGAGAGGGCAAGAAAAACAAGTATTTCCTCCAAAAAATCAAAATATGTTGTTATATGAGATACCAACAAAGTATTATGAAAGCAAAAAAAAAAACAAAACAAAACAGATTTTTCCACCTAATCAAGAAATATTTAATAAGTACATATGCTAGGCATTGTGTTAGGTAGTGGGATTTTACAGCTAATGAAACAAGGTCCTACCAGTGTAATGGAAGTGTCAGACCAAAAAGATGAAAACTATCTAAGTTCTAAGGTGGTGGCATGTAGTAGCTATGGGAAGGCTTTTTAAAAAGTGAACTGGAACTAGGCCTTGAAGAACTGATAGTTTTGCAAAAGGTGAATATGCAACTCAATAATTACATAAATACCATTTACTATGTGTTGGGTATTTCAAAGATGGTAGACTCAGCCACTGCCTTTTACAACATTAAATTTTAATCAGAAGCATAGAAGATACCATTAAAGAACATCAAGCTCAATTGGCATAACATATTACATGAAAACATTGTTCCACATCCTACTTTGGTGAATAGCGAATGGGATCTTAAAAGCCTGCAAGCGGCCATCTAGATGCAACAATGGGTCTCTCCTCATCCAGAGTAACGAAGAATGAAGAAAACCAAAGATACATGGAAACAATTAGTTCAAATGATTGGTACACCATGCAATCCTCAGCCTATGACCATGAGACCAGAAGAACTAGATGGTGCCTGGCTACCACTGTCAACCACTCAAAGGGGGAATCTATGTAGGAGATCCTGGACAATATGGGAGAACAATGTGGAACAAAACTCAAAATCATTAATTAAAAAAAAAATGGGGAGGGAAGAAACCAGGTTTGTTGGTCTGCTAGAGTCTGGTGGAATCCCTGAGACTATGGCCCCTAGTTGCCCTTCAGGTCTGGAATTGAACTCTTCTGTGGCTTCCAGCCAAACAAAAGACAGGCATATGAGCTGAACTTTTACATTAGGTAGATACAATCCTTGGAGAGACCAATCATGGGAGAATAGAAGGGCTGTGTATGCACAGGGAGACAGCTCGGAGGGCAGGGATACACCAGAGGGAAGGACACAGGGAAGAGGTAGCTATGGGGAGGAAGAAGGAGGGGAGCTGTTGCATTGTGGGAAATTACAGTCAATGTCATGAGACAAAGTGTATGTGAACTGCTGTATGGGAGAAGAATTTGCTCTGTAAACTTTCACTCCAATCACAATAAAATTTAAAAAAAAAAAGACACACTTAGTTGAGTATAATATAGGGCATAATATAATATGGTAACCAAAGAAAGCCCATCTTAAATATAAAGTGCTAGAGACAGAAGGCAGGACAAATGAAGATGACATTTGGAAAATGAGAAAAAAAGCTTTACTGGAGAGATAACTCTTATGTTAAATTTTGAAATATGAGGATCCTGGGAGGTAGATACGAAAAGAAAAGAAGAAAGGCATTTTAGAAGGAATGTTATGTCAATGTAAAAGATGAGATCTATGCACAGAGACAGATAATTCATGTCTGTCTAAAACATAGGCTATGAGAAGGGAAGTATAAGAGAAAACTTGAAAACCTAGGTTGGGACCATACTGTTCAACCTTAATTCATACAAAATAGGAGCCAGTGATGATTTCTAAACAAGAAAGTAACATGGTTTAAGAAGATTGTTAACTCTGATTTGTAAATCTCTGTATTCCCTGGCATTTAGTCCAGTGCCTGCCTAGACTCTCAATAAGTGTTGAAGAGGGAAAAGAGAGAAAACGTGAAAAAGGATGACCAAAGTGCTTAAATAAAAGTGACAAATCTAGAAGCAGCAGACATGAAGAACTAGAGAATACTGTGGATGGATATGGAGACACACTCTAAGAAACTATTCCAACAGTCTAGTTGAAAAGAAATGAGTTGAACAGAGCACAGGGAACAGAGTGAAGAAACTCTGGCAGCAGAGCTGAGTTGATTTAGAGATTAAAAAAAAAAAAAAAGATGTAAATGGACAGGAAATATTAAAAACCAGGGTTTGAGATTTGGAGTCTCAGTAACAGGAAAGGTAATTAATATTCTGAGCAGAACGAGGTCATATAGGAGAGCAGGTTTAAGGAGATGTACTTAATTACAGTTAGAGCTCACTGTTATTGAGATGCCAGTTAAACATACAAGTAAAGATGAACATCAGGCAGTTAGACTAGTGGATTTGGAACTCAGAAGAATGGCTGGGTAAGCAAACTATAAAAGCTTATACAAGTGTCTCTACTATAATACAATACACACATTCCTGGAAAATCTGCAAAAAACATACACTAAAAACAATAGAGCTTGGAAAGAGATTATGGATTAGCAAAGCACTACTGAAGAAGAAAAACAAAGCAGACGGTCTCACACTTTTGGATCTCAAAACCTACTTACTATACTGTCACAGTGGTCAAAACAGCCTGGTATTGGTACAATAGGCACACAGACCAGTGGAACAGAATTGAGAGTCCAGAAATAGATCTATCTACCTAGACTGCTGATCTTTGACCAAGGCCTGAAATCCATTCAATGGGGAAGAGATAATCTTTTCAACAAATGGTGCTAGCAAAAATGGATATCCATTTGCAGAAAAATGAAACAAGATCCATACCTCACACCATACACAAAAAATAAACTCAAGATGGATCAAAGACCTAAACGTAAAACCTAAAACTATGAAGTTCATCAAAGATAAAATAGGAGCAAATTTAGGGGCCTTAATTTATGGTATAAATACACTATCAAGCATAATCCAAAATGTATGAACAGCAGAAGATAAACTAAATGACTGGCATCTTCTAAAAACTGAATTCTTAGGTACATCAAAAGACTTCTCCAAAAGAGTAAAAAGGGAACTTATAAAGAATATTTGGCAGTGGCCTATCCAACAAGGTACTTATCTCTAAAATTCACAGAAAACTTTGATGCCTCAATGCCAAAAAAGATAATCCAATTCAAAAATGGGGGAAAAAATATCAACACTTCACTAAAAAAGATATCCAGGTAGCCAAGAAACACATGAAGAAATGCTCATGGTCATTAGTTATTAGAGAGATGCAAATCAAAACAAAATGACATATCATCCCCCTCCAGCAATAAGAGCAAAACTCAAGAAGAGAGAAAACAACAAATGCTGGTGAGAGTACAGAAAGTTTGGAACTCTCATATACTGCTAGTGGGACTGTAAAATGCTACAACCACTGGGTAAAATGGTATGCCTCTTCATTAAACAGTTGGAAATAGAAATACCATTTGATCCAGCAATCCCACTACTAGGTATATATCCTAAAGACAAGAGACCCAGGACACACGTTCATGTTGACTGCAGCACCATTTACGATAGCAAAGAGATGGAAACAACCTAAGTGCCCATCAACAGAGGAACAGATAAGCTACGAAACCACGGGATACCATGCAAAATTAAAGAATAATGACAAATCAGTGACTCACTGATAATGTGGATGAACTTGGAGGACATTACGATGAGTGAAATGAGTCAATCACAGAAGGACAAATATTGTATGAGTCCATTATTGTAAAAAGTCAAGAAAAGGTTTATACAGGGAAGGAAATTTTCTTTGTTGGTCACCAGAGATGGTAGGGCGCAGAAGGGAGGGAAAAATAGATGGATAATTGAAAGACAGGGATTTAAAAAATAAATAAAGAAAGAAGATTAGCCATTGGTTTATAGTTTTTGAATATAGGTAGGCACATGGGAGTTCACTGTACTAGTCTTTGTTTCTGTTTGAAATATTTTATGATAAAAATTAAAATAAAATAATAGAGCTTACGGGGAAAATAAGGAGCACAGGTGGCACAATGGTTAAGCACTTGGCTGCTAACCAAAAGGCTGGCGGTTTGAAACCATCCAGTGGTTAAGCAGGAGAAAGACCTGCCAGTGGTTAAGCAGGAGAAAGACCCGCCACTGGAAACCAGCCAGTGGTTAAGCAGGAGAAAGATTGTTGCTGGGTGCTACTGACTGGATTTCCAACTCTTAGTTACGCTATGCAGCAGAGTAGATCACCAAGTCTTTTCTTCCTCAGAGCTGCTGGGTGGGTCCAAATGACCAACCTTCTGGTTAGCAGCCGAGAGCTTAACCATTATGCCACCAGAGATTACAACCTAGAAAACCCTATGAGTTAGCAGTTGTACTATGACATGGGGTGGCTATGAACTGAAACTCAATGGCACCCAACAACAATCTTTACAAGAGCAGATGACCAGATGCTTCTCCTGTGGACCCACTGGATGGAGTCACCATGAGTTGAAATCAACTTGACAGCACCTAACAAAAACAGCATGGGAAAAACAGGAGTACAGACAGTCCACTCGTAATTGATGGAAATTTTAAAACCAGAGTACTAGAGCTCTGGTAGCATAGTGCCTAAGGCACTTGACTGCTAACCAGAAGGCTGGTGGTTCAAACCCACCATCCACTCCTCGGAAGGAAGACTGGGCAATCTATTTCTGTAATGATACTGCCTCGGCAACCCAAGGAGGGGTCGCTATGAGTTGGGACCAACTCGATGGCACATAACAACAATGAAAACAGTTAAGAGGAGAGATAATTTGGACCTTCTGGAAAGGCAAGGCATAGCTGATATTAAAACACACTGGCACCAGTCTTGACTATGCTCTAAAAAGCAGGTATGGTAGGTACTGAGATGACAGAAAGAAATAGAACTCCTCCTACAGGCACCGCCATTCAGGTGGAAAAGGGGCAGTACAACCTGCCATGAGCTAAGAAGCACTAAAGCAGGAAGTGAACTTCTTAAATAAGAGCACTCCAAATGCAGCCATGCTTTCATAATTTTCTTTAAATGTGGTAAAAGGGCTTCCGTTACCAAAGCCATAGGTAAGCCCAGGCCTTTTTCTTTGTCTGTCAAAGGTGATAATTTTAAATCCACTATTCTAATGGTAGCACAGTGCCTAAGGCATCTAACTGCTAACCAGAAGGTTGGTGGTTCAAACCCACCAGCCACTCTGCAGAAGCAAGACTGGGCAATCTACTTCTGTAAAGATTTACCACCTCAGAAACCCAATGGGGGTCACTATAAGTAGGAATCAACTTGATAGCCATGGGTTTGGAGTTGTTTATTTTTTTGTCTGTAATAAAATCATGTATGAACCAGGAAGACTTCAAACCTATACTAACATCATTCTCCTATTTACCAGTTGTGTACAAGCAAAAATAAATTACAGAAATATGTTTTGTAGGAAGACAAACTATAGTTGAAGCTATAGATGAAATTAATCAAACAGAAAAGTCTGAAGACAGAATGTTTTTCTCCTTTCAGTAGGATCTTTTTAGCCTTTAATATCTTCTCTGACTGATAAAAACCCTCTCTCTGGAGGAACTCTTTATTCTCTTCCATTCTATGACCATTTTATTGATGCTCTTTCACAAGTTATTATTTCCTACTACCTTCTCAAATAAGACTGTTCCCTACCTTTAGTCCCAGATCCCATTCTCTTCCCACTGCACACACTGTCCCTGCAATACCTCATCATGCCTAAAGCTACAACCACCTGCATAGACTGAGGACTCCTAAATCTCTTATCTGTGGTCCAGAACTGGTACCCTGAATATCTACCTCATTCTTTATCTCAGCCCCAAACTCATTTTTTTTTGTTTGTTTGTTATTTTTTTCTGTTCCTGATGTAGTAGTCTCTTTTATTGTCAGTGACACTACAGACCAAACCAGGCAATCATTCTTCTCATCACATTAAATAAGTCACCAAATCTAGCCCCCTTTACCATGCTGGTGACACAGATATTTAATAAATGCTCTTCCTCTTACAGTGACCGCCTCCCCTTGTTTTCACTGAGGTGCTCATTTAACTTTTGGACAACTGAGAAAGTCTCCTGACTTTGCCTGCCTCCAACACCATTTATTTTTAATTTTAGTCTTTATTGTGCCATTGAAGTCATCTTTTAAAACTTAGTATCTGGTCTCAGAAAAGGAGGTAGTTCATGGAGGTGATTAGTCACACATTTTATTTCCTCCTCCATTCCTGACTCTTCTTATTCCTCTTTTGCTCCAGGCAAACAGAGACCAATTAACATAGCTTGCATGGCCACTTGCAAGCTTTTAGACCTCACCCCCACCCCTGCAATTACGAAATGAATTGGGAGGTAGAACAGTAGCACTACACATGGTAACAGGCCAGTTAACTGAAATGCCCATGAAACCATGAGCTAAACCAAAGAACCAAATCCCATGAGGTGTTTAGTTATACATAAGCAGCCTCAGCAGCTGCTCTTTTGTTGTTGTTGTTAATTTATCTATAATAGAACATCTGTCAATTCAACTTCTTACAGGTATGCAACTTATTGACAGCAATCACATTAATTGGCTGTGCAACCCTTACCCTTACTCCATGCAGCTTTTCCATCACTGTAAACGGAAACTCAGTGATCCATAAGTAATAAACTCCTCCTTCTCCCTCCCTCCTACCCTTAGTTGTTGTTGTTGTTATTTGCCATCGAGTCGGCCCCGACTCATAGCGACCCCTCCTTGGGTTTCCGAGGCAGTATCACTACGGAAGTAGGATTGCCCAACCTTCCTTCCGAGGAGCGGCTGATGGGTTTGAACTGCCAGCCTTCTGGTTAGCAGTCAAGTGCCTTAGGCACTATGCTACCAGAGCTCCTCCTACCCTTAGTAACCACTAATAAACTTTTTAGTCCTTACACAATTGCCTTTTCTTGTCTTTTTATATAAGTGAAGTCATGCAGTATTTGTTCTTTTGTGACTGATTTCAAGCAGAATAGTATCTTTAAGCTCCATCCATGTTGTAGCATGTATTAACACTTCATTTCTCCTACTAGCTGAGTAGTATTCCATTGTATGTACATACCACATTTTGTTTATCCATTTACTTGTTGATGAACATTTAGGTTTTGGCTACTGTGAATAGCACTGTAATGAACACTGATGTACACAAGTCTGTTTTCATCAAGACTTCTGGGTATATACCTAGGAGTAGAATTGCTGGGTTATATTGTAGTTCTATTTTTACTTTTTTAAGGATCCGCCACACTGTTTTCTACAATGGCAGTACCATTTTGCATTCCCACCAGCAATGGATAAGAGTTCCAATTTCCCCACATCCTTGCCAACATTTATTTCTTTCATTTATCTTAGTCATTCTAGTAGGAGTGAAATAATTTCTCTTTATGGTTTTTATTTGCTCTCTTTGATGCCTAAAGATGTTGAGCATCTTTTCACATGTTTGGTGGTCACTTGAATATCCTCTTCGGTGAAATGTCTATTCAAGTCCTTTGCCATGATGCCAGAAGAACTGGATGATGCCTGACTACCTGTTTTGGTCCTCTAGTGCCACGCTAACAGAAAAATACCATAGCTGGATGGCTTGAACAAAGAGAGATCTACTTTCTTACAGTTTAGAAGACTAGAAGTCTGAGTTCAAAGTGCCAGCTCTAGGGGTTGGGTGAAGGCCCCTTGACCTCGGGCTTCAGCTCTGCCTCTTGCTCCCAGCCCACTGGAGCTGGAGGCGTCTCTTAACTCAGGCAGCTGCTGGCTGCTGAGGCTGACAAACCCAAGGCCAACAAGTACAATGGCACAGTCCCAAGATCGGCAGGGCTAGCATCGCAGGCTGTTGAATGAAGACTCAGCTATGTGCAGGGGCCAAGCGTGCCAAAAAGCTTGAGACCTTTCTCAAAGCTGTCTTTGTACTGGAAGTAGACCACATTCCACGAAGATGAGAACTGTTCTTCACTTCTGTGGCCCCAGCATGCAGCATAGATCTATAATAATCATTTCATTGAATAGGCTCATTTGGAAAGGTGGGATTAACTTACATAATACTCATTAGAAGCAAAGTGATTTCATGGGAGAAAAAATAGCTGGAGAAAAAATAAATAGATAAAATTATGTAATAGAAAATAAATAAAATGGAACTAAAACAAGGATTGAGCGATACATCAATGAAGTTTTAATGAAAGAAATGAACTGTATATAAGAGTAAATATTATTTGGTTGGTCTTTCTAATGCACACAGATATATGAAAAGAATAAAAGTTTTCTTCACTTAAAAAGAGGAAAAAGCATCCTTTACTTTTTTTTTTTTTTTCCCGTGAAGGTCTGTTTACCACAGGTTGGAATTTTGGAACAAGGCATTAAAAGTACAAACCATTCTTTGGTTGTACCATTGTACCAGTTAAATAATGTAGGAAGTTTTGTATTTTAGGATAAAGGTCTAGTTATCATTTTCTACCTATGAGATCATTAATTTAAATAATGTTGCAACAGTGCAATATAGCAACTCCGAACTTGAATTTTCTGTTTGGTTCTCTCAGTTTGAGAAACACTGAGCATTTTCTTCCTTTTTGGTTTTGTAACTCTAGGTCTTTGTATGTTTTCATCATAATACATTACTGTGTCTTCTCAAGGAGCTCTGGTAGCATAGTGCCTAAAGCACTTGACCGCTAATCAGAAGGCTGGTGGTTCAAACCCATCAGCCACTTCTCGGAAAGAAGGTTGAACAATCTACTTCCATAGTGGTATCACCACAGAAACCCAAGGAGGGGGTCACTATGAGTCGGGTCCGACTCAACAGCACATAACAACAACAACATGTCTTCTCAAGCCACACTTTAAAATTCTCTGTTCAGCTCTTTTGCTTCATCATTTCTTCCATTCACTTTAGCTATTCCACATTCAAGAGCAAGTTTCAGAGTCTTCTGTGACATCCATTTTGGTCCTTTTTTTCTTTCCTGCTTTTTTAATGACCTTTTTTTTTCTTTACGTTTGATACCCTTGATGTCATCCCACAACTCCCCCGGTCTTTGGTCATTAGTGTTCAATGCATTCCATCTATTCTTAAGAAGGTCTCTAAATTCAGGTGGGATATATGCAAGGTCCACCACTAATTAGTCAGTTTGTCATATTGTAGTGGTTTGTCACTATTCACATAAATATGAAGCACGTCAATGAATTATTAATTAAAAAAAAGTAATTAAAAAGTTCCTAATCTTATAATTATTAAAATATGCTTTACTATTAAAAAAAAATTACAAAATCATCTATAGTCTTACCTGCAAACTAGCTACATAAGAATCCTCACAATTTACATAATGCCCTAACATAGCATGTTGTGCCCGTAATTCATTATCTCTTATCCTCTCATGCAGGTGGGTTATTTGTTGCTTCTGCCTGCAAAACATAAATTGAAATCACATTATAATGAACATAACTTTCTGATAATGTCTATTTAAATTTATTGCAACAATAGTTGAAATCAAAACTTTCAGTATTCTATTAATTTGACATAAGAGCTAAAAAGTATTACCAATGTCAAACCAGTCATAGTAGGGGATATTTTAAAACCAAAGTACCACAATACATTTGGAATACAATAAGATTTTATTTATGTTGTAGAATACGTAATATAGTCTTATGTACAATATTTTTCTTAAGAGTCTAACAAAATCATACTGTGCTTTCTTCTTATTATCTAACCTAGAATAAATGTTATGTCCTCATTCTGGAATACCTTTTCCTTAAAATCACTACTTTCATTCACCCAAATTCTGCCCAACACTTAGTACCAATTGAAGCTTTTAAAAATCTCACCATCAGGGGTGTAAGGTATTTTATAGAGATCATCAAGCCCAACTGTAATTCTATGTCTGAAACTTCCTGACAACATATTACTATTTTCCTTATTTATTCTACCTATCTCCCTCATGTAAACAGAAGTTCAAGGAGGGCAAGATTTTGTTCACTACTGTGTCCCCAGCACTTAGGAAGCTCCTGGTATGTGCTAGATACTCAACATGCATACACTGAATAGATTAATTAACTATTTCCTTGTAATTGAACTGAACTGACAGCTTTGTCAAATTAATGTTCATTTGTAAGAAGGCCAATTTTGCTCAAGTCATTTGTTTCACTTAAAGAATAA
Source organism: Orycteropus afer afer (assembly GCF_000298275.1). NCBI lineage: Eukaryota > Metazoa > Chordata > Mammalia > Tubulidentata > Orycteropodidae > Orycteropus > Orycteropus afer. The sequence continues at coordinate 1,613,984 of NW_006922028.1, read as the reverse complement.
TTTTTTAAAAAAATAAAAATGACTCTGAGTGAAACAAGCTCCTTGCAGTCTATACCATAAACCTAGCTTATTCCAAAAGTTATTTTGTAAATAATCTTTGGAAACACTGAGCTATTTGTTTTCCCACACCTTTCCTTTCTTAAAGGCTCTCTCTCTCCTCATAACTTTATTATGAGATTATGAGTATTATTTTTAAATTTTTGAAGATTAGAGGTAACATATGTAAAGCTCTCAGCACATGATGTCTGGCAAATAACATGTTCCAAATATACTAAGATACATATTTATAGAAATTAAATAAATTGCTTAAGGTAAACTATGAACTGTTGAAGCAAGATTTGAACTTCTATTCCAAGAACAATACCATATCCATCTGACTGAAGTGGCTCTCTTGTCTATGGCCATACCACTCTGAAGATACTCAATCCTGTCTGAAGTGGCTAAATAGCATATTCTCACATTTCATAAAACAAATCCTGTATGCTTCAATTTCCCTGACATTTTTTTTGGTTATTTATGGGTTTAAATATAAATTTTAGGATGAACTTGACAAGTAGAATGAAAAATACTGTTAAGATTTTGACTGTTGTCACAGTGAATTTATAAATACATTTGTGAAAACTCAGCTTTATGCTATTGTGCCTTCTAATCCACATCCATGTATCTCTCTCCACTCAGTTGTGTATTCTTTCATATTCTTCAATGGTTTACTTTTATTTTTTAACCAAGGAAAATATTTATACCATTCTTAATACATTTATTCCTAAGTCATTTAGCTTTCACTATTATCATAAATAATAGTGAAAGCTAAATGACTTAGGAATAAGGAAGGTTGGGCAATCCTACTTCCATAGTGATACTGCCTCGGAAACCCAAGGAGGGGTCGCTATGAGTCGCTATGAGTCGGGGCCGACTTGACGGCACATAACAACAACAACATTATCATAAATAGTAAATTTTTGTTTCATTTTTGAGTTAGTTACTATTGGTGTATTAACACTTATCAATTTCTGAAAATTGACTTTATATTATATCAGTAAATTTTCTCAGATATTCCACATAGACAATAACGGGCAATCTACTTCCATAGTGATACTGCCTCAGAAACCCAAGGAAGGGTTGCTATGAGTCGGGTCCGACTCGACAGCACTTAACAACAACACAACATAAGTAACATAGTTCTTTTAACATAGTTCTTTTCTTAACATAGTTCAATTAACCTAAATTTCTGTATGCCTGAAGTATTTAGTAGTTGAATAAACTCACCGATCAATTACAATTTCTTTCTGCCTCAGTAGTCCTTCTTTTATCTTCAGCACTGATTCCCACTTACTGAAATCCTGATAATCAGAAGGTGAATAATTTTGACGAGATGATCCAGTCAAAACCTGAACAAAATGTTTACAGTATTAGTAAACTAAAGGTATCTAAAGGGAGTATCTATATAAAATCTAGTATTTTCCCTATGATCTCCTTTAAAAATTAAGAGCTCCTTCTCTGATTTTCCAAAAGACTATCTGAAAGCACATTTGTTAGTACAACATAACTTGAAGAATTTCAAGAAGTTTCAATGTAAACTTAAAAGTCTAATGAAGAACTGATGACAATAGGACATTAAACCTGGTTTAGTATAACACCACTATCTATAAGATCCTTTTTAAAAAAATTATCTTTTGGAAGCTTTCTGGAATTAAAAGCTTAATCTTTGCCTAAAGAAAAAAATACAATAAAGGAATGCATGATGGCTACTAGAACAGACTAAGATTACTGGGAGGGTGTCCACAAAGAAATGAAAGCAATGAATGTAGTATATTCTAACTTCAAATTAGTCATTCATCACTTGAATTATATTAAAATTTCAAAAGCACAGATATTTTCACAAAGCAGTGAATATTATACATAGGAAATATGACTATCAATTAAGGAAGTAATTTGAATAATTAGTGGCCCTCAGTTTTAATTACATAATTTGATGAAATATCTGCTCAAATTTAAGAAAACCTTCACTTATTTAAAAGAAATCAATAATAATAATTAAAAAATATGGAAACATCCTCAAATTTATATCATTCAAACAAACAAACAAACAAAAATACTGGCAAATCAAATAAGAACACTGTAAGTTCCTTGGCAAGCTAAATGATGCTATATAAACACCACAAAGTAACTTTAGCAGAATTCAAATGTGCAGTCCTATTTTTATCCTTTGTGTTCCAAAGATGCCACTCATAAACCCTGCTTCTGAATAAACATCCAGTTGTGTGCCATCAAGAAGTCCTTTAACTGTTTAATAAAGATGATTGTCAACTAATATTAGGAAGGATGTCTCAAGTAGGAGAAAGAACAGGATGAACAGAACAAGAAGGATGGAAGGCAGGTGATAACAGGGTACATAACTTTTTCAGATAGGGAGTTGGGACTTACTGGAGTATAAGTGATACACAGTGTTATAAGGGCAAGTTAGTCACACACAGAGATCCGTCTCTGAATTTCATCCCTTATCCAGTATACACCTGTACAAACACGTCAGTGGTTAAAATACTAATGCATTATCACTGTGATTGGTAAGTAACTGCTACCCAAACCCCCTAAATATCCCTTCCACTGCCCCGTCCTTCACAGAACTCCCCATAATCCAACAAATGGCTATTTCCAGGCATAATAAGGAATTTCCATCCATATACAGCAACTTTACTAATTGGATGGTTTCTACACTAATGCCCCCCAATATCCTCATACCCAGACCTACCTACCAGCTTATACTTAGTTGATAAAACTAGGATTCAAACCCAGTAAACCCAACAAGGAGCCACTGCTCTCAAGCACCATATTGGTATACTGCCTCATTCATGGCCTAATTATTAACTACAGTATTCCAAATTCGGTATCATCACAAGAGCTGGAGAAATCTGTCCAAAGTAATTGCTCTTCATTTAACAGAAGCTAAGAAAGAATACAATGCTGTGAACAATACTGTTGATATTAAGAGAAATTCTCTACTCATTAAAACTATGTTACCTAGTTAAATTTGTAGTTTAAAAAAAAAAAAACCTGAGAAAGAAATCTCCATTCCCAAATGTTTAAAGAATTAAACTCAGAAAACAGACCATTTCTCAACTCATTTTATGAGGTCAGCATTGACCCTGGTACCAAAATCAGACAGACAGTAGGAAAAAAGAAAACTACAGGCTAATATCCATTATGAATATACACACAAAATCCTTAACAAAATTAAATCAAATCCAGATATATAACTATGGATAGAATAACATGTCATAATCATGAGGTTTATTTCAGAAATGCAAGGTCAGTTTAACCTTGGAAAAATCAATGTAACTCATCACACTAACAGATTAAAAGAGAAAAAGCATATGATTCTCTCAATAAATGAAGAAAAATCATTAGACCAAATTCAGCCTCTGGTCATGAGAGAAAACAAAGAAACAAAGTATAAAAGAGAACTTTCTAAAACTGATAAAGGGCACCATAAAAAAAAAAAAAAAAAAAAAAACCACCATCTACAGTAAATACGATTAATGGTAAGAAAACTGAATGCTTTCTCCTTAAGGATACCTATCCTCACCACTCCTATTCAAAATAGTTATAGAAGTTCCAACCAGTATAATAAGGCAAACAAAAAGAAATAAACTGTAAATTTGGAAAGGAAAAAGTAGAATTATTTTAATGCAAATCCTAAGGAATCTACCAAACCAAACCAACCAACCTACTTAAATAAGTGACTTTAGCAAGGTTGCATGAGTCAAGGTCAATTTTTTTAAAATCTGATTTCTACAAATAGAAATTTAAAATATTTACATTAAATTTTAAATATTTAGATGACATTACATTAATGTATTATATTTACATTAAAATATGAACTTTGCTGAATATAAGTTAGAATGCAATAAAAACAAATAAATAATAATCACAGGAAGTATCCACTTTATTTCATTCTACCTTAAAGTGGGACTGAGGGATAAAACATGGTCTTGTCTGCTAGGAGAGAATACCATACAATGCACTGTCCTGGCAGGAATTTCCTACCTCTTCATCACTTTAGTGCTATCCTACATCTGTAAATAATCACGAGATAAGAGAAAAAGCCAGGTGAAGTAAACAGAGTACACCAACAATGCAGAAACAAGAGTGATAACAACCTACAAGCTAGCTCTTAAGAGCTGTCAACACTCTAGGGGAACAAAGAAGCCTTCCTTTTATTGAGGCAGAGGACAATCTGCTTCCTAAAATGGAAAAGAAGAAAATATTTTATACTCAAATAACCTCTGCCGCATATTCCATTAGTAACACTTTTTTTTGCCCAAGTAGTTAGAAAACAATTAAGAATTTCTATCCAATAAACAGTAAGTGGCTAAGAGAGGAATACCATTTTGTGACAGTTAAATATGGTTAGTAAAATACACATGTTGAACATATTCCAGAAAACCTAGCCATTGGTTGACAGTAGCTGATAAGACACTGAAGAGATTACTTAATATTGCTAGAAGAAAATATCTTTCAAAATTTACTTGTTCATGAAAAATAAATTATTTACTGTTACACTTAAAATCTCAAGTAGTCAAGTCATATTTCTACCTGACTGTACTCAATATAGGACCTCTGGTGGTGTAGTGCCTAAGGCATTTAACTGCTAACCAGAGGGCTGGTGGTTCAAACCCACCAGCCACTTCTCAGAAGGAAGGTTGGGCAATCTACTTCTGTAGTGATACCGCCTCGGAAACCTAAGGAGGGATTGCTATGAGTCGGATCCAACTCGACAGCAGTGAGTTTAGTTTGGTTTGTTTTTTTTGGTAGTCAATATAAATAATCAAAGAATATATGAGAACATTTATGACTATAATTTAAAGCTTATGAATAATAAAACTTTAACTAGACGTGAACATGAAATGTAAAAGGTAATTAAAAAGGCATGTAACTGTGTTAGCTAATTGAACAGAAAAGATGCTTAACATTTCAATATCTATAAAAATTTAAAGACTTTTTACAAGTAAACATTTTTCATACACATTAAATCACTAGCAAACCAAGGGAGTGTGAGGAACTCCTCATTTAGCTATTTTACCTAAAAATACATAAAACAACATTGTTGCAATATGATTAGAAAAGGAAACAGTACTTCACTAGCCAAAGAAGCATTGTCAGTCTTGTGCACGTGGACCTTAACAATCCAGAATTATATACTGGGAATACACATATAGACACCTCTTATTGGAAATAGCAAATTTCACTGTCATAATTGTATTATAGTAGGTATCTGTAACAGTATCAAATACATACTACTTAGATGAGATCCAGGTGCAATAAAAGTTGCCCATATATGTCTCCTAATGGCTAAATATGCTACTAATAAAAGCTTACTATATATGTTGAAGCTGAAAATAGCGCAAAAATCTTTGGCCTCAGCCTGGACAAATACTGTTCAATTTAGATAATCCAGTGCTACCACACTTAACTGCAATACAACTTCTGCAGTTCTTCAAGCTTGTTATCTCTCCTTCATTTGCCTTTGTCTCTGAGCTCATTTGTCACTCACAACATGTCAAGTAACACAGCTAATCTCCTTCTGTTTCCTGGAATAGGCTATATGTAGATACTCTACTTGCACTTTTAGGAAAGAATCTTGGTACCTCATCCGAAAGTAAATAAATTCACAAAGATCAATACTGAAGATGAAAATAAAACCACAAATTACAAGGAACTTAAAAGTCGTTTTTTTTCACTGATAAGAGGGATATTGTTACTAAAAGAATGATGCATTTTTTAAACAAATCTATTTCTCACTATTTATGAAGTGCATTACTACTTATTTTCTCTACCAAAATAAAAATAAAAACATTGTATCAGTAACTCCTTCCTCGGAGTGACCCATTACAAATAGAAGTCTGCATCTTGCCTTTGAAATTTAAATTTACAGGGGAGTTCAACAAAATGAAGGAATAGGCAGACAAGCTACAGACCCTCTGCAACAATGTCATGAGATATCAATTGAAACTAGATACAGAAGACAATCCTAGAACCCTAAACTTTGAAGGGAAGGATAATACCAACCAGTAAAAGAAACTGAATGAAACAGTGACTAAAGAGACAAACCGAGCTGTGGATTGCTGACTGTCCTGAGGGTACAGACATTTTGAATATTTCTTGATAGCAGCCTAAGGATCAGCTCTTCTCACCAAAGCTACATGGCCAAAAACTACAGATCACAGCTAAAGCAAGAACGCCACCCATGCATGCTTGAAACAACTGTGCTGGCCACTTGGAAACACCCAAAATTGCTGTGTCCTCAGTATAGTCACTGGCAATCCACAGGTCCACCTGTCCCCTTTTTTTCTGATCTACCTTCTGGTTCTCTTCCCTGTTCCTGGTTCCCTTACTCTTTTCCTTCTTTTGGTTCTTCCCATACCTTGTTTTCCCTTTTGCAGTTTTCTATGATCTTCTACTCTTGCTCTTTTCTCTCATTCCACCCTCCCTAGATACTGTGGCTTTTCTTTTTCTCATTATCTTTCTTTTATCCTTTTTAAATATATTTTGAGATTTTTTCTTATTTATCACATTTCTCTTTTTTCTTTTGCAATTGTTCCTGTTTGTGTATAAGGTTTGAGTTCTTCGTTCTCGTATTTTTTGGTGGGTTTTTTTTTGAGGGGGGGGTCTGAGTGGGAGACAGCAACTGTTCGCACACAATGAAAGTACACCTGTACCACCTGCAGCCCCACCCACTGAGGACCACCACTTGCTTCTGCACCAACTGACCAATGGCAGACGGTGGCAAATACCAGCTCAACTGACTCTCAACTGCTCTTTATGAACAGCTAACAGAGATCTGTATACAGACTCTAATTCTCTATCATACCCACCAGGAGACAGGTGATGAGTGCCTAAGTGCTAATATTTAGCGAATAGAGAAAACAGTATCCTGCTCAGACAGATATATCAAAACAAAGGAAAAAGAAATCCTGCACGAATCACACCAATATACAACCACAAATTAAACATAAAATACGACGACGCCACAATGTCTCAGAAACTACAGACCATCACAGTTCACACACAAAAAAAGCAAGATAAAATAGTAGAAACAAGGGACAAGGACACAAACACAGAAAACATCCCTAAGGAAGGAACAGCATTGGAATTCCCTGATAAGGAATTCAAAAGAACTATATTTAGGTACCTTCAACAGATTGAGAGACAGATCAAGAAAAATCTTGACAAGATCAAGGAAAACACTGACAAAATTAGGGAAGACAGATAAAACTCTAGAACAATTTAGGAAAACAATACAAGAACAAATTGACAAAATAAACAAAAGATCAGAAACGATACAAAAACAACAAACAGAAATCCAGAAAATTAATACTAAGATTTCAGAAATAAGTAACACACTGAATGGACAAAGATGTAGACTCGAATCAACAGAAGGCAGAATTAATGAGACTGAAGACAAATACGTCAACACTACTTTGTTAAGGGATCGATCAGACAAAAGATCAAAACAAAATGAAGAAAGTCTAATATTCATGTGTGATACCATCAAGAGGAATAAGCTATATGTAATCAGAATTCCAGAATGGGAAGAGACAGATAAAACCACAGAGAAAAAATTGTCAAAAGATTTGTTGGAAGAGAATTTCCCTAACATGATGAAAGATGAGAATATATCCATTCAAGAAGTTCCACGAACCCCAAATAGGATAAACGTGAAAAGAAAAATCACTAAGACATATTTATCATCAATAAACTCAACAAAACCAAAGACAAAGAAAGAATCCTGAAAGCAATCAGGGAAAAATGAAAAGTTACCTACAATGAGCAACCAGTAAGACTAATAAGCTCTAATTTCTTGGCAGAAACCATGCAGGTGAGAAGGCAATGGGATAATATATATGAAATCCTGAAAGAAAAAAATCTCCAACCAAGAATTATATACCCAGCAAAACTGTATACTGAATATGACGGTAAAATTAGGAGATTTCCAGATAAGCAGAAATTAAGGGAATTTGTTAAAACCAGACCAACTTTACAAAAGATGCTAAAGGGAGTCCTTTGAACAAAGAACCAACAAGAGCAAACAATAACCAATGATTAACAAACATTATAAAATAACCCAGAAACCAACACAGTTATAAAGTATCCAAAGTAAAATAAATTTAAAAGACTGTAAACAAGGAACCAGAGACATCAATTGACAACTGAGGACAACTACAATCCAAAAAGAGGGAATAAATAGTGTAGTTACAGAACATCTAAATGGTGAGGAAGTCAAGAGACAATTGTAAGATAGAACAAATTGTTTTAAATATGGGAAGAAAATTATAAATTACAGGGTAACCGCAAAGAAAAATAAAAAACCTTCACATCAAAATTAAAAAGAGGACAAGCACAAATACTTAGCAAATACTAAAACAACAGCAATGAAGGAGATGATAGCACAACTCATAAACAAAATGAGCTCAGCACAGAAAATTATATGGAACAGAGAAATCAGCAACACCACAAAGAAGACATAAAAAATGACATCAATAAATTCATACTTGTTGATAATTACATTGAATGTAAATGGATTAAATGCACCACTCAAGAGATGCGGAGTTGCAGACTGGATAAGAAATAAAAAATGAAATAAAAAAATTCCTTGAATAAAATGAGAATGAAAACAACACATACCAATATCTTTGGAACACAGCAAAAGCAGTGATGAGAGGCCAATTTATAGCAGTAGATGGCACACATCAAAAAAGAAGAGCCAAATCTAGAAGCAATCAGCCCTAAGACATGATGGCCCTCGAGATCAGAAGAACTAGATGGTGCCCAGCTACCAATGCCAACCACTCAGGAAAGTAATAAATCTGGAGATCCTGGATACAATGGGAGAGAAAACATGAAACAAAATCCAAAAACTCAATAATGACCAGAATTACTGGTCAGATGTAATCTGATGAGACTCCCAATACTATGGCCTTGGAATACATTCTGTGCCTGGAATAAAACTCACCTCTGGGGCGGGCTCTCAGCCCAACAGTTAACAAGATGTACACGCAGACCACTCAACCCAGGATGATGCACCCACATACTTATGGTAATACATCCCTTAGAGCAATAGACCATGGGACAGCAGAGGATCAACATTCAAATTGAGGAAATGCAGGACAAACAGGAGTGCAGAAATATGAGGGGCACAGGGGGAGGGTTACAAGGTAGGGAGGGGAGGAAACTGGGTTAGGATTGGACATGGCGAATGGGGAATGAAACTAAATGTACGCATTACATTGAATGTAAAACAAACTCTTAAAATAAAAAGTATATTATATACACACCAGATTTCAAAGATTTTATATGCAAAAAATAATTTTAAATGTCTCAATAATTGTATCAATTACATGTTGAAATAATATTTTGGATATATTGGGGTAAATAAAATAT
>NW_006922028.1:1599921-1602116 GCF_000298275.1 Orycteropus afer afer | reverse complement strand
GAAATTCCTTAACATAATAAAGGGCATATATGCAAAAACCAACATTTCCATTGTGAACAGGAACCAGACAAGGATGCCCTCTATCACCACTTCTATTCAACACTGTATTAGAAGTTCTGGCCAAGGCAATAGGCAAGAAAGGAAATCAAAGGCATCCAAATGGGTAAGGAGAAGTAAAACTATGCGTATTTGCAGATGATATGATCTTATATATAGAAAACCCAAGAGATTCAGCAAGAAACTACTGAAACTTATTTAAAGATTTAGCATAGTAGCTGGATACAAGATCAACATACAAAAATCAGTTGGATTCCTCTACATCAACACAGAGGTCTCTGAAAAGTAAGTAAGTTAGTCAAAAGAGAACCCACAGACTGGGAAAAAATACCATTTACAATAGCAACCGAAAAGATAAGATACGTGGGAATAAATCTTACCAGGAACACAAAAGACTTAAACAAAGAAAACTACAAAAGACTACTTCAAGAAACTATAAGAGATCTACAGAAACAGAAAGCCATGCTCATGGATAGGAAGATTGAAAATTGTGAAAATGTCAGTACTACCCAAAGCAATCTATACATTCAATACAATCCCAATGCAGATTCCATCAACATTTTTTAAAGATATGGCAAAACCAATCACTAATTTTACATAGAAAACAAAGAGACCTCAGATAAGCAAAACATTACTTAAGAACAACAACAAAGCAGTAGGTCTCACACTGCCAGATCTCAAAACCTGCTATACAGCCACAGTAGTCAAAACAGCCTGGTAGTGGTACAGTGGCAGACACATTGATCAGTGCAACCAAATTGAGAACCCAGAAATTGATCCATCAGCCTATGGTCAGCCAATCTTTGACAAAGGGCCAAATTCCATTAAATGGGGAAGAGATAGTCTCTTCCAAAAATGCTGCTGGCAAAACTGGATATCCCTCTGCAGAAAAATTGAAATAAGACCTGGACCTCACACCACACAAAAACTAAATCAAGATGGATCAAAGTCTTAAATGTGAAACCTAAAACAATAAAATTCCTCAAGGAAAAACTAGAGGGAAATTTAGAGGCCCTAATATATGGCATAAATTGACTATCAAGCATAATCCAAAATGCACAAGCAGCAGGAGAGAAACTAATGAACGGGACCTTCTCAAAATTAAATTTTTATGTGCTTCCAAAGACTTCTCTAAAAGAGTCAAAAGAGAACCCACAGACTGGGAAAAGATATTAAGCAATGATGTATCTGACACAAAGGACGTATCTCTAAAATTTATAGAAAACTCTAGCACCTCAACATCAAAAAGACAAACAATCCAATTAAAACATGGGCAGAAGATATGAACAGACACTTCACTAAAGAAGATATTCAGACAACCAATAAACACAAGAAGAAATGGTTGCAATCATTAGCCATTAGAGTGATGCAAATCCAAACAGCCAGGAGATACCATCTCACCTCAGCACTAATGGCAAAGTTCAACAAGACAGAAAATAATACACTGGTAAGGATTTCTGGTGGTGTAGTCCCTAGAGCTAAAGAGCTAAAGGAGACAAACTTGTCTGTCAGTTTGTCCTACTGTGGTGACATGTTGCTGTGAGTCTTGAGGCTGTGCCACTGGTGTTTCAAACCCAGTGGGGTTGCACATGGTGCACAGGTATCAGCCCGGCTTGCAGACTGAGACAGACTAGGAAGAAGGAGAAGACCATCCACTTCTCAAAGAATTGGCCAGGGAAAACCTTATGAATAGCAGAGAAACACTGTCTGATACATTACTGAGTAACTTTATGAATAGTTTGGAAACATTGTCCAGTACAGAGGAGGAAGATGAGTCAGTTAGCTTAGAAAGCTCTCAAAGTAGGACTGGGCAAGAGTTGTATTATCAGAGTAAAATCAGCCTTACTCATGTGGATAAGGTAAAGCTTTCAAGACCTACATTTGCTGACGTGGCACCACTCAAACTGAGGAGAAACAGTGGCAAACATGCATTAATAATCGGAACATGGAATGTATGAAATATGAATCTAGGAAAATTGGAAGTTGTCAAAAACGATATGGTACGCATAAATATTGATATCCTATGCATTGTTGTTGTTGTTGTTATATGCCGTCGAGTCAGCCCCGACTCATAGCGACCCCTCCTTGGGTTTCTGAGGCAGTATCACTACGGAAGTAGGATTGCCCAACCTTCCTTG
>NW_006922028.1:1599165-1599821 GCF_000298275.1 Orycteropus afer afer | reverse complement strand
CATCTTCAACAATTAGAAAAAGAGCAGCAAAAAAAAAGCATAGTCACCAGAAGAAAAAAAAATAATAAAGATTCAAGCAGAAAGAAATGAAGCAGAAAAGTAGAAAGACAATAGAAAAAAATCAACAAGACCAGAAGTTGGTTCTCTGAAAAGGTTAATAAAATCAACAAAGCACCGGCAAACTTATCAAAGGAAAAGAAGGAGAAGACGCAAATAACACGAATAAGAAATGAAAGAGGTAATGTTACAACAGAACCAACAGAAAGGAAAATAGTATCAGGATACTATGAAGAACTGTACTTCAGTAAATTTGAAAATCTAGAAAAAATGGATAGATTTCTAGAAACACACTACAAACTAACATGGACTGAGGTAGAAAACTTGAATGGACTCATAACAAAATAAGAAACTGAACACATCACAAAAGAATTTCCCACAAAAAGTTCTGGCCCAGATGGTTTCACTGGAGAATTCTACCAATAATCCACAGAAGAGCTTACACCAATCTTACTCAAACTATTCTAGAATACAGAAGACAATGGAATAAATCCTCCCAAATTCATTTAATGATGCAAGCAGAACCCTGATACTAAAACCAGGCAAAGACACCACTACAAGGAAAACTACAGATCCCTCATTAATACAGATGCAAAAAT
>NW_006922028.1:1594715-1597325 GCF_000298275.1 Orycteropus afer afer | reverse complement strand
AAAGAGGGGGAAGCCTTCAACGAGATGGATTGACACGGTGGCTGCAATTATGAGCTCAAGTATAGCAGGGATTGTGGGGCTGGCGCGGGATAGGGCAGTGTTTCGTTCTGCTGTGCATGGGGTCGCTATGAGTCGGAAACGACTCGACAGCACCTAACAACAACAGAGGGCAACTGACTGCTAACCAGAAGGCTGATGGTTCAAACCCACCAGCTACACCTCGGAAGAAGGTTGGGCAATCTACTTCTATAGTGATACCACCTTGGAAACCCAAGGAGGGGTCGCTATGAGTTGGATTCGACTCAACAGCAGTGAGTTGTTTTTTTTTTGGGGGGGGGAGTTGGTAAAGATCTGGAGAGACTGTGACTCTCACACACTGCTGGTGGGACTGTCAAATGATTTAAAAACTGTAGAAATCAGTATGGTGATGCCTTAGAAAGTTGGAAATAAAAATACCATTTGATCTAGCAATCCCATGCAGGACATGAACAGTATCATGCACATCTGTGTTCATCACAGCACTATTAACAACAGCAAAGAGATGGAAACAATGTAAGTGCCTATCAACCAACGAATGGATACCCTGTGGTACATACACACAATGTAATATCATGCAACCCTAAAGAACAATGTAGAATCTGCAAAACACAGCTCAACGTGGATAAACTTGGAGGATTTATGCTGAGTGAAATAAGTCAATTACAGGACAAATACTGTATTAGTCCACTATTATAAAAAGTCAAGGAAAGGATTATACATAGAAGTAAACTTTCTTTGTTGGTTACCAAAGATGGTAGGGGAGGGGAGGCTAAATTCCTAGATAGGGTGTGTGTGTGGGAAATCTATATATAGAGAGAAAAACCATAGATTATTAGTGGTTACCAGGGGTAGGAGAGAGGGGGGAAAGGGCAAGCTTTTGTTTATGGGGCATTGAATTTATAATAATAGTGGTGGAATATTTTGGAAAAGGATAGCAATAATGGTGGCACAACATGAAAAATGCCATCAATGTTTCTGAGCTATAAATGGGGAAGTTGTTATGTTGGCAAATGTTTTTTTGTGTATGTTTTCACCACAATAAAAGTAAAAAAGAAAAAAAAAATTAAGTTATAGAAGGCACTGTGTTTTTAATGGAAGGAAGGCTGGGCAATCTATTTCTGTAATGATACTGCCTTGGAAACCCAAGGAGGGGTCACTATGAATTGGATCTGACTCGACGGCAATGAGAGTTTGGTGTTTTAAATAACTCATTTCTTCCCTTTGTTTTTGCTGCTAACTCTATAATGCTATCCTGGTAATTCAAATATGTTTTGCTGAAATACCAATTCAAATACATTCATTTACTTCAGGGACAGAAGAACCTGGGGGGAAAAATGATGAGAAGAATAAATATTTTATAGCTTAAAAATACCTATGAATAAAAATAAAAGAGAACCCAAAAGTATATTTTACTTCCACCATGCTAAACAATTAAATTACTGATAAAGATAACTCTTTTTCTCTTGGATGGAGGGTCATTTTCCCTCTAAAAATCAATCTGGTTTATGTCCAGTTGGTTTTAACATTATCATGTTAAAAAGGCCAAAAAAGGAATAATTCATGCATGAAACATGACCTCATATTGAATAGTAACTCACTTTCCTTAAAAAAATCCATTAGAAGATTAAGTGAAACAAAGAAAAGGAAGCTTAAATCTCTAAAATTAAAGTTAACAATTTTTACTTTAAAAAAGAGAGAACACATCTTTTTCCAAATCCTTCGTTAATTAATTTACTTTGCTAAAATGAAAACAAAGAAATACATTAATAGTATTATTTAATGACTCACCCCTTGTTATTAACAAACTTGACAGCTACCACTGGCAACCAAACAGGAAAAAAAAAATAAAAATAAGGGCATAACTTACAATTCATGAAACAGGTATCATATAAAAAGGAAACGGAGAGAAGTTTGTCAAAATGAAGTATTTAATACAATGATGGTTTATGTGGGATCCTGCCGAAGGGCATGGATAACAAACTTACCAGACTATAGACCCAGCATCTATTAAAACAAAAGTACTAGCATGTCTAATTTACTTTTAAAATCAAGTTACCAAACTGAGTTTATCAAGTCTTTTACCCTATCTTACTCTCAAGCAATAAAAGAACAATATATAGTTTAAAAAAAAAAAAGTGTTTTGGAACCAAAGCACAGCTAATATTATTTGTTGGGATTATCTGACTTTTCCTACCATCCATGTATGCCATTTCCTTTTATGTCAGAGTAGTTATGAGCATTAATGTGTTCTTTTTCTTTATGTTAAAAGAACTGATCTAAAAAAGAAATGTTTCAAGGATCAACAAGGAAAAATATTCTCACCACAAAACTGTAGAGGAACTTTAGTGAGATTTATTTTAGAACATAAAATAGAAGCAAGTTAATTGCTATTCAGCTTTATTCTAAACAGTCCTTCACCTACTTTTCTACAAAGCAAAAGAACTAGAAATTTTTTTTCTTTATCCTGAATCTGTTTGAGATCACCTGACCCATAGTAAACAATTAACAAAAAGAAGTTGAGTCTCAGGAGGCGGGGCAAGATGGCGGACTAGGCAGAAGGATTGCACAGAC
>NW_006922028.1:1553000-1591392 GCF_000298275.1 Orycteropus afer afer | reverse complement strand
AAAGGTTGGAAAAAGATATATCAAGCAAATGGCACCTGTAAGAGAGCAGGAGTGGCAATACTAATTTCTGATCAAATTGACTTTAAGACAAAAAGAAGTTGAGTCTCTAGAATCCCAGTATATTTCTCTGACTTAAAAAAAAAAAAATCCAAAAGTATCTCCAGCAGCACAGTCATTGAAACTGATAAAGTATTGTGATAGTAATCAGAAGAGTGGTCCTGTTCCCAGAGTAGTCTGTTACCATGATAAACTTGAAAATTCTCTTACATCCCCTGCTACTGAGGCATAGCATCTGACAATGTTTGCTAAATACTGACTTATTTAAAAATCTGGAGACATCTACAAAAGATTGCTGTTGTTATTATTACCTGTTCTTCAATCGGTGCCAACTCACAGAACAGAATGAAACATTGCCCGATCCTATGCCATCCTCACAATCATTGCTATGCTTAAGCCCCACTGTTACAACCACTGTGTCAATCTATCTCATTGAGAGTCTTCCTCCTTTTCACTGACTCCCTTAGAAGGAAGCATGATATCCTTCTCCACAGATAGGTCTCACCTGACAAAATGACCAATGTACCAGAGGCGAAATTTCATCATCCTCACTTCTAAGCAGCATTCTGGTTGTCCATCTAAACACTGTGGCTGATTTGTTTGTTCTTCTGATAGTTCATGTTATAGTCAATATTCTCTGCAAACACCCTAATTCTAATACACTAATTCTTCTGTCTTCCTTATTCATTGTTCAGCTTTTGCATGCATATGGCTTGAATCAAGCCTACCTTAGCCTTCAAAATGACATCTTTGCACTTTAACACTTTAAATAGGTCTTTTGCTGCAGACTTGACCGATGCAATACATTGTTTGATTTCTTGACTGCTGTTTCCATAGGCACTGATTATGGATATAAGTAAAATGAGATCCTTGACACTTTTCACCATTTATCATGTTGTTGCTCACTGGTCCAGTTGTGAGGATTTTTTTTTTCTTTGTGTTGAGGTGTAATCCATACTGAAAATTGTAGTCTTTGATGTTCCTCAATAAATGCTTTAGTCCTCTTCACTTTCAGCAAACAAGGTTGTGTCATCTACATATCAGAAGGTGTTGAATCTTCTACCATTCCTAATGCTGTGCTCATCCAAGTCCAACTTTCTGGATTATTTGCTTACCATATTGTTGTTAGGTGTTATTGAGGCAGCCCCAGCTCATGGCGACCCTATGTACAACAGAATGAAACACTGCCCACTTGTGTGCTATCCTCCCAATCCTTGCTATACTTGAGCCCCTGTTGCAGCCACTGTGTCAATCCGTCTCATTGAGGGCCTTCCCTTTTTTCATCAACCCTCCACTTTACCCAAGCACGATATCCTTCTACAAGGAATGGTGCCTTCTGATAGCATGATCAAAGTAGGTGAGACAAAGTCTGGCCATTCTTGCTTCTAAGGAGCATTCCAGCTGCACCTCCAAGACAGATTTGTTGGTCCTTTTAGCAGTCCATTACTTTTCAATATTCTTCACCAACACAACTCAGAAACATCAATTCTTCTTCAGTCTTCCTTACTCATTGTCCAGCTTTCACATGCATATGAGGCGACTGAAAATACCATGACTTGGGTTAGGTGCACCTTAGTCTTCAAAGAGACATCTTTGCTCTTCAGCACTTTAAAGAGGTATTTTGCAGCAGATCTGCCCAATGCAATACAATGTCTGATTTCTTGACTGCTGCTTCCATTGAAGTTAATTTTGGATCTAAGTAATATAAAATCTTTGACAACTTCAATCTTTTCTCCATTTCTTGTGATGCCGCCTATAGGTCCAGCTGTGAGGATTTTGGTTTTCTTTATGTTGAAGTATAACCCATACTGAAGACTGTAGTCTTTAATTTTCATCAGTAAGTGCTTCAAGTCATCTTCACTTTTAGCAAGCAAAGTTGTGTCATCTACATATCGCAGGTTGTTAATGAGTCTTCCTGCAATCCTGATTCCACATTCTTTTTCATATAGTCCATCTTCTTCAATTATCTGCTCAGCATATAGAGTAAGTATGATGAAAGGATACAACCCTGATGCACTCCCTTCCTGATTTTAAACCATGCAGTATCTCCTTGTTCTGTTCAAACAACAGCCTCCCTGGTCTATGTACAGGTTCCTCACGAGCACAATTAAGTGTTCTAGAATTTCCATTCTTCTCAATGGTATCCATAATTTGTTATGATCCACACAGTCAAATGCCTGTGCATAGTCAATAAAACACAACTAAACATCTTTGTGGTATTCTCTGCTTTCAGCCAAGATCTGAAAGCTTGATATAAGAAACTATATCCCTTGTTCCACATCCTCTTCTGAATCCAGCTTTCATTTCTGGCAGTCCCCAATCTATATATTACTGCAAAAGTTTTTAAATTATTTTTGGCAAAAATTTACTTGCATGTTGTGGTAGTTCAGTTGGTGTATCAACTTGGCTGAGTCTGGTTGAGTGGCTGGGCAGCTGGATTTAGTATTTCCCATGATGAAACTGGTAATCAACTCCATGGTGGAATCTACTAGGAGCAGCTGAGTAGCTGCCTTAGGGACTGTGGTCTGCTTCCTGTATACAAGCAGAAGCCTTAAGGAATGGTCTCTAGCTTATGGCACACTTGGACCTTGCATGTAACCATCTCGTTGTTCACAGCCTGCTATGCTCTGCCGACCTTGAGACTTAGAATGGACTTAAGTTAATGGCCTGCCATGTGGTTTGGTAACATCGGGACTGTGCCTTTTTACTTGTCGACCTTGGGCTTGTCAGCCTCAGCAGCTAGCAGCTGTCTGAGTGAAGAAAAGCCTCTAGCTCCAGTGGGCCGGGAGCAGAAGGCAGAGCTGGACCCCAAAGTTGAGGGGCTTTCACACAGCCCCTACAGCCTGGCACTTTGTACTTGGACTTAATGCCTCCAAACTTTAAGAGAATAAACTGCTGTTTGTTAAGGCCATCCCATTTGTGGTATATTTTCTGTTAGAGCAGAACTAGGTAACCAGAACACACGTGATTAATGATTTTGTTAAATAATTTCCATGTTCTGTTGCATCACCTCTCTTTGGGATGAGTACAAATATGGATCTCTTCTAATCAGCTGGCCAGGTACCTGTCTTCCAAATTTCTTGCCATAGAAGAATGAAGACTTCCAATGTTGTATCCATTTGTTGAAACATTCAATTGGTATTCCACCGATTCCTGGAGCTTTGTTTTTCGCCAATGCCTTCAGTGCAGTGTGTACTTTCTTCCTTCAATACCACTGCTTCTTGATCATATGCTACCTCCTGAAATGGCTGAATGTCAACCAATTCTTTTTGGTACAGTGACTCTGTGTACTCCTTTCATTTCCATGTGTACACCTTTCATTTCCATTTGATGCTTACTGCATTTTTCAATATTTTGCCCACAGACTCCTTCAATATTGCACCTTGAGGCTTAATTTTTTTCTTCAGTTCTTTCAGCTTGAGAAATAACAAGCATGTTCTTCCCTTTTGGCTTTCTAACTGAGTTCTTTGCATATTTCATTATAATACTTTACCTTGTCTTCTTGAGCTTCCCCTTTAAATCTTCTTTCCAGCTCTTTAACTTGTTTCTTCCATTCCTTTTAGCTACTTTATATTCAAGAGCAAATTTCAGAGTCTCTTCTGACATCTGTTTTGCTCTTTCTTTCTTGTCTTTTTAATGACCTTTTGTTTTCTTTATATATGATGTCCTTGATGTCATCCCACACACCTCTGGTTTCCAGTCATGGGTGTTCAATGCATCAAATCTATTCTTTAAATGGTCTCTAAATTTAGGTGGGATGTAATCAAATATGTGTTTTGGCTCTTGTGGACATGTTTTAACTTTCTTCAGTTTCAACTTGAACTCCAATAGGGGCCCCTGGCCTTGTTCTGACCGATGATATTGAGCTTCTGATTCCTGTGTATTTCCATCTGGTTAAGTCTACATATTTAGTCATCATTCACATTGTTGAAAACGGTATTTGCAGTGCATAAACTGCTGGTCTTGCAAAATTCTATCACATGACCTATGATGTAGTTTCTATCACCTTGGTCATGTTTTCCAGCTACTGATCCTTCTTTGTTTTCTACTTTTAACTCCAATCACCAGTAACTGTCAATGTACCTTGACTGCATGTTTGATCAATTTCATACTGCAAGCGTTGGTAAAACTTCAAATTCTTCATCTTTGGCTTTAATTGTTGATGCATACACTTGAATAACAGTTGTATTAACTGGTCTTCCTAGTTGGTATATGGATATCATCTTAGTGTAACAGTATTGTCCTTCAGGATACATCTTAAAATGCTCTTTTCAACTAGGAATGTGACATTATTCCTCTTTAATATGTTATTCCCGACATAGTAGACCATGACTATCCAATTCAAAATGGCTCCTTTATCTAGTACAGTGCCTGGCGACTAGTAGTTTGACCTAAGAAATGAATGAATTAGGAACTAACTTCTGTGGAATTTGTTGTTGTTGTTGTTAGGTGCCATCAAGTCAATTTTCAACTCATGGCAACTCCATGTGAAAGAGCAGAAGTGTCCTGCAGGATTTCATAGGCTGTAATCTTTACAGGAACAGATCACCAAGTCTTTCTCCTGCAGAGCCACTGGGTGGGTTCAAACTGCCAATTTTTTGGTTATAGCCAAGCACTAAACTGTAGCACCACCAACATACCTGTCAAATTTACATGTTTGTTTGTATAAAGCTAAACCCACTGCCCTCAAGTCAATAAAGCTAGCCAAAAGTAATAGCTGCTTTTGAAAGTGACTGCACTCAAATCATCACAATTAGCCCAATAATCAACAACATAATCAATGAAGACAAGACTTAAGTTGTCAAGCATTTCATTTTACTTGGATCCACAACCAATGCCCATGGAAGCAGCAGTCAAAAAATCAAAAATGTATCGCACTGGGTAAATCTAATGCCAAACACCTCTTTAAAACATTAAAGAGCAAAGATGTCACTTTGAAGACTAATGTGGGCCAGACCCAAGTCATGGTATTTTCATTAGCCTCATGCATATGAAAACTGGATAATGAATAAGAAAGACCAAAGAAGAATTGGTACATTTGAATTGTAGGGTTTGCAAAGCATACTGAAAATGCTATGGACTACCAAAAGAATGAACAAATCTGTCT
This sequence comes from Orycteropus afer afer, assembly GCF_000298275.1. NCBI lineage: Eukaryota > Metazoa > Chordata > Mammalia > Tubulidentata > Orycteropodidae > Orycteropus > Orycteropus afer. Next base: position 1,586,228 of record NW_006922028.1, on the reverse strand, counting down.
TAGAAGAAGTGCATCATCTTGCTTGTATTTTGGTCATGTTATCAGAAGGGACCAGTCCCTGGATAAGTATATCATGCTGAGTAAAGTAGAGGGTCAGTGAAAAAGAGGAAAACCCTCAACAAGGCACCTAACAACAATAGCAGCAGCACATTTTTAAGTAGTTTAGCATATTTATATAACATTTGAGCTTCAAAGAGACAGGTAGTTAATTCAATTCTCCTTCATTCCATTTATCAGAAAACTACAGAGCAGAAAAATTCATTTCCTGAAAATCATAAAGGTAGTGAGAGAACAAGATGAGACTGATATTTAAAATTCTTCAATTCCTTATTAATAAGCTATGCTCAACACACCATTGCTCTACAAATCAGTATAGTACACACATGTCAAAGTGTGAATAAAGAAATAAATGGAGAACAAATTAAAGAAATTAAATAAAAGAGCAAATTTTCAGAATCAATTATTAGGGCCAAATAACTCAGTTTATCCAAAATCTCTTTATTCTCACTTCTGTTCCTCCTTCAATGTATCCTTTCAAGAGTTCACTTGTAATGGCAAAATAATATTCCACATGCTACAAAAATATTACAGAATACCTTCTATGAGGTAAGCAAAAGTGAAGGGGAACTCTAGAGGAAAGAAACCAATTTTCACTTTGGATGATAAAATAAGTGATAGTACCACCACAAAGATCAGCAATGCAAGGGCCCAAGGACTGGGTTGCCAAACGTAAAGGTCATGAATTTAATGTGCCTGGAGAACACACCAATCACTAAACTGAACTGGAATCTTCCTAAAAAAGGAACAGCATCATGGTCTACAGTGTCGTTAAGCAAGTATTTGTGGAGACCTGAGTTTTTGTTTTTTCTCTTTTCTTAAAAAAAAAATTTGGTTTTTGTATGTTATTCTTTCATTTCTTATTTCTACTTCAGTTCTGTCCGGTTCCTCTTAGAAGTCATACTGCTTCTTTCTTTTGACTTTTTAATTCTAAATTTCCTTGTCTTCCTGGTGTTATCTTGCACTAGTGATTAAATTCCAAAACATTAAATGTTTCATTTGCATGTTACTCACTGTAAGATAAGTTCCTTAAAGCCACAGATCATGTTATAACATTTCTATCACTCAGAGTGAGTTCTATAAATATTTCCCAACATTGTGGAAATATACACGAGCCCTTTGGTTAAACTATCTGACTTCTCTTAGTCTGTCACTCTTCCCTATCCCCAATTGGGGCATCTACCAAGCACAAAGAATCATCCAGAATTCAGACATTTATGGAAATATAGAATGTTTGGGCACTTAATTACAAAAGCGTACCTCCCTCTCCCAGACGGCTATTAAGACTTTAAGGTTTATGAGTTACTTTAATATTTGTCTTTTTTTCCACTTGATGAATAACTCTTATTCTTTCCTCACTGGTGCTCTAAACTCTTCCCCACTGACTCAGTCTCAAATAACTATTCTCATTTTTACTCTTCAATGTTTGACAACTAATCCTTCCTTCTTGTTGCTGTTAGCTGCCACCGAGTCAACCCGAATCATGTGACAACAGAACAAAATGTTGCCTGCGCTGTAATCAAATAAGGCTTTCAGTGGCTAATTTCCAGAAGTAAATCACTAGGCTTTCCTTCCTAGTCTGTCTTAGTGTGCAAGTCCCACTGAAACCTGATCAGCACCACAGCAACACACAAAGCTCCAATGACAGATGGGTAGTGGTTGCACAAGGAATGAACTGGCTGAGAATCAAACCCAGGTCCCTTGTGTGACAGGCAAAAATTTCACCACTGAACCACCGGTGCCTCCTACTATTTCCTTCTTAAAAAAAAAAAAACCACTGCCATTGAGTTGATTCTGACTCAGAGCGACCCCCATTAGGTTTCCAAGGTGATAAATCTTTATGGAAGTAGACTGCCCAGTCTTCCTTCTCCTGAGTGGCCGGTGGGCTTGAACCAACAACCTTTTGGTTAGCAGTCAAATGTCTTAGGCACTGAGCCACCAGAAGTGGGTTTAAAACTTAAAGCAGTAAGTCTCAAGCTTTTAACAGAAAAGTACCCTTCTCAAGAGAGGAGCTCTGGTGGTGTAGTGCCTAAGGTATATGATTGCTAACCAGAAGGCTGGCAGTTCAAACCCACCAGCCACTCCTCGGAAAGAAGGTTGGGCAATCTACTTCTGTAGTGATACTGACTTGGAAACCCAAGGAGGGGTCGTTATGAGTCAAATGTGACTCAATGGCAATGAATGTGGTTTGGTTTTTGTCAAGTGTGGAGTAAAAATCTACCTCTTTGATATCTGGTAGCCTAACCTAAAAAAGCTCCCTATCTTTGAAGTCTTTCATGTACCATAAAAATTCATTCAAAGTTTACATTTTACTGTATTATATGTTTGTTTAAATATTAAAATGCTTTAATTCAGTCATCAGTGAAATTAATTTTTGTCAAGAGGTTTCCAGAAAAACTAGACTATCTTCTCCCTCTCTTTGCTTCCCCCTCCCCCTGCCATCACATCACTATGAACTGGAGTGTAAATACTCAATGGAAACAGTTACATACATCATGATATCCTTTATATACAGTTAAAAACAAGTAAAATAAAAAAAAAATTTAAAAGACTTTTAAGGAATTATAATGCCATGAAACTGTATAAAAACAAAAGCAAAGAAATGAATCTAAGATTCAAAATGATCATTTGCTTGGGTAAGGAGTGATGAATTAGGCAAGGTCCCGTGGTTAGACATAAATTATTGTTAAGATCCTGGCTTTTGTTTTAGGTGGTGATATCCCAGTTCCTTATTACATTCTTAAGGAGCTGTTGTGGCTTAGTGGGTAAGGCATTTGGTTGCTAACCAGAAAGTCAGTGGTTCAAACCCACCAAGTGCTCCACGTGAGAAAGATGAGGCAATCTACTTCTGCAAAGATTTACAACCCTGGAAACCGTATGGGGGTAGCTACTGAGTTGTAGATTTTATTGGCAGTGGATTTTATTATATTATTAAAAGTAACAAAGAAGAAACTTACACACAAAAAGAGCAGGTCATGCATGAACCAATGTTAAGAGTGTATAAAGACCCATGTATCATTATGAGTCCAACAAGGAAAGAAAAAAAAAAAAAATGGAGGAAAAAAAATGGCTCAATATAGGGCTTGGAGTACTAAGTCCTCATATCCTCCAAATACATTTACATTTTAAAAAGAAAGTTATTTTCTCTCAATCATTCACATCCTTCCTCCTCATGCTGAGCTTTAAAAATGAGAAGGATTTCTTAGCTGTCCTTAACATGTATTCTGCAGCATAACTCACTCTTGTTGTTGTTGTTATGTGCCGTCGAGTCGGACCCGACTCATAGCGACCCCTCCTTGGGTTTCCGAGGCAGTATCACTACGGAAGTAGATTGCCCCATCTTCCTTCAGAGGAGTGGCTGGTGGGTTTGAACCGCCAGCCTTCTGGTTAGCAGTCAAGTGCCTTAGCCACTATGCTACCAGAGCTCCCATAACTCACTCTATGACCTGGCAATCTTTCCTCCCTCTCTTCTTTATTCATTCATTCAGCATTTAAGAATTACCATGAGCAAGGTGCTATACTAAGTAATAGTACTATAAAGACCAATGATACAACTATGAATCACCAGATGCACTCTCAGGGAGCTTGGGTCCTAGTCTAGGCTGTTGTTGTTGTTGTTATGTGCCGTCAAGTTGGACCCAACTCATAGAGAACCCCTTGGGTTTCCAAGGTGGTATCGCTACGGAAGTAGATTGCCCCTCTTTCCTTCCGAGGAGTGGCTGGTGGGGTTTGAACCACTAGCCCTCTGGTTAGCAGTCAAGTGCCTTAGGCACTATACTACCAGAGCTCCCAGTCTAGGCAGAGACACTAATAAGCACAATAAAGACAGACAGCTAACAATAGAGGTACATGCGAAATTGCTTGGCGTAAGGCAGGGAGGGTGTCACAAAACAGATAAATTGAAACAGCACTTTCATGGGAATAGATGTTGGTAAAGACATTCCTGCAGAAAATACTTATGCTTAAAATAGCATCACCCAAAAAGTGCCACAGGCATGGGGTACAAAGGGTATGATAAAAGATGGAGCTAGAAAGAGAGAGCCAAAAATGCTAAACAGAGGTTTGGATTTTAGCCTCCTGAAGAATTATCTTCCTCTCTCCAAAAAGGCTTGTTCCACACAACTACAGAAACATCCTCTAGCATCAGAATTCTTAATTTTTTTGTGCTATGCACCTCTTTGGCAGATCTAAAGCCTGCCAACCTGTTCCCAGAATGTTTTTATATACTCAGAGCAATTCCAAATAAATCATGTAGCTATTCCACCCTTTAGGGAGTAGAGCATAAATGTGGGCTGCACATAATAACTTCTTTTCAAAGGGTACAATATAGAAAGGGGCGGGAGGGCAGAGAGTAATCTACAGTGGAGAGACCTGACAAACACTACCCTTAATCACATGATCAGGGCCAACACCAACAGTGTTCGAATCTTGTTGACAGTATACACTTAATATGATGTGATGGAAATGGTACTTCACTTCAGCAGTCTTTTGGAAAACACATTGCTCCAGTCAAACCAGGAGAAAAACATCAGATAAATCCCAGTTGTGGGACCCACTACAAAATACCCGATCAGTAGTATACTCCTCAAAACTGTCAAGGTTGTTTATAAACAAGGAAAGACCGAGAAACTGTCACAGTCAAATGGAACCTAATGAGGTATGGTTACTAGATGGGATCCTAGAATAGAAACAGGAGAAAGGAAACAATGAGCAAATATAAAGTATGAACTTCAGTTCATAATAATGTACCAATATTGGTTCACTAGTTGTGACAAATGTACCATACTAGTATCTGTTGCCAGTTGATTCTGACTCCCAGCAACGGTGCAGGACAGAGTAGATCTGCTTCAGAGGGTTTTCAAGGCAGTAATCTTTACAGAAGCAGACTCCCACATCTTCCTCCTGCAATCATGCTAATGTTATTGTGGTTGTTAGGTGCCGTCGAGTCGGCTCTGACTCATAGCCACCCCATGTACAACAGAACCAAACACTGCCCAGTCATACTAATATAAGATGTTAATAGGGGAGACTGGGTGTTGGGTATACAGGAACTCTGTGTACTACCTTTGCAATCATTTTGTAAATCTAAAATGTCCCAAAATGTTTTGAAAAATAAAGCACACAGGATTGGAAAAGAAACAATTTACACTGAGATAATTATTTAAAAAAAAAAATGTAGCAGTAACATATGTGCTTCTTTATTAACACATTAAATAACAATACCTAGCAGCAGGTCTTGTCACTGGGTAGCACAAACAGTTAAGCATTAACTATTAACCCAAAGGTTGGTGATTCTAACCCACCCAGAGGCACCTCAGAAGACAGGCCTGGTGATCTGCTTCCAGTCGGTCTTGAAAAACTCTATTGAGCAGTTCTGCTTTGCACAAGGGGGTTACCGTGAATCACAATCAACTGGACAACAACTAATAACAAATATGGTAATTTCAAAGTAGTGATGAATATAAACAATATTTTGAGTTATCTACAACAAGTATAATATTTGAAATTACCTGAGATTTCCATGGTGACAGTCAAATGAAATGCTGAAAGTTTTGGGGTTTATGGCCTAACAGTCAAAATCAAAATATCACTAAATTTCATTTTGAGCTCAGTGAAAATAAAGATATCTTTTATTTTTCTCACCCAACTTCCAAAGACCCTTGAACTCTACCCTGGAGCCCCACGTTACCAACCCATCCTCTACAGGAAAAGAGAAAACATGTACTGGTATTAAACAGACATTGTGTTGCAGGATCTCAGTCAGTCAGCATTCACACTTCATCTCATACCTCACAACAATCCCATTCTGCAAATAAAGCCATTTAGGCCAGTTGCTTGTATAAAGTCAAGTGACTAAAAATAGACTCAAACTATAGTTGGACTAGAAATGATTCTGACAAAGCACCTCTGAAAAATGTCAAGCCCTTACCAAAAACCCAAACCCACCACAATCGAGTCAATTCTGACTCACAGCAACACCGTAGGACAGAGAAGAGCTGCCTTATAGGGTTTTCCACGGCTGTAAACCTTTACAGAAACAGACTGTCTCACCTTTTTCCCATTGAGCAGCTGGTGGGTTATAACTGTCAACCTTTTAGTTAGCAGCCACTGTGATTAGTTGGGGAATTTTAGAGGAAATCTATACTGATATTATTACAAATTATCAACGTGTCTATTAAACAATTTTGTTTGGCAAATCAAGTTAAAGCTGAAATGTAATATTTTATAGCATTTCATCTAGCATCACAAATAATAATAATAAGCTAAATCAAAGAAAAATGGTAAGCATAAAAGCTTCCCACTCTTTCACAAACCAGAAAATACCCTCCTAATTTCATACTACTTTATTTCTGTCTCCATTTCCCAAGTCTGTCACACACAGTTCTTAGTATCCTTCTAAGATACTTCTAAGATGTATACTTCTAAGATGGAACACTTTTAAAGTAATTTTGCAAATATGTGAGACATCAAGGGCATATTTTATTAAGTCTATGTAAGTTTCTTATCCAACTAAGTATTACTAGTTCTATTTTCCTAGAAGGGCTCAAGCTACAATGATCTAGCCCCTAAGCTTCATTTTCAAACAAACGTGTAACTGCCAGAAAACTGAAAGCAGACTTTCTAAAAGTAGCAACAAATCTTCAATAATTCACCTATCTCTTTTCTATTTCTTAGTTATATATGATACTTTGTGAATTATTTTTAACAAAATGCCAGTCTATCAGAGAATTTTAATTACACAGATCTGGATTTGAATCCTTGTCTAGTCTTCAGCATTTGTGTCATCTTTAAGTAATTACTATGCACCACCTTAGGCCTCCAGGTTTCATATTATCAGTGGCAATTCATAAGACTCAAAAAAAAAATACTTGTAGAGTGCTGCACACAGTGTCAGATATTATGCATACAATTTAATTTTATGTTTACTTTTCCCTTAGCATATTTACAGAAGGTTTTTCCTGCAATATTATTTTCAGTTAGTTTTGGATGAATCTTAAAATAAAGAAGGACTTGATCCAGAGATGGATTTTATCTTTCTTTGGAAGAAATCAAAATCATCTCCATTTAAGGACACACAAGCAGCTCCAGCTGCACATTTTAGTTACCCATAAAAAAGTGAAGCAGGATAAGGTAAGCCTTCTGCGAGCATAAAATAATTTTAAATTAAAAAACCTTTTTTTCATAGATCTTTATAGTTATGACTTATGTGAGTAACCCAACAGTATATAAAAAAATAAATAATGAAAATAAAGTCAAAAGAGAAATTCCCAGCTTCAGCTGCTATTTTTCAGAGCTGTTTTAAAATATCCTCTAAGAATTAAATACAGATTTTTCTTATAATTGCTAATTTCATAATAAATAGCCACTCCAAAATTACATTAAGAAATTTAAGAATTAGAATTGCAGGTGTAATAATTTAAGTAAATCCAATATAAAAAACTGAAAATTAGATTAAGAGAAAACAGGAGAATGAAAATCCTGGCTTTTCCTAAGGATTCTCTTCTCAGTTCTACTATAAGCTAAACTGTTCTATCAAGTTCAAAATATCATTCCATTTACTAAAATTTCATCTGCATACTAATGTTCAGGAAAACAACTGCTATATTAAATGACGCATATCCTTTTAGAAATACTACAGAACAAATTTCCAACACACACATCCAATGTCAGTAAAGCCTCATTAACTGGGATGCACTCATAGGAAATCTGTGATTATTTCATTTTTGTACCAGAAAGTTACACTTGATACTTACGTCAGTTTACTTAAAAATTTACTAAACTTTTATGGTAATTTAATGTAGCTGTTAAAAATCATCTTAAATACTTAAATTTATAAATTGTAACTTTTCCAGGAGTAATACGTACCAGTTTAAGTTTCATGTAATGAAATTTCCTGTTTTGTTTTGACTGGGAATTACTCTTTAGAAATACAGTGAAAGCTGTGAGAACAAAACTCAACAGGACTGCCTTATTTTTTCAGGTCTCACAAAGTTTTTCGCCTTTGACAGAGTGCAATCATCACTTTTCTGTTGCTCTCTATTTAGCGGAGAATATTTTAGTTTTCCTTCTCTGACAGGTTTCTTCCGCTTTATACCAGTTCTGGCTTTTACAGGTTTTACTGCATATCATTAAAGCCCAAACAGAGGAAAACACAAATAAGTTAATTGTATTTATTAGTTCTACTTTATCTATAATAAAGATAAAAGTTAATTTTTTTAAACCAAAAGCAGTTAGTAGCCTGATTTTCTTAAACACACTCCCTCTCTTCCATACACACACAGGTATGAGAAACAAGAATAACACAGAAAAAAAGGTATAAAATTTGATTCTGTGAAAATGTTTAATTACTATCTTACCATTATAAAGCTAATAGTATAAAGCTGCAGTATTACTTTTAAAGCTGCAGTAAGAAATCAATGAAAATTCTGTCAAGTCAGTATTGTTATTCTGTCTCTTAATATTCCTATTACTATGCCCATTTTAACTCTTCAATATTATCACCATCAGACATTTTACAATATACAATTATCTCTAAGCCTGAAGATGAATCCTTAAAGAAAGCTTTCTGAACACCACCTCAAACTGATTTGTCTCCCATATACTCTTTTAAATTAAAAAGGAAAAAAAAAAAAAAAAAGGAAGAACACAAAGTGTTAATGACTTTTCCATGTCTAAAGTAAGAAATGAAGTTCTGAAGAGTTTGGTGGCTATAAACTATGGCTAACCAATCATAACTTCAGAATTCCTGTGTGACATCATAAGACCTCCCTAGAACACTTTTTCTCCTCCATCTACTTCAATTGTTCCCATAAACCTGGTAACAGAGTCAGAAAACTTTCTAGCTGACCACACACAAGATTTCATATAACTCACAATAGAGAGTACCATCAAGGCAACCAAGGTAAGAAGTAGTTTTACTGATTTGAGTAACTCTTACTTTCTAAATTCAAACTTACTAAGCTTTTAAAAAAGTTAAACATATTTTGTAAATTTTAGTTCAAAATCAGATAATAAAGGTATGATATGACAAAAAGTTTAATTTCTAAATAAATTTGCATCCATTCAGTAACAGAAAGAATGAGTATAAAGGACTTAAACTTTGGAATCTGGCTCATGTTCATCTTTGATCCTGATTATTGTTTTGTCAGTTCAATTTAACTTCTACTGTTGCTTTTCAATGTGAACTTTTGCCAACATAAAAATCTTCCCATTATGCTTCCATATTTGGTGGTGGTGGTAGTTTAATTTCTCCATGTAAAAACAATGGCTGTACTTTGTTATTTGTTACTCTGCTGAGAAACAGAGCAGCACTGGGGTGTCTATTTACATCTGCAATACTATGGCAGCCGTGTGACTGCACACTGGCATGCCTATTCCATTAGGACACGATGATTCCTGACAGTGAATATATACAGTGGATACAATGAAGCTTTAGAACATACAATGGAAGCTACTTTTAAAACACTCTTGAAGATTTTTTCTCTATATAAAGTCCAGGCAACTTTTAACAAACACTTTAAAAATCTAAGCTTTTAATAAATACAGTTACTTGTAAATTCAATACCATATTGCACCAACTAAGTATAGAAACTTTAATAAAACACTTGTCAAAAACATACATAAAAATTTTTCCAGAATTACAAAATAATAATTCAATTATTTTAAAATAGAGAGCAGTTATTTTGGTAGTACAAATGCTCCTGAATATTTCATTTGAACCAATTTGATTAAGTACATGTTTATATTCTGCCAATCAATGGATATAGTTTGTCCACTGTTGGTCAGTGTTCCTCAGTTTTCCTCCTGCATTTAAAAGAAAGAAAAAAAATGCATAGGAATGGAAGTGCTGTAGTAATTATGATGATTTCTGTTTGAATTCTACTCTTTGTTACAATCCTCAATTTAATGTATATATAAAATGTTTATTCATTCTTAAACCTCTACCAGTAATCACATAAAGACTATGACACAGATTTTATGTCATTTTTATTTTCAAATATGTGCAAAACTAAAATTTACCTCTAGAATTCTAAGTTCCTGTAAGTGTTAACTACACTGCTCACTACAGGTAAAAACTTCAGAAATCCGTAAACAGCTTTGCTTAATACATGCAAAAATACTTCTAATTTTTTCAAATACTGAGGCACCCCAATTGCCTCTCATTATCTTTGTATGTATGTTTTCCTTTGATACTACATAAGTCACTCAATACATATTTTATGTGCACATCTATATCCATTTCATTCAAGTATCAAATTATATTCTCACATTTCAAATGAGGTGTCACAAGTTCTTTTATTATACCAAAACTTATCACATATTGCTCCAAAAAGTAGACAATTTCTAGAAAGAGCAGAAATTCTCTGTGAAAGTTATCCTTAGCTAAGTAGAGCCCAGGTTAATAGAAATTCCATAGCTATAGCGACTGCTCAAATTTCAAATATAGTATCCTACTGCCAGATTACACAGCCAATTAGTTCACTACTATCATTACTAGGTGAAACTTAAGTATTACCTTTGATTACAAAGACACGTGGTATAAAACCAAGTGCTAATTTTAAAAAAATTACGAAGTGGAAAAAAATGTGAAAGATGTTTAAATTGTGAAAAATTAAGTTTTAAAACTCTGTGAAAGAGCTAGAGTACCTGCTTTAGGAGTCTAGTTACTATTATTCCCAAACACCCAAATATCAAATATACTTTTTTACCAACATTTTAGTAAACATAAAGGAGATGAGTATTCCAGAAACAAATTGAATTTGGTTAAATATTTTATACATATTGTTTCTTAATCTCATTAAGTAATTAGCAACAAGAGGAGAGTATCTGTATAAAGACTTCAGAAAAAGAATTTAAATGTTTCTAATGTAAAGGTTAGATTGTCACTCTAAATTAGTGTTGTTTCGTTTTTTCTACCAATCCTAGACATGAGCATCAATTAAAACTTCCTTCATTATTCTTGAAGGGCAATTTTCTAAATGCATTAGTATATACAAATATCTGGTTTTCTCCTCTCAACACCTTATATATTGATTACTGTACCTCTATTTTAAAAGGAAAGAAATGCAAAAATGGAATTGCCCAAGGTCACGGGCCTGGGAAATGAGGGAGCATTGGTTGGAGCCCATGCTTTATAACTCTAAACCACATGATCATTCCCTATACTTAACTACACAGCTTAAAAATAAATTATGACATAGGTAAAGTAAACAGTGAAACTTCAAATACAGTACTGGTAATTTAAAAGGCAAATCTAGAAAATGTAAACTTCTATTTTTATTTAAAACCATTTCATTTCATTTTAAATTAATTTACGTATCAGGCATTATGCCCTTGATAGCCTAAATAATACTCTCCTGATTTCTTTAGTAATTAAACAATATACCCTGGAAGGCAAAACTCAAAATAACTGTACAAACTTTCAAAAACAAAAATGCACAGCCATAATCAATCAAAACAAATTTTCCTTGCATTTGTTTCACTGTCAAAATACTCAGGCCTTTGATCCATTTGGCTGCCTTGATAACTGGAATCAAGCTTAATTCCACTTCAAAACTTTTCACAAAATCCACACTTGAGTACTTTTCTTCAATCAATATTAAATGCTTCGCTTATCTCAATTTCATTTCTGACTCCCTCATTCTACCATCTAAATACCCAATCACTTTGTTCTGAGGTGCTTGAACAGAGAAATCTTGCTTTGTAATTCATGCTATGAAAACCATTAACTTACACCTAAACTGTGAATTAACACAGTGATGATCTTTTTGGAGTTTTTTGATCAGATAGACAAAGGAGTAAACCTAAAAGAAATCAAAGGAAATACCTATGTAAATTAAAGTGACCTGAATCAGGTAAGAGGCAGTGTCTTTCCCAGAAATGGTGTGTCCACGTTCTAACCTTACCTAATTGTAAAGCATGCATTACAAACATACACATGAAAATGAACACAGAGTGCACACCTCCGCCCTGTATACTCATAGTCAACTGAGGACCTCTAGTGCTCTTCAAACTGTATTCCACTTTCAGAGCTTTCAAACCAAAAAAAAAAGTTGACCAATTCACTCATATTATTGGGATCATATTTATTAAATGACATTCTTTTTTCTGAAACTTTCCTCCAATACTCCTCCCCCACGGTTTTTCTCATTAAAAAAAAAAAAAAAAGTTGAAGTCCAATACCCACGAGTTAAGAAGTATATCTTAAAAGCAAATAAATTACTTTTTAAATTATTGATTCAGTATTTAACAAAATAAAAAGATAATGAAAAACAAGCATGGAGACAAAATAGCAAGAGCAATGTGCCAGTTCAGAGAGGAAATATTTTTGTATTGTTTTTTAATGAATTCTCCTCACCCCAAAACTTTAAGGTGAGGGAAACGCTTCATTATGAGATCAATTTAGCAGTAAAGAATGTGTGGTTACAAAATTCTTTTAATAACCAAGCAGCAGCAGCTTAAAGATGCTTTCAAGTAGCCAGTCTGGACCAAAAAAGCTCTGGAATGCTGCTTCCATAGAGCAATTCCAAACAGAATCTCCAATTTTAGTACTGAGCAATCTCAAAAAGGAAATGAGTCTACCAGAGTGAACTTTAGATGCCAGCAGACTGATGATAAACCTAATGATGAACTTGCCTGATTTAATTCAACAAGTTAAAAAAAAAAAAAATTCATACACAATTACTTCCAGCTTATCTGTAGAAATGACAGAGAATAGCAGGCAAAATATAAAACCCCCAAAATAATACTAATACAGATGAATTCTGTTTATTCAAAGTCAATCTACAGAGAATTATAATCTTTTGAATCAATTAAATGGGGGGAGGGGAAACAATCTAAAATACATCTGTCAGACTGTGGTCTACAACACACATAACTTTAATTTACTAGCCAAATATGCCCAGATTTACTAAAAGAAGAAACAAGTAAAGAAGAATAAAGGAGAGAAAAAAGGAAGAGAAGCAAAATTCTGAATTCCACAAATATAGGTAAGGAATCTCAAGAATTTCAGATTTCAGCAGAATACATCAAAAACTGAAGTTCAGAGAGTTCTGCAAACACTGAAAGTGCTTGAATAGTAGGTGGCCCTACTGCTCAGCATACAGAACACCATTAGGGTACCAGTGTGTAGCAAGTCACAGAACAGGCCACCAAAGGCTTCTCAAAGTCTGACATTCCTTTGGCACAGGATGCATCTGATTTTATCTTGAAGAAATAAGATTCACTGAAGACAAAGTGAGGAGTTCTACAGAACTTGATGTAGTGCCTTCAATTCAAAATGTCACCTAGTATAAAAACTAAAAAAAAACCAAACTCACTGCAATCGAGTCGTTTCTGACTCATAGCGAGCCCCACCAGCTTTCTGAGACTGTACATCTTTACGGAAGTAAATTGCCCTGTCTTCCTTCTCGAGCAGCTTGAACCCCTGACCTTCCAGTTAGCAGTCAAGTGCCTTATGCACTACACAACCAGAGCTCCTCAAAACCAAACTCACTGGCATAGAGTGGACTCACAGCACCCCCCTTTGAGTTTCCAAGGTGGTGAATCTTTACAGAAGTAGACTGCCCAGTCTTCCCTCCACAGGTATTTCTTTTTTGTTCTTTTTTTTCCATTGTGATTTGGGTGAAACTTCACAGAGCAAATTCATTTTCCAAACAATAATTAATACACATTTTGTTTCATGGCCTGACTACAATCCTTATAATGTAACATCTCCCTTCCCACTTTCTCCCTGTGGTTACCACCTTCTCCCTGTGTCCTTCTTTCCTATGCATTCCTGCTCTCTGAGCTATCACCCTGTGCAAATACTGCCCTTCTGATCTCCCATGATGGACTGTTCTAAGAGTGTACCTACATGGTGTAAATGTTCACCTAATACACCTGTCTATTATTAGTACATGATATTTCTTGAAGGAGAAGAGTTGTCTGTGATTTGTTTCTTTCCTTTCTCCATTCAAAAAAAAAAAAAAAAAAATACTTGTGAAGTTGATTTTTTTAGTTCCTAATTTCATCTTTGAGCAAGAAAGGAAAAGAGGACAACCAAAGGTGTTACAAATCCTATAAAAAGAATAGTAAGGAATTAGCTATATTCTTCCCATCCCTCCAAAATTAGGATAATCTTGGATCCCACAAATACAGAAGACACTGTGTAAGGTTCTTTTCTGCCTTTGTAGCTCAAAAGACAGGGGATTTGGTATTTCTACCATCAAATTCCAATACAGCATCTTCCATATTTTTGTATTTGAATTGTAGGGCCTGGATGATTATGTAAATTAATCTTTATAGTATCCTTATTCCTCTTGTCCCAAAATACCTAACTCACACAGATTGTCATCTTTTTAAAAAATAATAATAATAATGTCAATTTCACTCTCTATGGCTGTTCAAGCCAATGCAAAACTAGGACTTTCCACAAAATTATCTACCTATGATTCTTCTAAAAGAATGCTCTTAAAATGTCAGATACAATTAAACAAAATTTAATTTTCTAGGGTTTCTATCAAATATTACTATGCTCACCAGCTTGGATCTAAGAAACAGGGGAAAAAATACTTCACTAGTTCTAAAGTCATAATGTAATTGCCAATGCAGAGAAAAGAATGACAAGCACCTGAAAATAATGCCATAAATTATGATGCAGTGCAGGTCACAGAGAACTCCCAAAACAGGACTGTGCCATTCCCATACACAGGTTTTCAATTCTCAACATATGACAGGATATTCTACATCTATGGATGAAATCTGATTTAATTATTACCATACAGACTTGGGATGTTCAGCCAAGTTAGGACTCAACACATTACAGATTCTACCACTATAAAGTAAAGACTAAACTCACTGCCGTTGAGTTGAATCCAACTCATAGCAACTCCTCCTTGGGTTTCCGAGGCAGTATCACTATGGAAGTAGATTGCCCAACCTTCCTTCCCAGGGGTGGCTGGTGGGTTTGAACCACCAATCTTCTGGTTAGCAGTCAAATGCCTTAGGCACACCACCAGAGCTCCCTTAAAGTAAAACCAAACCAAACTCACTGCCGTAGAATCATATCCGACTCATAGCAACCCCTCCTTGGGTTTACGAGGCAGTATTACTACGGAAGTAGATTGCCCAACCTTCCTTCCGAGGAAAGGCCAGTGAGTTTGAACCACCGGCCTTCTGGTTAGCAGTCAAATACCTTAGGTACTACGCTACCAGAGCTCCTATAAAGAGCTTCTTAAAATAAATTGGGTCCAATAAAGTGAATGTGTACAATTAACATCTCAAGGTGTAATGCACAACTGTTTTCTGTTTTAACATAAAATTATTTTTAAAAATACTACAAATCACTTTAAAATTATGATATACTTCGAAGTTTGACAAACAGTAGTATTATACTTCCAAGAGCACACAGCTCATCTCTTTAGGGCACACTTCTTTGCATCGCTCAAACACCATATACTCATTTGTACAAAGCTTAGTTAAATATTCAGGTTAATGTTGTATTAAGTAGGAAACCATAAATTTAGGTAAATTCTCTAAGGCTCATTTTCTTCTTCTGTGATAGAGATTTGAGGAGAGTAATAGAGTTTATCTGTTCAGCTACCAAATTCTATTATTGTAATTGGTTAATCTAGCAAACACAGCACTGTCTTTGATCATTAATAATATTCAAAAAAATTTAAAGCAATCATAAAAATCTCTTACTAAAATTTACTGATTCATTCAAATGACACCAATTATGCACTAGATACTAAGGTACACAATGAAGATGTGGTTCCTTATACTCATACCTAAAAGTCTGTTAGGGACACAAAAGGGGATGGGAAGCATCCCAGACGGTCAGAACAACATGTGCAAAGGACAGAATCATAAAAGGAGAGGAAGTATTTATGGAAAGGTGACATGTTTCATGTGACTGAAGTACCACTCATCAGCATCAGGATAGGAATGAGTTCTGTATATGCTTCATGACTAACTTCCTGGCCAGCCTCCTCTTTTTCCACAGTTAGCTGAATAAGTTGTATTCAAATAATTTTGTCTTTTAATTTAGACCATTTAAGTCCTGAAATGTCATAAAAATATAAGTTCAAGCAGGAATTACCTGCTTACGCTAATGCTTATTCCTTAACCATACCCCATTCCTCACTCACCAACATGGTTAGGCTCCAAAGATCAGCTCATTATGCAAAAATTGGTGTTACGTGAAAATGGAAGATGACTAAACCATTACCTAACTGCAAATTACATCATTACATAATTGCCAAATTACTGAGAATCATGACCCAGTCAAGTGAACACATAATCTTAACCGTCACAGCCAGCATTATTCTCATCTCACACCTCAGTTAGTGCCAGATGTATATTGTTAATGTGCAAGACAGTCAGCTCATAGATTTTTCACTATTGCTGTAAATGTGAAATGCTGGATAATGAGATAGTCAATAAATGAGGAGTAGATGTATTGTTACGTATCCTTATATAAAGCTACCAGTTAAATACATTTAAGAAAGAATCTTCCCACAATTCCTCAAAAGTACATATTCATGATATAATAAGTAATTATAAGCAGAAGTAACTTAAAAGGTATTAATTTCTTAAACAAAAAAAGACTCTTATTTTTCATAGTACTGTAGCTGAAAAATTCAAACAGAAGTAATTAAATTAGAGATACATACCAAGTTTAAGCTGCCATTTTCTGAATAGAAAGTGTTATAAACAAATAATTGTCTTCATGATGTCAAAAGTAGGCTTGCAAACACCCACTTGTGTTGGACAATGAAGAATATACGCTAGAGAAAACTGGATGTTACCAATTCCTTAAGAGACTAAGTTTGATTTAAGTTGGTTGTTTGGAACTCCTTACTCCAGACCAATACTATGAAGGTTAGAATCTCAAGCTAAATGAAAACATAGTCTAGATGTAACAAAATGTAATACAGCCAAGATGAAGCACTAAACCTACAGAATGTAATCACCATACAGAACATGGATTCTCTGTTAAACTAAATACCAAGTATGAATTGGTCCTGCCTGATCTGTATCTTCCCTTGATTCATCCTTTCAGTGTTCTTCTCTGCTCTCTTCAGCATTAGTCTAACTCAGGAACAGGGCTGACAGGTTGAGATGGACGTTAGTGTGAGATATAGAGACATAGAGACTAGGGAGAAAATGAAGTAGCAGCATCTGGCAGCTGAAGTTAGGTAACAGTATCTTGAGAAACAATGCTATACTGCCAAATGGTGACAGATATTACCTCTCAGCGATTAATGACAGTTAATTTTATTCCATTTTTTATTTTTCTAATTTTAAAACTCATGTAAGTTTTCACTGACAATAAAATAAATGTGACTGACAATAAAACATCCCCAAATGTTTAATAGTCATTATGCTTGAGCAGTTAGTTTACAGTTATTTTTAATCGACATTTAACTTTTCTATAAAGACATAGCAGGTGTTTTGTTTTGTTTAATAATTAACAAGGCTTAGGCCCCACAGACAGCAACAACTTATGAGAACTCTGAAAGAAGGCAAAACAGAAACCACGGATCTTATATATAGGTCACTTTCAAGTAGGAACAGTCTGGCAGACAGTGAGAGGATGATAATTTTATTACTATGCCTTCTGAGCTTGACAGTCTTCAACTTAGTATCAAGAGTTGTTAATACGTCATTCAAAGAAAAACATTCTATCAAGTTATTAAATCATAAACAGGAAACACAAATAACTTAAATCTGTATTTCTAGTAAACACTTCTGATTTTAACTTTGATTTTGGATCAAAATCAACATCCTGGAGAATAACTTATATGTATTTCCTTTCATGCAATTTGCTCTAGAGCTTCTCATATGCTTAATGTTCACATTAATTACCTTCTCAAATAAACAGTCTTAATGAAACTAAGGGAACAGACCAAAACAAGCTGCACTCTAAACCAGTACTTTTAGTCAACTGGAAGAGACAGGGTAATGACTAAAGTTACTACACTCCATTACCAGAGAAATGGCACTGTCATGGTACACAATCCCCTCAAAAAAAAAAAAAAAACCGTGAAAGAGATAGTCAGACCCACACATATATACGCAGAATACAGACGCATTTGATGTTATGAATACGTATCATTTTGAGGAAGATGAATTAACAAAAAATTGTGTTCTACCTGTTGAGATTATAGGTTACACAAAGGATCTTCATTGGTTTACTATTTTTATATTCCAGGCTACCAAAAAGAAGAAGTGATCTCACATTTGACTGCCAGCTTTTTGTTCTTTCTCTTGACCGTTTGAACTTCAGACTTCTGCCTTCCAGTGTCATGGAGAAAGTCCAATATCTCACTCGCTCTGCTATAAGAAGAGCTTCAACCATTGAAGTGCCTCAACAAGCACGTCAAAAGCTCCAGAACCTATTCATCAATTTCTGTCTCATCTTAATATGCCTCTTGCTGATCTGCATCATTGTGATGCTTCTCTGAAGCTCTGCTGCAACCTCCCGCTCTACAATTTACCACATCAGCATGAAATCCGTCATCCCATGAAGAGGGGAAAACAATACTGTTTGACAGACCACTCCCTGCATAGAAGAATTTCTTTGTGAAAATTCAAGATTCAGACCAAAACAAATTATCAGCAAATTTCTTCACCTCCTGGACCCCAAAACATGATCAGTGTTTTACTTTCAAAAACTAACTTTAAAATGACTATAATATAAGTGTGTATCATGTAACTGCTCATTTCCTTGCCATAACTTATAAGTTTCTATCCCAAATATTTTCTCAGGATAGAGTAGGTATTTAGTTTTAAAACTGCACTGCTACCAAGTCTGCTTCAGATATTAAACCATTGGCTTCCCTGTTTGGGTTACATATAAATAGCATTGTACTATAAAAACTTCTCTGATAGTTAGTATTGTTTATATCTTCACCAAGGCACGTTCTAAAACAAGATTCCATTCTAAAACAAACTATTTTTTATCTATACCACCATTACTTTTTTTTAAAATTTATAAGAATCTAGAAAGAAAAATACCATATTCTTACATAAATAAAATTCCTCTTAAATTTGTTTTTCAAAGAATTACAGAATTCTAATACATGTAGGCAAACCATAAACCTGTTTTGTCTAGGACATTATGATCAACAAATTAAAATTGGTAGTTGATTTAATATCTGACAGTGTGATCAGCCATAATTACTGATATGTTAAGAGAATAGAGTTTAAGCTTAATTAAAGACACTGTAGTTGATTATCTGAGCTATAATATATAACCTGCCATACTGTATCTTAGAAATCATGAAATCTTAGAATTCAGAGTGATTTTATAGATTTTGTCTTCTATTCCAACCTGACACCTGCTATAGAAAGAGAACAGAAGATTTCCAATGACAGAAAAATCTAATACTTCAAGCATCCCCCACAAAAAAGTTGGAATTATCCCTCCAGATATTAATTCTTTGATTACATTTTGAAATTATCTTTTTGTCCCAGCTACTGTTATAATATGGAGCCCTGTCAGCACAGTGGTTAAGCACTCAGCTGCTAACTGAAAGGTGAGCAGTTCGAACCTACCAGCCATTCCGTAGGAGAAAGTTGTGGCAGTCTGCTCCATAAAGATTTATAGCCTTGAAAACCCTATGGGGCAGTTCTACTCTGTTTTATAGGGTCACTATGAATTGGAATCAATTCAACAGCAAGGGTTTGGTTTTGGTTATTGTTTATAATAAGACATAGCTTTTTTTCCTAATATATCAACCAGATGGTAAACACCTACTATTTTGTAGACCACTCTATTAAGCTAATTTATAGATCCAGCAATGCTAATCTACAATTATTTTCTTGCCAGGTACTTTTTCAATTTCCCCTCTCACCATTTTAAAGTATATTCCAACAACTCATATGATAGGCATTTAATAAAATTGTCTTGGGAAATATATATTCACCAAATTTAAGCAGTTCACTCAGTTTAAAATTAAGACTAAAACTGTTTTACCCCTGTACTACATAATCCAACAATCTTTAACTTCAGTTCAATAATTGTTACTAATACAGAAATTATTAAAAGAGTAGAGAATGTATACTGTGCCATGTGGTTTTCTGAATTCCCTGAAGTCAAGAACATATTAAAGATGGGAAATGCAGTGGTTTGGGCTCACTGACAGGAGAAACAGAGGGAAAAGTTTTTGTTGTGTGGATCTTTTTTAGCAAAGCCTCACCTGCTGGTTGAAGATCCCCTAATAAAAATTGGAAAGTTTGTAAACAATATAGTTCAGTAATTCACCTCACAAGTCTCAACAATTATCCATACAAATAGTAACTAAATTCTGTAATAGCTGTACTAATCTTAAAAATAAGTGGGACATTTGAAATAAATTGGATTTCTTTTTACTACATCAACGTCAAACTATTAACTGCGAAGTTATGAGTTTTCCTCAGTATACTAAAATAAACTTTTGTTTTTATATTTCATTCTGCCTTTGATAGAAATTATAACCTTATATTTTAAAGAATACAGAATACTATTATTCATATTACAATACAGAACAAAAACCCATTCTTTAAATGCAATGTATTAATTCTGTTTATCATGATGTATAAAGAATAAGATATCATCAAGTGTATTTAAATAACGTTAACTACCAAATGCTCAAATAATTTCTACTTCAGAATAAATTCTAATCTTAATTTACAGAGCATTAAGAATTTTTAAATGTTTAATGTTGTCTTTCATATTTTACTTAAAAATATTTGTTTAATGCAAATAATCTGTTGCCCATATGAAAATTAATGTTCTTGAACACAATGAAATGGTTCTGTAATACATTCATATTGTCAATATGACTATATACCAATCTAAAATATAAGTAATTTTTATTTTATAGGGTTTTTCAGGAGACTTTTGCCAAATAAAATAAAATCAAGATTACTTAGTACAGCCACAAGAGGGCAGAACTACACAAAATATTTAATTTGTTACTGACTAGCAATGACTTGACGGCTGGCGGTTCAAACCCACCAGTCACTCCTGGAAGGAAGATTGGGCAATCCTACTTCCATAGTGATACTGCCTCGGAAACCCAAGGAGAGGTCGCTATGAGTCGGGTTTGACTCAATGGCACATAAACAAACAACAACAACAGCAATGACTTGGGAGCTCTGGTAGCACAGTGCCTAAGGCACTTGAGTGCTAACCAGAAGGCTAGCGATTCAAACCCACCACCCAATCCTCGGAAGGAAGGTTGGGCAATCTAATTCCATAATGATACCGCCTCAGAAACCCAAGGAGGGGTGTCACTACGAGTTGGGTCCGACTCAACGGCACATAACAGCACGAAGCTATGACTTATCCTTGAATATTTTGAGTTTTCTGGCAACGTGAGAGAATAATAAGTATTCCACAAAGATCTATTCTACTACATAAACGCACACTTGGAAACATCCAGAAATTGCATGCAAATACTAAGCAGGAAAGTTGACAGAAAGCTATAAAGATGAAAAAAAGTGAAACACTTTCTTACTCTTTTATTCAAATGCATAGACAAAAATCAATTACATGCTTTTCAGCTCCTATTGAATGTGTCATGATGTCATATACTATCTATTGAGAGTGTCATAGTGCCCTGTATTTCAAGGTACAGCTGGAAGATTATCTCAAACAATAAAAAAATTAAAGACAAAGTACAAAAACAAGTAAAGCAAACTGCTGCTTTTCAGAGGATGTAACAGGATATCTAAAATACTCCCAAGTTAGAGGTAAAACTTTTTCATTCTTATTTCATGTTAGATAAAAATCCAGTCATTTAAGTCATTGTATCAAACTTTTGATTTAATTTTTTTATTTACATAAGAAAAAATTTCTAGTAAAATATGCTAAAATTATTAGGTGTCAAGCCCCTCCATGATTTAAAGGCACAAAGTTATATCTTCCTCTTTTTAATGACTGTAATTCGATCTTAGAAACATCCTAAGGAGAAAAGTATGAGAAAAGAGGATAAACAACTATGTCAACAGAGTGACCACTTTTCCACTCCTATCTGGGAGCTCCATTGTAGACTAATAGGAATCCAATAGGTACTGTTGTGTGTAGAAATGCACAACCCCTACACATTAAATAAAGGAATGCATGGAAGACATGCAGAGGAATATTTTGCTGTGTTTTGTTCTTCTCTTCCGTCACAGTCCTTATTATACAGTCAGATAGTATGTCAGAGGTAGGAGGGAGAAGCAGCTCAGTGGTGGAGGCTGCACATGGAAGCCTATAAACTTGACTAAGTGAAGAATCGATGGCTTCATGCACAAAGGAAACACTTCAAAGTATACTACCTTAACACTAGCTAATTTAGCAGGGAACATGGAAATCAAGGGATGTCATTCACTTAAGACTGTGGGGCTGGGTCAATAATCTTGGACTGACTCTTAAAAGAAGCAAAACTTCCCTGTTACAATAATAACCTCTTGAGGGAGAAAAGAGGAAGGGAACTATGAGAATCAAATGGATAAAACATGTAAGAGCTACAGAGTTTTGTGAGGATCTACAGTGTTATTAGATCCAGACTTGCAGCAGAATTCCTTTCTTGGTTGTAAAAAAGCTGCTTTTCATGGTGAGAGTTTAGCAGCTGTATTTGAAAATAACACACATTATCAGAACTCATCAGATGGGCTTGTACTTACTAAGACTCTTCCTTTTATAAAAATTAGACTAAAAGGAAGTGAATGTTTTAAAGAGACTTTTAAGGAACAGCTTTGATGAAACATCTTAAAGTAAAGATAGTAACTTGGAAGCTCCAAGGAAAAGATACTCAATAATTTTTTCTGTAGTAGTCCAAGAGGGGAATTAGAAAGGAAGCGGTCATTTAAAGATTGCAACTAACTGGTTTTAACTGGTTTCATCTTCTATTCCAAAACTAACAGCTCTATAAAGAGACCAATCCAAATAAGGCTAATTAAGGAGAGCTTTTCATGTACATTTCATCCCTTAGGAGCCTTCTTCCTCTACTACACACTGGGAAGAAGTTTTAAAAAAAACTTTTGCTCCAGAACATACCCCCAAGCTCCCTCCCCTACTCCCTGGTATTGCTTTAAGGTTGGGGAAAACCTTCATCATACCAAGCAGAATGAAGAGGAGTACTCAAATTAGCACTTACTTCTTTAAATGTGCCCAGTTTTGTGGGTTACCTTTCTCTCTCTCATACCTACTTCAGGTTACAGTAGAATACTGAGACACAATGGCAGCTTTAAGTCTGTTTAAAGACACCAACTGAAGAAAAAAACTGCCTGATCTCTGTTCTTCTATAATCACAAGCATTTGAGAATTAAAGTGGGATGTTGTTGTGTTGTTATGTGCCCTGAGTCAGACCCAACTCATAGCGACCCCTCCTTGGGTTTCCCAGGCAGTATCACTACAGAAGTAGATTGCCCAACCTTCCTTCCGAGGAGTGGCTGGTGGGTTTGAATGCCAGCCTTCTGGTCAGCAGTTAAGTGCCTTAGGCACTATGCTACCAGAGCTCTTTAAAATGGGATAGCATTTGGAAAATTGTTTTCTATCTTTCAGTCGCTTAAATGGATAGCTCACAAATAAGTATGATTAAATCGCCCATTTCTGATCTGTAGAGAGACATCATAATGATGATTCTGTTTCCACGTGGTTTAAATAGACATAATAAAGATTTCAAGAACTGCGCCCAAAGTAAGAACAGAGAAGGTCTGAGGGATGTAAGGGTTCTCCTATGAATGTAGCACTTTAGGTTGTATGTGCGTGCAGGGGTTGCACTCAGATTCAAGAGCTTCCTACCCAGGGGATCTCCTTGTCCTTTCATAGACTATGTATCTCTTTAAACGTTTATTATTATTTTTTGACATTATGAATATTGACTTTCACATTTTTACTCTAGTGAAATTTTGTAAGTTTTGACAGAATGTTTCAGAAATCCTGTTAGTAATAGTGGCAGGATTTATTCAAGTTTCTATAGATACTTAGTTTCCTAGTTAAAATAAAGTTAGCTTGAAAAAACTAACATTTCTAGATCAAGAAATTTACACCTTCATGTGTTAGTGCCTAGGCCCACTGGAAGCAATATACTTTTCTTTATATTTGTTTTTCATTTTTAAATGATTAACCAAAAAAATCTTGACCTAATTAAATTTTAAATAAGGACATCTGTTTCATTCAGAAACAGCAACCATTACCAAAGCTTTACAAATGACTTTAGTTCTACCTTCTCATTTTATGGATGAAGAAACTGAGCCAGAGAAATTAAAAAACAGATTTTAGATCTGATAGGACCAGAAATAACACTTAAGACCTTACACTCTCAACATAATATTCTTTCTATTACACCATGACAGTGTCTTTGTTTCTGTTTTCAGTTTCTTTAGAATGAATGGTTTTGATTACCTTTATACCCTTTTAATAAATGAGAAAAGAAATTAAGACCAAGTTAGGTACAAGATTAAAAGTTTTTCATGTTTAATTAATCTCACGTTTTGTAAGTTTTTTATTAACTCAGTATTTTTCAAGTCTATAACATCTATGTTTATTAAGTTGGAGAAGAAAGGGAAAGCAAAAACAAAACACATTGTGATAGGCTCGGAGCTCTGGTAGCATAGTGCCTAAGGCATCTGACTGCTAACCAGAAGGCTGGTGGTTCAAACCCACCAGCCACTCTTCGAAAAGAAGATGGGGGAATCTACTTCAGTAAGGAGGGGTCGCTACGAGTCAGGTCCCACTGACAGCAGTGAGGTTTTGTGTGTGTGTGTGTGTGTGATGATACACTTACTGCCAAGTGTGATGTTACTGCAATTTGTTGTACTCAGAATATCCACTAGAGGGAAGCAAACACTAGATCTTGAGCCTTACCTGCATTGGTGTGTCACTTCCTTGTCGAAACTCTTCAATTGACTGTTGTTGCCAAGGAACTAAATTGTAAGAGTCCTCTGTAGCTCGACATTCCAAAGGATTTGTCCGCAACTGCTCTGTAAGCCACATTTGAGTCCTCACAGAAGGCTGGATGGGAACCCCACCTACTGCCTGTTGACCAAGTACTAAATATTTTGGAGGTTCAAAAGCCTCTGAGCTTGTCATAATGGGCTTGCTTTCAGGTAAGGCACTATATGTCATGTCTAAGGCCTGTCTCCTAAGAGAGGAGGGAAAGGCTCTAAAGTCCTCTTTGCTACAGCTTTCAAATTTATATTTACAGTCCAGAGTTGATGACCGTTTTTTATTTATTTCCTTCTCATCTAGTTTAAGCATCTCCATACTATCATGTAAGCAGCTAGGCCCAATTGTCCTGAGTTGTGACGTTAAAGCCTTGCTCCTCCCTGTCTTTTCCAGACCATCCTGGGACTCTTCTGTGTGTACGATGCCACTCTGGCTGCAGTTATCAGGGGCAGTGAGTTTGGATAAAGATGACCATTTCCGGAGGGGACGGAAGTCCTTCATGTCTAGTGAAGAGTCCTGCTCCTCCCCACTGCGATTTCCCATTGTTTGCATGAGGCTTGTGCTCCATTTTGAGCCATCTGATGTCAATGATTCCCTATGTCGGGAAGCTGAACAGCGGGAGTTAGACGGCATCACATGGGCAGTAGGAAGGGTCACCAATGATCGACTAGGCTTAAATGATAACGTGCCACTTGAGGTTGAATGATCTGGAAAGAGAAAAGATTGTCAAATTAGTTACAGTTAATGGGGAAGAAAAGAATGAATGATTATGGGGTCAAATGCCAAAATAAAAATCTTAACATAGTATTCCAGCACAAGTTTTTCAGAGGTACTTTCTCAAAATGGGTGATTTTTTTTAATTATTATCATTAGTGCTTTAAATTTATCTGAAACAACTCAAACATTTTCAAACATTATTTTCCAAATACGGATACCCAAAAAAGCACATGCCCACTATTATCTATTTACAGACTTTAAAAAAAAAATGCCTAGAAAAAGTGGTTTATATTTATCATGACTTTAAGAGAAAAAATGCACTTCCTGCTCAAAAAGTCTTACTTATAATCCAGCCTTGATGGCTCAAATACATATCCATCAGAAAATGGCTATTTTTCAATGTCTTACCTGAACTGTTGAAATCAGTATGCCAATTCTGAGTATTTTAGCACCTCACCAAATACTAATTCAAATCAGAAATACAAATAAAAGAGTTCCTGCAGTAATGGAGGATTATGGGGAAGGGTTCTAGTAACATATTTATGAAAACAGACTGGATCCTACATTCCCAGCCTCAGTTAATGACACCACCTAATAAAACATCAATATGAAGCTATAACTCTTGGAGTCTATTTTAATTCTTAGGTTTATTTCTCTGCACATTCATTAAATCATCAAGTTATTAATTTTACTTCCAAAATTACTGTAAAGCATCTATTATTATCTTAGGTCAGGTAATCTTATTATTCTACAGACAACAGCAGTTTTAGTAAGTTCTATGGACACTCTGGTAGCATAGGGCCCAAGGCATTTGACTGCTAACCAGAAGGCTGGTGGTTCAAATTCACCAGCCACTGCTCAGAAGGAAGGTTGGGCAATCTACTTCCATAGAGATACCACCTCAGAAGCCCAAGGAGGGGTCACTATGAGTAGGAAATGACTCGACAGCAATGAGTTTGGTGTTTTTTTATGGAAGCTCAAAGGATAAATAAGGGTCTCTTGACTGCTAACCAGAAGGCTGGCGGTTCAAACCCACCAGCCACTCCTTGGAAGGGAGGTTGGGAAATCCTACTTCCGTAGTGATACTGCCTGGGAAACCCAAGGAGGGGTCGCTATGAGTCGGGGCCGACTTGACGGCAAATAACAACAACAACAACAACAACATATTCAATGAACTTACCAACAAGTAGCAAATTATCATCAAGTGCACCACATTAAAATCAAAGATTATAATTTTATTATCAGGGAATATCTATAAAGGCCACAGCAATTTGAAGTTGGGGGAGAGAGGAGCTAGATGGTGAATGATGAAAGATTAATTTTCACATTTTATTCTATATCGCTTCCATATTGTTTAACTCTCATGCAAGAATATATTTAAATATTACTTGTGTGCTTTTAACACTGTTTTTTTTAAAAGAAATCTTCATAAAACCATAAGAAAATTCAGAAAATAGTCAAGCAGATCAATTTTTTTAAATAGAATTTCAGTTGGTGGTTTCTTAGAATTTACTTATCTAGAGATAAAAAGGGAAAAACATTACAAATGAAGGAATATGGGCAAAAGTATTATAGTGGATATTCATCATATTCATGACTACCTACAGCTTCTGTATAACCTTTTTGTATTCAGGAAAATTCCCACATTATGAATTCAGCCTCCCAAAATAAATTTCAGATCTCAAGTTCCCAACATACTCTGCAATTATGATGTAGAAGCATTTGTACAAGATTTCAGTTTGGAAGTGAATTACATGAGAAAATGAGCTGTATGCAGAGTATCTTTTATTGGCTGGTTAGACAACAGCAGGGGTATCTGCTTCCCACAACAGCAGCAGCAGCAGCAACCCCTTGAAGGCTGGGAACTCACATTCCTGGCCCCAAAGTGGCAGCAGTAGTGTAGCACTGGTGGTTTCCTCTACTGCTTGGTGGACAGTGACAGTCCTCTGATGTGATTTAAGGCATGTTACCTGGAAGTTTAACCTAAAGTCTGCTTCTCTAGCCCTCCTCAAATAGCCTTATATTTCTCATCAGCATAATCAGCCAGTCAGCTTCCTCTCCTGCCTAAGGAACTTGAGTGATCTACGCATGAAGCCAGGAGAATATGGCTCCAAAAGAAAACAAATTATTCCATTTATCTGCAACATGAAGTAACTATCAAGAAAAGCTGTCCAAGGTGATTCTTGAAAGGTAAGATTAAGCAGAGTTGTACAGATCTTCAACTGCCCTATTAAAGAAAGAGCTTTGCCTTCATTCAGCAAGAAATGTACTATCACTGAAAGCATTCACCCAAAGGAATGAGTGGCATGATCAATACTCAAAATGATTATTCTGGTAGCAGTGTTGAGGATGGATTAAAGCAGAATGATTAGCAGTAGGAAGACAGATTAAGAGACTATCTGATAATCAGTAGAACAAGGTAACAGAGAAGGAATACACTGTTAAGGGTCAGTTCTAAATAGAAATACGATAATATCTCCAAAAGTCTATGGAGAATACCTACGGGAATATTTGTATTAAACCCTAGCCTTTTAGAATATCTGCTGCAAGAGACCTCTTCAAAGTGTTAAAGAGCAAAGATGTCACTTTGAAGACTAAGGTAAGCCTGACACAAGCCATGTTATTTTTTCAGAAGCCTCATAAGCATGTGAGAGCTAAACAATGAATAAGAAAGATTACAGAAGAATGGATGCATTTGAATTATTATTGGCAAAGAATACTGAACCTACAATGGACTACCAGAACAAATCTGTCTTGGAAGTACAGTGGTATGCTCCTTAGAAGCGAGAATAGCTAGACATACTTTGGTCACGTTGTCAGAAGGACCAGTCCCTGGAGAAGGATACAAGCTAGGTAAAGTGGAAGAAGGTCAGAGAAAAAGGGGAAGACCTCAACAAGACAGACTGACACAGTGGCTGTGATGATGGGCTCAAGCATGGCAACGATTCTGAGGATGGCACAGTACCACCAGCTGCATTTCATTCTCCTGTAAATAGGGGTCACTAGGAGTCAGAACCAACTCAAGGCACCTAACAAAAACAACATGCTAATTTTAAAAACAAAAAAACAACTTCCTACCAATTTGAAATTTGTGTTTTCACATTTAAAAGTTGAAGGAAAAAAATATAGTGTAGAGATTAAGACTAATAGTTTTGAAATCAGCCTTTCCTGATTCAACTCCTGGCTCTACCACTTTGTAGCTAGCTATATGGTAGTATAGTGGCTAAAGCACTTGACTGCTAACCAGAAGGCTGGCGGTTCAAACCCACCAGCCACTCCTCGGAAGGAAGGTTGGGCAATCCTACTTCCGTAGTGATACTGCCTCGGAAACCCAAGGAGGGGTCGCTATGAGTCGGGGCCGACTCGATGGCACATAACAACAACAACAACATATGTGCCCAAACAAGTTATACAATCTCCTTGCATCGAGTTACCTCATCCATGAAGCAGAGATGCAACAGTGATGATTAAATGAATATACATGAAGACTCAGAAGGCTATCTGGCACAAATCAAACTGTTAATTATTACTATACCATTATAAAAGCAAACAGTAAAAGTTAACTATCCATACATACAAAGAGCTCTGACAAGTCAATAAAAAGAGAAATCACCTAATTTTAAAACAAGCAAAGAACCTCAATAAACAAATTACTGAACAAGAAAGGAAATAAAGGCTACATTTTTTTTAAAAGAAGATGCTAAACTCACTAATAGTGTAAGGACAAAAAAAAAGTTTTCATTTAATATATACATATATATATATCATATTCACAAAATAATTAAAAGCTGCTGATATTCTACAATAATGTAAAGATGCTGTTATAACCTTTAGAAAAAGAGGGGCAGTCTGTATATATTTTAAACATAATTACAAGTATGTGAGTATATGTATCCATGTGCGTATGTGTCTGCAGAGGCAAACACACTGACGAGCACAGGAAGAATCTAGAAGAATACATCCCAAACTATTATTGTTAATAAACAAAGGCAACCCCTGCATAGTGAAAAGAAAGGGAAAGGAGAGACACTTATACACTGTACTGTATGCAACTTTTTTCTTATCAAAAAACAAAATTTTACATTTTGGCCAAACTTCTGAAAAAGTTTTTTTGTTGTTTTATGACCTCAAGAGTTTGAAATACCTCAAATAAAAAGCACTGTTATTAACCAAAAAAAAAAAAAAACACTGCCATTGAGTCAATTCCAATTTACAGTGACCCCCGTAAAGTTTCCAAGGCTGTAAATCTTTACAGAAGCCAACTGTCTCTCATCCTCTTCCCATGGCTAGTGGGTTTGAACCACCAACCTTCTGGTTAACAGCAAATATCTTACCCACTGTGCCACCAGAACTCCTTACTATTACTAAGGTATGAATAATATATCATGTGACTGTCTCAATTTCCAGGAGCTATGGTAGCATAGTGCCTACAGCATTTGACTGCTAACCAGAAGGCTGAGGGTTCGCACCCACCAGCCACTCCTCGAAGGAAGGTTGGGCAATCTACTTCCACAGAGATACTGCCTCAGAAACCCAAGAAGGAGGGGTCACTATGAGTCAGGACCGGTTCAATGGCTGTGAGTTTGGGTTTTGTTTTTTGTGGGGTTTTTTTTTGGTGCACTTTCGATGTCACAGCTGAAACCCCTGAGACCTTATTATCAGTCTTGGCTGCTACTTACATCTGATGATGTGCTACTTTCATGCCTACCTTTGCTAGCCTAATAGTTCCCCATTGTATAGAAAGATAACAACTGGTGATAAAAAGCAATTTCATATCAGACTAGTGTTTACTACACCAGAAAGCAATTGGCATATATTGTTTGTAGAATATTACACTGCACATAGAATTTACTCCTAGAAGTCACTTGTTTGAAGTTCTCAAACTTTAGCATGCAAAAAAAAAAAGTTAATCTGCACTTTGGAGTCCTACTCCAGGAGACTCTGATTCAGCAAGAATACAGAGAGTTTGGGTAATGTTACTTTTACATATGTGACTTTGTTGTTCCATTCACTACAACGTCATTCCATCTGGGTCTGATCTCAGTTCTGAAGCCTTCAAGCTTAAATATCCCAAAATACAACCATCACTAGCACCTGAGTTCTAGTGTAGAGTTCATTTATTGTGACAGTCAAAATTCATTACTATCAAAACTAAGGATCAAAACTTAGTCTATACACACACATGAACAGACATAATGAATTACTGAACAAGGAATTAAATTTTTGACAGTATCTGATTATTTAAAAAAAAAAAAAAACTCCATATATCTTGATCAGAGATGACTTTGGAAATGTTAATTTTAACAATTTTACCACTTCTAAAATGTTATTTTATCTAACTAAACAGTTAATTAGATGTAGATACATGCAATTCCTAATGTGCTTTTTTAAGTTAGCTAATGGTAGCCACAAATCCCATATGCAACTTTATCACAATGGCATCTAGCTCACATCCAAGTTACAAAAGTGAAATCTGAAACCAAAGGAGGATAGGCCTTTGAAACACCAGAGGACAGGGTTTTACAGCAGTCACAGAGGACTTAGAAGAGCTAATGTTTTCAGATGGATTCAGCTTAAGGGTAGAATATAAGAGAAGGACACCATACTTCTGTAACCTGCTACAGCAGTCAATTACTATTTTCTCTAACAATATATGGACAAATGGATTTTATATACTGTTATACATAGGGACAGTCTCTCCCTCTACTATATCCTCCCAACTATAATAAAAAGATATCAACTTCATAAAAGATCATACCCTCCAGAAATGTAACTATAAATCAATTCTTTACAGTTAAAAAAAAGTAATCAGGAAAGTATATTACCATATATCAAATATTCCCAGGAAACAACTCATCCTAACAGACATATATACAACATTCACTCAACAACAGCACACTGTACATTCTTCTCCAGTGCACATGGTTAATTCTCCACATAGGCCCTAAGTCAGATCACAAAACAAGTCTCAATAAAAGACTGAAATAATATAAAGTATCTCTGACCACAATGTATTTAAACTAGAAATCAAAAACAAGGAAAACTGGAAATTATACAAACAAGGAAATGAAAACAACACACCATTAAACGTCAATGAGTCAAGGAAGATATCAAAAGAGAAATAAGACACTAATGCAAATGAAAGCGCAACATGCCAACAGTTACTGGATGCAGTAACAGCAGCCCTCAGAGAAAATTTTACAGCTGTGAGAACAACATTTAAAAAGATCTCAAATCAATAATCAAACTTCACACGTTGAGGACCTAGAGAAAGAAGAGCAAACTAAACCAAAATTTGCAGAAGAAAGAAAATAACAAAGATCACAGTAGAGATAAATGAAAAAGAAAAGAGAATCAATGGAACCAGAAGTTGCTTCTTTAAAAGATCAATAAAATCAACAAACCTTTAGACCAACAAATAAGTAAACATGCAAGTAACTAAAATCAGACAAGAAAATGGGACTAATACAATCAACCCTACAGAAATAAAAAGAATTATAAAAGAATACTATAAGCAAACTGTACACCAAGATAACCTACATAAAATGGATAAATTCCTAATAATACACATAACACTCAATTCTGTTCCAAAGCAAAAAAACCAAATCTGTTGCCAACAAGTCAATTCCAACTTAAACCAACTCTATAGGACAGAGCAGAACTGCCCCACAGGTTTTCCAAGGCAGCAATATTTACAGAAGCAGACTGCCACATCTTTTTTCCCATGGAGCAGCTAGTAGGTTTGACTGTTGACCTTTCAGTTAGCAACTGAGCACTTAATCAGTGTGTCACCAGGAAGAATAGAAATATTATAAAACTGATAGTGGTAATGGTTGTATATCTCTAAGAATATACTAAAAAACATTACACACTTTAAATGGGTGAACTGCATAATATATAAATTTCAATGAAGCTATTTTTTAAAAGAATAGGTAGAGAATATAACTTAAAACTAGAATAGAAGGAAAACAGAATGGAAAAAAAAGCCAATCAAAAGAAGACAAGAAATATGTAATACTGAGAAAAGCTGCATAGAAAGCATACAATGTGATGATAAATGATCATCACAGTAAATGAAAATCCAGTCAAAAGACAAGAACTGTCAAAATAATTTTTTCAACCTAACAAATTATTTTAAAAGACACAGCTAAAATATTAAGCCCTATTTTGGCATTCTGGTACTTGCAGAGTTGGAAAGACTACAAGAATCATACAAAAATAACTGCCAAGGACATTAGAGCTGTACCTCAGATATCAATATCACAAAATATGCTTTTCTGAACTGCTTGTTTTTGTTCTTTCTAGCTTATGAATAGTGAGAAACCTCTACTTGTCTACCTATAGTTAAATGTGGGCTTATCTTTTAGCAATTGCTGTATGCCGCTGAGTCACTCTCAAGTGACCCTATATGACAGCGTAGAACAGTCCCATAGGGTTTTCAGGCTGTGATCTTTACAGTAGCACATCACCAGGCCTTTTCTTCCCCAGAGCCACTGGTGGATTCAAATCTCTGACTTTCTGATCAGCAGCTGAGTGCTTAACCACTG
>NW_006922028.1:1550873-1552685 GCF_000298275.1 Orycteropus afer afer | reverse complement strand
CCGCAGTGATACTGCCTCGGAAACCCAAGGAGGGGTCGCTATGAGTCGGGGCCGACTCGATGGCAAACAACAACAACAACAATATAAAGCAAGATGAAAAGCTAATTAAAAAAAGAGAGAGAGAGAGAGAAGGATTTCGGATCTCTCCAGCCACACAAACCAAACCAAACTCACTGCCATTGACTCGTTTTCTGACTCATACAGACCCCTCCTTGAGTTTCAGAGATGGTAACTACGGAAGCAGATTGCTCAGTCTTCCAAGGACTGGTTAGTGGGTTTGAACAGCCAGCCTTCTGATTAGCAGTCAAATGCCTTAGGCACTATGCCACCAGAGCTCCCAGCCACACTACCACCAATTTAATTAAAGGACAACTGCCTGAAGAGTCCAGCAATCAAAGCAAAAATCATTTTAAAAGCTACAGCAAACAAAAAGCTCCTTTATTTATACAAAACCTTAAATAAGATCTTTTTTTCTCACCTGCTTTGTAAAATTTCATTCTAATGATTCCAATTTCTGTGAGTTGGAACCAACTCAATGGCAACAGGTTATATCATTTTTTAGTTTCAATTCAAGATTAAGTCTCGTCAGACAATTTACTTACAAGGAACCTTAACTTATATTCCTCCTACAAAAATTTTTACAAATTAAATCAGATATTACTTGGTATCTTAAATTATGAGGTATGAGTTTCAAAAATGTAAAGTGTCTTAGAAACAAAACTACTTTATCACAGAACAGTCCTCTTTTCATCCACACATTTGGGGACATGTCAGGTTATTAATCTGTTCCCTAAACCCATGGCTCCTTGACTGAAGAGCCTTTCCAGGTTGGAGGTCCATGGGTTTGCTCAGCTTTAAAATCAACTCAATTCAATTCAGCTGAGTCAGGCTCTTATACACTATCAGGGAAAGAAGTGAAATGATTGCAGTAGTTAAGGGTATATGTCAACTTGATTGGGCCTGGTTTTGAGTGGCTGGTCAGCTGGTTTTAGTTGTTCCCCATGATGAGACTGGCAATCAACTCCATGGTGGAATCTGCCACAAGCATCTGAGTAACTGTTTTAGGGATGTAGTCTGTGCTTCCAGTATATAAGGAGAAGCTTTGGGAATGGTCTGCAGCTTTTGGGCACATCTGGACCCTGCATACAGCTGAGTCTTCACTTAGGAGCCTGCCAGGTTTACTACCAATCTTGAGACTGTCTCTGGACTTGAACTAGTGGCCTGTCATGTTCTTTGGAAATACTAGGACTGTGCCATTTTATTTGTAGACCTTGGGCTTGGCAGTCTCAGGAGCCAGCAGCTTCCTGAGTGAAGAGACACCTTTAGCTCCAGTGGGCCAGGTTCAAGAGGCAGAGCTGAAGCCCAAGGTCCAGGCACTTTCACTCAGCCCCCAGAGCTTTGGCACACTGAACTCAGACTTCTAGCCTCCGAAACTATTAAAAAAAAAATAAATCACTGTTTATTAACATGACCCATTTGTGCTTTCTATATTTGCAGATTCTATATTATTCTTTAGAGTTGCGTAGTATTCCATTGTGTGTATGTACCACAGTTTGCAAACCAGTTGCAAAATTCCATTGTGTGTATGTACCACAGTTTGGTACATACACACCACTGTGTGTGTATTCAGGCAGCCAGCAAATACATGGAGAAATGCTCATGAACATTAGCCATCAGAGAGATGCAAATCAAAACAACAATGAGATACCATCTCACCCCAGCACTAATGGCAAAGTTCAACAAGACAGAAAATGGCAGATGCTGGCAAGGATGTGGAGAGACTAAGACTCTCATACACTGCTGGTGGGACTG
>NW_006922028.1:1545374-1550303 GCF_000298275.1 Orycteropus afer afer | reverse complement strand
GGGGGGAAAAAAAAAAAAGCATTGACCAATGTCACTTTAGTTTTATGTATTTCACTGTACATATATTTCAATAAAATGCATTTAAGAAAAAAAAAGACCCATTTGTGGTTTTTCTGTTAGAGCAGCATGAAGTAACCTAAACAATGATGTTGTTGTTTTTGCTGTTCTTGTTGTTGGGTGCTGTCAAATCAGCCCCAACTCATAGTGGCCCTATGTACAACAGAACAAAACACTGCCCAGTCCTGCACCAGCCTCACAATCCTTGCTATACCTGAGCCCACTGTTGCAGCCACTGTGTCAATCCATCTCATTGAAGGTCTTCCCGTTTTTTGCTGACCCTCCACTTTACCAAGCATGGGGAATGGTCCAGGGAATGGTCCCTTCTGACAACATGACCAAAGTAGATCAAATGAAGTCTGGCCATTCCTGCTTCCAAGGAGCATTCTGGCTGCACTTCTTCCAGGCCAGATTGTTCATTCTTCTGGCAGTCAATGGTACTTTCTGTATTCTTTGCCAACACCACAACTCAAAACCATCGATTCTTGTTGCTGTTGCTGTTGTTGTTGTTATGTGCCGTCGAGTCAGACCCGACTCATAGCGACCCCTCCTTGGGTTTCCGAAGCAGTATCACTACAGAAGTAGATTGCCCCATCTTCCTTCTAAGGAGCAGCTGGTCTTCTTAGATCTTCTTAGATCTTCCTTATTCATTGCCCAGCTTTCACAAGCATAGGAGGCAACTGAAAACACCATGTGGTAGTTAAGTTTGTGTGTCAACTTGGCTGGGCCTGGTTGACTGGCTGGGCAGCTGATTTAGTGTTCCCCATGATGAGACTGTCTATCAACTCCATGGTGGAATCTACTGTGAGCACCTGAGTAGCTGTCTTAAGGGATGTGGTCTGCTTCCTGTATATAAGGAGAAGGTTTGGGGAATGATCTCGAGCTTATGGCATGCTCGAACCCTGCATGTAGCTGTGTCGTTGTTCAGCAGCCTGCCATGCTCTGCTGACCTTGAGACTTTTAATGGACTTGAATTAATGGCCTGCCATGTAGTTTGGTAACATCAGGACTGTGCCTTTTTACTTGTCAACCTTGTGCTTGTCAGTCTCAGCAGCTAGCAGCTGTCTGAGTGAAGAAATCCTCTAGCTTCAGTGGGCTAGGAGCAGGAGGTGGAGCTGAAGCCAAGGTTGAGGGGCTTTCACCCAGCATAGTGGCTAAGGCACTTGACAGCTAACCAGAAGGCTGGCGGTTCAAACCCACCGGCCACTCCTCGGAAGGAAGATGGGGCAATCTACTTCCATAGTGATACTGCCTCGGAAACCCAAGGAGGGGTCGCTATGAGTTGGGTCTGACTCAACGCCACGTTAACAACAACAACAACTAGAGCCTGGCACTTTGAACTTGGACATAAAGCCTCCAAACCGAAAGAAAATAAACTCCTATTTGTTAAGGCCATCCTGTTTGTGGTATATTCTTGTCAGAGTGGCACTAGGTAACCAGAACACACCATGACTTGGGTTAGGCAGACCTTAGTCTTCAAGGAGACATCTTGCTCTTCATCACTTTAAAGAGGTCTTTTGCAGCAGATTTGTCCAGTGCAATATGTCATCTGATTTCTTGACTGCTACTTCCACTGGTGTTGACTGTGGAACCAAGCAATATGAAATATCTGACAACTTCAATCTTTTCTCTGGAGCTCTGGTGACATAGTAGATAAGGCATCTGCTACTAAACAGAAGGTCAGCAGTTCAAACTCATCAGTCACTCTGTGGACAGAAGATGGGTGTTCTGGTTACCTAGTCCTGCTCTGACAAGGATATACCATAAATGGGATGGCCTTAAACATGAGTTTATTCTCTTACAGTTCAGGAGGCTAGAAGTCCAAATTCAAAGTGCTAGGCTCTAGGGGCTGGGTGAAAGCCCCTCAACCTTGGGCTTCAGCTCTGTGCCTCCAGCTCCCAGCCCACTGAAGCTAGAGGCTTTTTCTTCACTCAGACAGCTGCTGGCTGCTGAGGCTGCCAAGTCCAAGGTTGACAAGTAAAAAAGGCACAGTCCCAATGTTACCAAACCATACAGCAGGCCGTTAATTCAAGTCCATTGTAAGTCCCAAGGTAGGCAGAGCATGGCAGGCTGCTGAACAACAACATGGCCACGTGCAGGCTCCAAGCATGCCACATGCTAGGGACCATTCCCCGAGGCTTCTCCTTATATACAGGAAGCAGACCACATCCCAAAGGCTACTCAGCTGCTCACAATAGATTCCGCCATGGAGTTGATTACCAGTCTCATCATGGGGAATATACATCCAGCTGCCCAGCCACTCAACCAGGTCCAGCCAAGTTGACACACAAACTTAACTACCACAATGGGGCAATCCATTTCTGTAAAGATTACAGCTTTGGAAATCCAATGGGGGTTGCTAAGAGTCAGAATTGACTCAATGGCAGTGAGTTTGGTTAAAATAATGACAGAAAACAAATAATAAATAAAATGAAAACAATGAAGGTGAAAAGGAGATTCATAAAGATACAAAAATGTATCTCAAACTAACAATTTTTATTTTTGTAAACTTGCTAGGTAAGAGCTGTAATGGCATTGTATATCATGCTTAAGAAATTAAAATTCAAATATTTAATTGCAATCAATACTGTAGATGAACATGAATATTAAGTAGATATAGGAGGCAAAGAAAGAAGGTTCTTTGCTTTGAAAAATAATTCAAATGATGATTGCTTTGACTATCTGCCTTAAAATTGATTTCACAAGCAAAAGAGTATTCTGTGCATAACCTTTTACCTAGTCTCATATGCAAATGAAGAACTAAAGTCCATAGAGGTTAAATTACCTGACCCAAGTATAGAGCTCAAAATACCATCCTGGTCTCCTGTTTCTCAGTCTAGTGTTAACTATGTTATCCTATATCTAGCTTTCTTTCCTTTTGGGTTCTCTCTTCCAAGTATCGGTATCAAACACTATGCATGGTTAAGAGCAGGGCTTTGTAGTTAGACACACTTGGAGAAGCCTTGCTCCATCACATGAGGCTGGACCACTCAATAATTTATAGCTATTACCATACTGTAAGTCTTATTTTTTTAATCAGTAAAAAGATATTTTACCTCAGAAGGATGCGAAAATGAAAAGAAAATACATAAATTATGCATCAAATAAAAAAACTAAACCTACTATTCTGAAAATTCATGGTAAACTCAAAACTCACTGCCATCAAGTCAATTCTGACACAGAGAGACCCTCATAGGATTTCCAAGGCTGTAAAGCTTTAGGAAAGCAGACTCTTTCATCTTTCTGTCATGGAGTGGCTGGTGGGTATGAACCACTGACTTTCTGGTTAGCAGCCAAATGCTTTTTTCGTAGTCTCTGCATGGCACAAATTGTTTAAAAAGAAGTTAGAGATTCTAGTCTACCCAGACACACCTTGCAAGAAAGAGATGGTGACCTAGTTTCAAAAACTCAACCAGTGAAAACCTCATGGAATCCTAGCCAGAGCAGTAAGAAAAGAAAAAGAAATGAAAGACATTAGATTGGAAAAGTAGTAGTAAAATGATGTCTATTTGTGGATGTGATGATACCACATAGAGAAAATCCCAAAGAGTCCACAAGAAAACTTCCAGACCCAGTAGAGGAATTTACCAAAGTTGTAAGGTACAAGATGAACAAACAAAATCATCTACGTTACAATACCTCAATAATGAGAAATAGGCAAGAGTAAGTAAGCAAACAATTCCATTTATAATAGCATCTAACAGAATAAAATAGCTAGAAGCAAATCTAACAAGGAATCTGAATGAAAATTACAAAAAATTACAAAATATTGTTGAAAGATATTAAAGAAGACTTAAATAAACAGAAAGATGTCCCACATTCATGAATTAGAAAATTTAAGATGTCAATACAACCCAAAAAGTTTACAGATTCAACAGAATCCCAATCAAAATTCCAATGGCCTTCTTTGCAGAAACAGAAAAAACAGTTCTCAATTTTATATGGAAAGGCAAGAAGCCTCAAATAGCTTTTTAAAAAAAAAAAAAAATGCTGCAAGTGAAGAACAAAGTAGGAGGGCTTACATTTCTGATTTTAATACATACTATAAAGCTGCTGTTGTCGTTGTTATGTGCCGTCAAGTCGGACCCGACTCATAGCGACCTCTCCTTGGGTTTCCGAGGCAGTATAACTACGGAAGTAGATTGCCCCATCTTCCTTCTGAGGAGTGGCTGGTGGATTTGAACCACTAGCCCTCTGGTTAGCAGTCAAGTGCCTTAGCCACTATGCTACCAGAGCTCCCTTAAACTGTTGACTTGTTGTTGTTGTTATGTGCCATCAAGTGGGCCCCGACTCATAGTGGTCCCTCCTTGAGTTTCCTAGGCAGTATCACTATGGAAGTAGATTTCCCAACCTTCCTTCTGAGGAGTGGCTGGTGGGTTTGAACAGCCAGCCTTCTGGTTAGCAGTCAAGTGCCTTAGGCCCTATGCTACCAGAGCTCCTACTATAAAGCTACACCACTATAAAGCTACAGTAATCAAAATGGTCTATTGTTGCTGTTAGGTGTCATCCAGTTTGTTCTGACTCACAGTGACCCTATGTACAACAGACCGAAACACTGTCCAGTTGTGCACCATCCTCACAATCCTTGCTATACTTGAACCCATCACTGCAGCCACTGAGTCAATCCATCTTATTAAGGGTGTTCCCTTTTTTACTGACCCTCCACTTTACTAAGCATGATATCTTTCTCCAGGGAATGGTCCCTTCTGACATGATCAAAGTAGGTAAGATAAAGTCCGGCTATTCTTGCTTCCAATGGGCATTACAACTACACTTCTTCCAAGACAGATTTTTCATTTTTCTGGAAATCCACGTACGGTATTTTCAGTATTCTTTGCTGACACCATAATTCAAAGGCATCAACTCTTCTTT
>NW_006922028.1:1538597-1540069 GCF_000298275.1 Orycteropus afer afer | reverse complement strand
TGCTGTATGAAAAGTGAATTTACTCTGTAAATCTTCACCCAAATCCTAATAAAAAAAATTTAAAAAATGGGCATAAGACATGAATAGACACTTCACCAAGGAGGATATTCAGGCAGCCAACAAACATATGAAGAAATGCTCATGATCATTAACCATTTGAGACATGCAAATCAAAACAACAATAAGATACCATCTTGCCCCAGCAATAGTAGCAAAGTTCAACAAGACAGAAAATAACAAAGGCAGGTGAGGATGGGGAGAAACTGGGACTCTCATGCACTGCTGGTGGGACTATAAAATGGTACAACCACTGTGGAAAGCATTATGGCGATTCCTTAAAAAGTTGGAATTAGAAATACCATTTGACCCAG
The DNA here is from genome assembly GCF_000298275.1 of Orycteropus afer afer. Taxonomy (NCBI): domain Eukaryota; kingdom Metazoa; phylum Chordata; class Mammalia; order Tubulidentata; family Orycteropodidae; genus Orycteropus; species Orycteropus afer. Next base: position 1,539,698 of record NW_006922028.1, on the reverse strand, counting down.
CCATTCTATTACTAGGTAAATATCCTAAAAAAGTGAAAGCCAGGATAAGAACAGATATATGCACACACATGTTCATTGCACCACTACTTACAACAGCCAAAAGATGGAAAAAACCTAGGTGTTCATCAACTAAAGAATGGATAACCAAACTATAGTACACACACACAAGGGAATACTATGCAACCCTAAGGAATAACCTTGAATCTGCAAAATACCACATAACATGAATAAACTTGGAGGACACTATGCTAAGTGAAATAAGTCAGCCATAGAAGGACAAATATTTTATTAGTCCATTACTGTAAAAAGTCAAGGAAAGGTTTATATATGGATGGAAATTTTCTTTGCTGGCTACCAGGGATGGGAGCAGAGGAGAGGGAACAGGTAGAGCCAAGTATTGATTTGGGTGAAGAGAAGAGCAATGTACCAAATGTGAGGGATCAACACGGTGGCACTGAGGAAAAGGAAGACAGAGAGGTACATGGGAGGTAGATACAAAGATGAACCCATTTGCCCATACAGTACTGCATTGTTAATGAAGGCAAACATGGATATACAAGTGGATAGATGAGTGGATAGACTGAACTATTAGGTGTCTATGCAGGGGTGAGTGTGCCCAAAACCATGTATAAGGTTGGCAGAAAATGTCACCACAAGTGTATTGGTATGTTCTGTAAGAATTCCCAGGTATATAGTAGAGCTGACAACAGACAAGGTTGTAGTCACTTCTTGGTCACTGCCAGCTACCCAGAGGGAGCAAGTAGTTGGACCTGTGGGCTTGGGACCATAGTCACGGGGGACATCAAGCTCAATTGGCATAACATACTACACAAAACATTGTTCTACCTCCTACTTTGGCAAGTAGCAACTGGGACCTTAAAAGCTTGCAAGCGGTCATCTAGACACAACGATGGGTCTCTCTTCATCCAGAGCAAAGAAGAATGAAGAAAACTAAAGATGCGTGGAAATAATTAGTCCAAGCAACTGGTACACCATGAGATCCTCAACCTATACAATTATGAGACCAGAAGAACTAGATGGTGCCCGGCTACCACTGTCAACCACTGGGAGGGGGATCTATGTAGGAGATCCTGAATAGAG
>NW_006922028.1:1535932-1538322 GCF_000298275.1 Orycteropus afer afer | reverse complement strand
AGTGCATAGAGGGATGAACACAGGGAAGAGGTTACTATGGGGAGGAAGTGGGAGGGGAGCTGTTGCATTGTAGTAAACTGTGGTCAATGTCATGAGACAAAGTGTATATGAAATGCTTTATGGAAAGTGAATTTTCTCTGTAAACTTTCACCCAAATCACAGTAAATACATACATATATATATTTATACTATACACACACACACACACACACACACAGGCTCCTGTTCATATGGTAACCTCCTGAGATAGCTGGACAGCAACCAAATCTTCTTGGTACATTGACAGCCCAGTACTAGTGTATTCCTTCCACCTTCTTTTGATTCTTCCTGCATTATTCAATATTTTGCCCATTTAAAAAACAACAACAACAACAACTCACTGACGTCGAGTTGGATCCAACTCATAGCGACCCCTCCTTGGGTTTCTGAGGCAGTATCTTTACAGAAGTAGATTGCCCAATCTTCTTTCTGAGGAGTGGCTGGTGGTTTTGAACAGCCAACCTTCTGGTTAGCAGTCAAATGCCTTAGGCACTACAATATTTCAACTCAAGGCTTGATTTTTTTCTTCAGTTCTTTCAGCTTGAGAAATGCTTAGCATATTCTTCCCTTTTGATTTTCTTACTCCAAGTCTTTGCACATTTCATTATAATAGTTTACTTTGTGTTGTCAAGCCACCCTTTGAAATCTTCTATTCATCTCCTCATTTCTTCCATTTGCTTTAGCTACTCTCAATTCAAGAGCAAGTTTTAGAATCTCTTCTGACATCCATTTTGGCCTCTTCTTCCTTTCCTGTCTTTTCAATTACCGTTTGCTTTCTTCATGGATGATGTCTTGATGTCATCCCACAATTTGTCTGGTTTTTGGTCATTGGTGCTCAACGCATCAAATCTTTTCAGATGGTGTCTAAATTCAGGTGGGATATAAAGAAGGTCATATTTTGGCTGTCATGGACTTGTTTTAATTTTCTTCAGCTTTATCTTGAACTTGTACATAAACAGTTGATGGTCTGTTCCACAGTCAATTTTGGCCTTTTTAATTGAAGATATTGAAGTTCTGCATCACCTCTTTCCACAGATATAGTTGGTATGACTGCTGTCATACCACCTTGTGAGGTCCACATGTATGTCTGCCATTTATGTTGTTTAAAAACAGGTATTTGCAATGAGTATGTCATTCATCTTGCAAAATTCTATCACATGATCTCCAGAGTCATTTCTATCACCAAGGCCCTATTTTCCAACTACCAATGATTCTCCTTTGTTTCCAACTTTCATATTCCAACCAGCAGTAATAAACAATACATCTTGATTGCATGTTTGGTCAAAACAGCCCAGTACTAGTATAATGACAGACACATAAACCAACGGAATACAATTCAGAGTCCAGAAATAAACCCACACATCTATGGTCAACTGATTACTGACAAGGATATAAAGTCCACCAAATGAGGAAAGACGAGTCTCTTTATAATAAACAGTGCTGGGAAAATTGGATTTCTACATGCAGAAAAATGAAACAGGATCCATGCCTCACAGAATACACAAAATCAAATTCAAAATGGACTAAGGATCTAAATACGCCAATTAAAACCATAAAATTTTTGTAAGAATAAGAATAAGCAGGTGCAATGCTGTCAGGCCCACCTTTCAGCAATGGATTATCTAACACAATAACAAAAGTACAAGCAGCAAAAGACAAAATAAATAAATGGCACCTCATAAAAATTTAAAACTTTTGTTTATCCAAAGACTACTAAAATACTTTTACATACAAAATAGTACATTATCAGTAATAACAAACATTAATCTACAGGTGGATACATAGGCAGATAAGGTAAATGATCAGGTGTGTCTAGGTAAAAGGAAATATACCCACGACCACATATAAGATCAGTAGACAACACTTCTACATACGTATTTGTATGTGCTATAAGAAGGTCCATGTATATAACAGAGAAAAGTTATGAAACTTCTAAGCCACAGCCAAACACCTTGAGGGAGTGAGTCCCTGGGCACGTAGGCTCTGGACCATGGTCCTGGGCGTGGGGGGTACATCAACTGGCATAACATACTACACAAAAACACTGTTCTACATCCTACTTGGGTGAGTAGCAACCAGGGTCTTAAAAGCTTGCAAGCGGCCATCTCTGATACAACCATTGGTCTGTCCTCGACCAGAGCAAAGAAGAATGAAGAACACCAAAGATGCACAGAAACAGTTAGTCCAAGGTCCTAGTAGACCATGTGAATCTCACTCTACATGACCATGAGACCAGAACTAGATGGTGCCCAGCTACCACTGCCAACCACTTAAAAGGGACCAGAACAGGAGAACCTGGATAAAGTAGAAAAAAAACATGGAACTCAAAATCATTAAAAAAAAAAAAAAAA
>NW_006922028.1:1529596-1535677 GCF_000298275.1 Orycteropus afer afer | reverse complement strand
AATGGGAAGAGAGCTGTTACATTATGAGGATTGTAATCAATGTCATGAAACAAAATGTGTATGAACTGTTGAATGGAAAATTAATTTGCTCTGTAAACTTTCACCCAAACCATAACTAAAAAAAAAAAAACTTTACTGAAAAAGTGAAAGATTAAGAAAACATAAGCTACCAACTAGGAGGACATCTTTGGAAACTACTATATTATCTGACAAGAATCTAATAAAAACTTAACAATAAAATGGCAAATACCCCAATCATAAAATGAACAAAGAACTTGAATAGACATTTCATCAAAAAGGATATTCAAATGGCCATCAAATACATGAAAAGATCCTCAGCATCATTAGCCATCAGAGAGATGTAAATCAAAACCACAATGAGAAATGATTCTACTCCCACTGGAATCACTAATACAAAAAATAACAACAAGTGTTAAATGAGGATATGAGGAAACTAGAACCTTTATCCCCTTTCAGAAAAGTAAAATGATATAACTGTTGTGGAAAACAGCGTGGTACTTGCTCAAAAAATTAAACAAAGAACTACCATATGATTAGCAATTCTACTCCTAGGTATATACCCAAAAGACTTGAAAGCAGAGACTCAAAAAAAGACTTGTACACGAATGTTCACTGCAGCGCTCGCTATTCACAATAGCCAAAAGGTAGACACAAGTTAAATGCTCAGCAACAGTTGAACAGATAAGCAAAATGTGGTACACACATACAACAGAAACTACTCAGCCAATAGGGATAAATGAAGTTTTGATGTCTTGATACATTCTACAGTATGGATGGAGCTTGAAGATATTATACTAAGCAAAATAAACCCATCACAAGAAGACAAATAGTTTATGACCTGACTTATATAAGATAAGAAAACTCAAATATATATTAGTAGGTACCAGGAAGGAGGGAGAGAGCTCTGGTAGCATAGTGGCTAAAGCACTTGACTGCTAACCAGAAGGCTGGCGGTTCAAACCCACCAGCCACTCCTCGGAAGGAAGGTTCGGCAATCCTACTTCCGTAGTGATACTGCCTCAGAAACCCAAGGAGGGGTCGCTATGAGTCGGGGCCAACTCCACAGCAAATAACAACAACAACAACACCAGAAAGGAGGGAAAGCTGGGGTCAATGGTGGCAGGATCCAGGTAATGGTAGGGAAAGAGACAGCCTCCATCCAAAGGCAGGAAGGAAGGAAAGCCAGGGCCGACAGTGGCAGGATCCAGGTAAGAGGAGGGCATAGAAATTTTGAACAGGTAAGGGACACGAACTTGTCTCTCAATTTGTCTTATTGTGGTGGCTTGCACGCTGCTGTGAAGCTGGAGACTATGCAACCAGTGTTTCAAACACCAGCAGGGTTGCACATGGTGCACAAGTTTTAACACAGCTTACAGACTAGGAAGAAGGAAGAGGCCATCCACTTCTCAAAGAATTGGCCAGGGAGAGCCTTATAAATAACAGAAAAACACTGTCTGATACATTATTGGACAACTTTATGAAGAGCCCACAACACTGTCTGATACAGGGCCAGAGACAAGCTCCTTAGGTTGGAAGGTGCTCAAAATAGGACTGGGAAAGAGACACCTCATCAGACTAGAACCAACCTTAATGATCTGTATAAAGTAAAGCTTTCAGGACCTCCATTTGCTGACAGTAGCACAACTCAAATTGAGGACAAATAACTGCAAACATGCATTAATAATCGGAGCATGAAATGTAAGAAGTATGAATCTAGGAAAATTGGAAGTGGTCAAAAATGAAATGGAACGCATAAAGACTGATATCCTAGGCATTAGTGCACTGAAAGGGACCAATCTGGGCCATTTTGAACCAGACAACCATATGATCTACTATGCCAGTGTTTTAGACTGGGTTCTCTAGAGAAACAAAACCAATAAGGCTTATATATAGAGAGAGGACAAATTTATCTTAGGAAAATGGCTCACACACTTATAAAAGCTGGCAAGTCCAAAGTTCTTGGATCAAACTTGAAGCTGGAGGCTTTTCTCAACTCTTGCAGCTGCAGGGGCTGAGGAGCTCAAGGTTGGCAGGCAGCATACTGGCTGTTGACTCTAACGAATGACAAATCCAAGATCTCCAGGCTGAATGGTGAATTGTTTGCTCACAGACAGTTGTAGGCAGCACAACATTATCCCAATCCACAGAACAATGTCTCTTTTCCCAGGATGTCCATAAATATACTGGAACCAGGCCACACCCCTACAGAAACTCCCTTTCAATGGATTGGCTGCTCAAAACATATTCATCATGGGAATAACCACATCACAATTGCTTAAACCACACAGAATTGTGGTCCAGCCAAGTTGACATACAGCTCCAACTATCAGAGTCTTGTCAACTTGGCAGTTGTACACATCTTCGTAATCATGTATCATCTCTAAATAAGAGCAATTATGAAGTCATATTTGCACCTAACATGATACGCTAACACACGTACGACTGAAACACATTAACCTCATTTACATTTCAAAGTTCATAACAGAAGCAAACAAAAATATTTGATGCACATATACAATGAAGAAATATAACAATCACAGTTCTCATTTCTGCATCTGGTCACATGGTCATAGCTGATACTCAGAACTACCTTCTTCCACCATCCATTCTGTATTTCCCTTGCCCTCAGCAAGCACCTCAGCTGGTCGTGGTTCTTTGTTTGGTGGGGTGACCCAAACCTTCATTCCTGAAGAGTCTGGGCCGTTAGCACTCATATCAGAATTGGATTGCTGTAATTTTCCATTGACTTTAATCACAGGGCATGGTAGTACTAAGAGATGTCCTAAAGAATCTCCTATATTCCAGACATATTCTTCTTTACTTCCAATATGTAATGTCAATCCAATTTCCCCTTGGTAATCAGGATCTATCACACTAAATAGTACAGTAATGCCCTTCTTTGTATGCTGATCAAGAGGCATGAGGAAGCCAAAATGGCCAGGTGGCATTCTTAATTTCCAGTTCAATGCAATCAGTATTGTGTCTCAAGGTGCAAATGTTCCTCCCTTTGGGACAAAGATCTCCAGACCCACAGAGCATAGGGTAGCAGGGTCAGGAAGCAAAAATTTTTTGAGTGGGTCACTAGGGGTAATACTGAGTGGTACCACTCCTGTTTCCACCCCTTGGTTCCTGGACCCATGAATCCTGGCTATTGGAGAAAGAGAACCATATATTGGATGCTGGTTTAGGGCATATACAACCTCCTGGAGAACATTGCCCCAACCCTTCAAGGTACTGCCACCTAGCTGATGCCATAATTGTGTTTTCAGGAGGCCATTCCATCGCTCTATCAAGACAGCTGCTTCAGGATGATGGGGAACATAGTAAGACCAGTGAATTCCATGAGCATAGGCCCATTGCCGCACTTCATTTGTGGTGAAGTGAGTCTCTTGATCTAAAGCAATGCTGTGTGGGATACCATGACGGTGGATAAGGCATTCTGTAGCCCATGCACGGTAGTTTTGGCAGAAGCATTGCATGCAGGGAAGGTAAATCCATATCCAGAATAAGTATATCTATTCCAGTAAGAACAAAACGCTGTCCTTTCCATGATGGAAGTGGTCCGATGTAATCAACCTGCCTCCAGGCTGCTGGCTGATGACCCCGAGGGATGGTTCCATATTGCGGACTCAGTGTTGGTCTCTGCTTCTGGCGGACTGGGCACTCAGCAGTGGCGGTAGCCAAATCAGCCTTGGTAAGTGGGAGTCCACATTGCTGAGCCCATGCATCTGTATATAACAACACATCTGGCCATTTCTTATTCCAGGCAAAGTGAACAGCCATATGCATGGCTCGAAGTTCTGCCCATTAGGAGGATTTCCCTTTACCACTGTCCTTTAAGGAAGTCCCAGAAAGGGGCTGAAGTGCCGCTGCTGTCCACTTTTTGAGTGGTGCCTGCATATCACGCAGAACCATCTGTAAACCAGGCACGAGTCTTCTCTTCCTCAGTCAACTGATCATAAGGAACTCCCCATGAGGCCATAGCTGTACACTGGGAGAGGGAAGGTAATGTGACTGGAGTGGAGACCATAGGCATTTTGGTCACTTCCTCATGCAACTTACTTGTGTCTTCAGGTCCTGCTCGAGCCCAATCTCTGATATACCACTTCCATTTAATGATGGAGTGCTGCTGTGCATGTCCAACTTTATGACTCTGTGGGTCAGACAACACCCAGTTCATGATGGGCAGCTCAGGCCTCATGGTGACTTGGTGGCCCATGGTCTCTACCAAAGCCCAGTAACAAGCCAAAAGCTGTTTCTCAAAAGGAGAGTAGTTCTCTGCAGAGGATGGCAGGGCTTTGCTCCAAAATCCCAAGGGTCTGCGTTGCGATTCAGCAATAGGGACCTGCCAAAGGCTTCAAACAGCATTTCTATCTACTACAGACACTTCAAGCACCATTGGATCAGCCGGATCATATGGCCCAAGTGGCAGAGCAGCCTGCACAGCAGCCTGAACCTGTTGCAGAGCCCCACTGTTGTTGTTCTGGGCCCCACTCAAAACCAGCAGCTTTCTGAGTCACTTGATAAATAGGCCACAGCAACACACCCAAATGAGGGATATGTTGCCTCCAAAATCCAAAGAGGGCCACCAAATGTTCTGTTTTAGTTGAGGGGAAGACAGATACAATAACTTATCCTTCATTTTAGTAGGAATATCTCAACATGCCCTACACCACTGGATCCCTAGAAATTTCACTGAGGTGGAAGCTGCCTGAATTTTTGTTGGGTTAATTTCCCAACCTCTAGCACATATATGTCTCACCAATAAGTCTAGAGTCATCGATACTTCTGACTTACTAGGTCCAATCAGCATAATGTCATCAATATAATGGATCAGTGTGATGCCTTCTGGAAGGGAAAGGCGATCAAGATCCCTACGGCCTAAATTATGACATAGCGCTGGGGAGTTGATATACCTCTGAGGAAGCACTGTAAAAGTATACTGTTGGAAATGACAAGTTGAAGAGGAATGACATGGCATCCATCATTATAAAGGATGTTTGAAGACCTGTCCTGCAGTACAGTGCTGTCAGTGATAGGATAATATCCATACACCTACGAGGAAGACCAGTTAATACTATTATTATTCAAATTTATGCACCAACCACCAAAGCCAAAGATGAGGAAATTTTAAGATTTTTATCAACTTCTACAGTCTGAAATTGACCAAACATGCAATCAAAATGTGTTAATTATCACTAGTGACTGGAATGCAAAAGTTGGAAACAAAGAAAAATCACCGGTAGCTGGAAAATTTGGCCTTGGTAACAGAAATAACACTGGCGATCGCATGATACAATTTTACAAGACTGACAATTTATTCACTGCAAATATCTTTTATCAACAATACAAACAGCAGCTATACACATGGACTTCACCAGAAATATTACTTATAATAATCAAACAGGCTAAGCTCCAATTACTTAGCAGAAACCACACAGGCAAGAAGGCAATGAGATAGCATATATAAAACACTGAAGGAAAAGAACTTCCAACCAAGAATCGTATACCCAGCCAAATTATCCATCAAATATGAGGGCAAAATCAAGGCATTCTCAGACAAACGGAAACTAAGGAAAACCAGACCAACACTACAAGAAATGCTTAAGGAAGTCCTTCCAACAGAGAACCCACAACAGATATCAACAAAATCAGAATACGTGGCATCAACACTAAAACCAAATCAGAAATAGAAACTCAAAATAAGACCATAAAACATTGTACACTAAAAACCAAGGAAGTCAATCAGCACATGACAACATCAACTAACCTATTAGAGGGAATAAAACTTCTAAGTACAAACTTCCAAATGAAGAGGAAAGCAGGACAATGTCTTCACAGTACACACTGTTCTAAAAATGTAGAGACAAGAATGTACTCCAACTTAACCACAGAGAAAATTAACAATCCCCCTAGGCAAATCCAGAAGGAAGGAAAACATATATGTTTAATAAGCACAAAACCAACAATAAAAAAGAAAAGGGAGGAAGCATTAGGCAACAAACTGAACTCTGCACAGAAAAATATATGGACCAAGGAAACACCAATGACATGACAAAA
>NW_006922028.1:1528144-1529496 GCF_000298275.1 Orycteropus afer afer | reverse complement strand
AATTCACACCTATCACTAATTATACTCAATGTGAATGGATTAAATGCACCTATCAAGAGAAAGAAGGTGGCAGACTGGATAAGAAAAGAAGACCCATCAATATGTTGCCTATAAAAGAACCACTTTAGACACAAAGATAAAAACAAATCAAGAGTTAAGGGATGGAAAAATATATACCAAGCCAATGGTAACCAAAAAAAAGAAGGAGTGGCAATATTAATTTCTGATAAAATAGACTTTAAGGTGAAAAACACCATAAGAGAAAAAGAAAGATACTATATAATGCTGAAAGGGTTAACTGACAAAGAAGATGTTATAATAATAAATATTTATGCACCCAATAAAAGTGCTCCAAAATATGTGAAGCAAATATTAACTGAATTATAAGGGGCAATAGACAACTCTACAATAGTAGTAGGAGACTGTAACATACCACTTTCAAAGAGGGACAGGTCAACTAGAAAAAAACTCAACAAAGATACAGAAGAAATCAACAATACAATCAACCAACTCCACTTCACAGACATATACAGAGCATTTCATCCAACAAAAGCACAGTTCACATTCTTCTCCAGAGCACATGGATCCTTCTCCAGAACAGACCATATGCTAGAGTCTCAATAAATTCAAAAGCATTGAAATACTGCAAAGCATCTTCTCAGACCACAATGCTATAAAACTACTAATTAATAATAGAAAGAGCAAGGAAAAAACATCAAACATACGGAAGCTGAACAATTCACTGCTCAAAAACTACAAGGTAACAGAACAAATAAAGACAGAAATTAAAAAATTGCTAGAAACAAATGAGAATGAAGATACATCATACCAAAACCTATGGGACAGAGCAAAAGCAGTACTCAGAGGATAGTTTATAGCAATAAATGCATACATCAAAAAAGAGGAAAGAAACAAAACCAACACTCTAACTCATCAACTCCAACAACAAGAAACAGAACAACAAAAGAATCTTACAGTATCTAGAAGCAAGGAAATAATAAAGATCAGAGCACAAATAAATGAAATAGAACACAAAAAATACATAGAGAAAAATCAACAAAACAAATAGCTTGTTCTTCAAAAAGATTAATAAAATCAAAAAGCCATTGTCAGATCTAACAAAAGAAAAGAAAGAAGATCCAAATCACAAGAATTGTAAATGAAAATGGTGTCATCACAACAGAACCAACTGAAATAAAAAAAGATACTGACAGAATATTATAAAAAACTGTAGTCCAACAGATTTGAGAACCTAGAAGAGATGGACAAAGTTTCTAGAATCACAAGATGAACCTAAACTATCCCACTCAGAGATAGAAAACTTGAGCAGATGTATAACAAAAGAAGAAATT
>NW_006922028.1:1526172-1527539 GCF_000298275.1 Orycteropus afer afer | reverse complement strand
CCGACTCGACGGCACATAACAACAACAACAACAGTAAGGGTATATATGCAAAGCCAATAGCCAACATCATTATTAATGGAGAAAGATTCAAGGCATTCCCTTTATGAATGGGCACGAGGCAGGGATGCCTTCTATCACCACTTCTATGTAACACTGTATTGGAAGTCGTGGCCAAGAAATAAGGCAAGAAAGAGAGATAAAAGGCATACAAATTGGCAAAGAGGAACTAAAACTATTTCTATTTACAGAAGGTATGATCCTGCACAAAGAAAACCCAAGGAACTCAATAAAAGAACTACTGGAACTAATCAAGAGGTTCAGCAAAGCTGCAGGATACAAGGTCAACATACAAAAATCAGTTGGATTCCTCTACACCAACAAAGAGTCCTCTGATAAAGAAATAAGGGAAACAATACCATTTACTATAGCTACTAAAAAGATAAAATATCTAGGAATAAACCTCACCAGGGACACAAAAGACCTATACAAAGAAAACTATAAAACACCACTACAAGAGACAATAAGGGTACTACATAAATGGAAGAACCTACCTTGTTCATGGATAGGTAGACTGAATATTGTGAAAGTGTCAATATTACCTAAAGCAAGCTACACATTTAATGCAATCCTGATCCAGATTCCAACAAAATTTTTTAAGGACATGGAAAAACTAATTACTAATCTCATAGGGAAAGGAAAGAGACCTCGGATAAGCAGAGCACTTCTGAAGAAGAAAAACAAAGTGAGAGGTCTCACACTCTTGGATTTTAAGAACTACTATACAGCCACGGTAGTCAAAACAGCATGGTATTGGTACAATGATAGATAGACCAACGGAACAGAATCAAAAGTCCATATATAGACCTATCCATCTATGCACAGCTGATCTTTGACAAAGGTCCAAAACCCATTAAATGGGGAAGAGACAGCTTCTTTAACAAATGGTGCTGGCAAAACTTAGATATCCACCTGCAAAAAATGAAACAAGACCCATACCTCACCTCACACACAAAAATGAACTCAAGCTATCAAAGACTTAAATGGAAAACTCAAAACTATAAAATTCATCAAAGATAAAATAGGGGCAAATCTGGCAGCCCTAATTTAAGGTATAAATAGACTATCAAGCATAACCCAGAATGTGCAGGAGATAGAAGAGAAGCTAGATGACTGGGACCTTTTAAAAATTAAATTCTTAAGTGCATCAAAAGACTTCGTCAAAAGGTAAAAAGAGAACCTACAGACTGGGAGAAAATATTTGCCTATGGCATATCTGATAAAGGACTTATCTCCAAAATCCATAAAAAACTTCAACACCTCAACACCAAAAAGACAAATAACCCAGTTCACAAATGGGCAAAAGACTT
>NW_006922028.1:1515484-1525675 GCF_000298275.1 Orycteropus afer afer | reverse complement strand
ATGGAATACTATGCCACATTAAAGAACAATGAGGGATACGCGAATCATCTCACAAAGTGGATGAACCTGGAGGACATTATGCTGAGTGAAATAAGTCAATCGCAGAAAGACAAGCATTGGATGAGCCCATTATTGTAAAATGGCAAAGAAGGGTTTGCTTGGGAAAGGGAACTCACTTTGTAGGTTACCGGGATGGGGAGGGAAGGGGAGGATTAATTCCAGGCTAGGTGGGGACCACACGCTGACGTGGGTAAGAGGAGGGATATACAGAAAGGATCTGTGACTACCATGATAACATTAGGAAATGGCAGGACACCGAATTGTGCACGTAAGAGATAGACGACAGATGCTAATACCAATCTATGTGTTCACAATACTGCATTACCATTAACATCAAACACCAGGCTACAGAAAAACACATAAACACTTGAGAGGATCAGATGCAGGTAGTGAACAGGAGTACACCCTAGACCAAGGATAGATTCAGCTGGGGCTAATATTAAACAGACACCAGTGACACAAAATACCTGCAATCCTTACAATAGAAAACAGACACAGAGTAATCCCTCACAGACACCCAGACACTATGGGAGAGAGATCCAATAGATCTACCATCTCAGGATCATAGTACTGGGGGACACCAGACTCAATTGGCACAATAAAATACATAAAGGCCTTGTTCCGCATCCTGTGTGAGTGAGTAGTGACTGAGGTTTTAAAAGCTTTCAAGCAGCCGTCTAAAATGCAGGTAACAGTCTCCTAGCATCAGAAGCGAAGAAGAAAGCAAAAAAAACAAGGGTATTTGGAAGCAATCAGCCACAGGACACGATGGCCCTCGAGAACAGAACTAGATGATGCCCATTACCAATGCCAACCATTCAGGAAAGGATCAAATCTGGAGATCCTGGATAGAGTAGGAGGGAAAATGTGGAACAAAATCCAAAACCTCAATAATGACCAGAATTACTGGTCAGATGAAATCTGATGAGACCCCCTATACTAAGGGCCCTGGAATACATTCTGCGCCTGGAATCAAATGCACCCCCAGGGGCTGGCTCTCAGCCCAATAGTTAACAAGATGTACATGCAGACCACTCAACCCAGGATGACTCACCCACATACTCTATGGTAATACATCCCTTAGAGCAACAGACCACAGGACCCCAGAGGACCAACACTCAAATTGAGGAAATGCAGAACAAACAGGAGTGCAAAAATATGAGGGGCACAGGAGGAGGGTTACAGAGTAGGGAGGGGAGGAGACTGGGTTAGGGTTAGACATGGGAAATGAGGAGTGAAACTAAAGGTACATGTAACGTTGAATGTAAAATAAGCTCTTAAAATAAATAATAAAAAAAAGAAGATGGAGGGAATATACAGAGTCACTGTACCAAAAAGAATTAGTCAGTGTTCATCCATTTAAGGACATCGCATATGATCAAGAACCAATGGTACTGAAGGAAGAAGTCGAAGCTGCACTGAAGGAAGTGGTGAAAAACAGGCTCTAGGTATTGACAGAATACCCAGTGAGAAGTTTCAACAAATGGATGCCACACTGGTGCGACTCACTCGGCTATGCCAAGAGATTTAGAAGACAGCTTCCTGGCCAACTGACTGGAAGAGATCCATATTTGTACCCATTCCAAAGAAAGGTGATCCCACAGAACGTGGAAATTATCAAACAGCATCATTAATATCACACGAAATAAAATCCTACTGACGGTAATTCAAAAATGGTTGAAGCAGTATATTGACAGAGAACTTCCAGAAATGCAAGCTGGATTCAGAAGGGGACGCATTATGAGGGATATCATTGCTAATGATGGATCTTGGCTGAAAGCAAAGAATATGAGAAAGATGTTTACTATGTTTTATTGACTATGCAAAAGCACTTGATTGTGTGGATCATAGCAAATAATGGGTAACACTGAGAAGAAAGAGAATTCCAGAACACTTAACTGTACTCATGAGGAACCTGTACATACAGCAGAAAGGAGTGAGTCAGAGTTGTATCACCATACTTATTCAATTTGTATGCTGACCAAATAATCTGAGAAGCTGGACTATAAGAAGAGTGTGACATCAGGACTGGAGGAAGAATCCTTAGCAACCTGCGATACGCTGATGACACAATTTTGCTTGCTGAAAGTGAGGATGACTTGAAGCACTTACTGATGAAGAATACAGTCTGCAGTACGGATTGTATCTCAATATAAAGAAAACAAAAATCCTCAGAACTGGACCTGTGAGTAGCATCATGATAAATGGAGAAAAGATTTAAGTTCTAGAAGATTTCATATTGCTTGGTTCTATAAGCATAGTCCCTAAGGCACTTGACTGCTAACCAGAAGGCTGGCAGTTCAAACCCACCAGCCACTCCTCAGAAGGAAGGTTGGGCAATCTACTTCCGTAGTGATACTGCCTCGGCAACCCAAGGAGGGGTCGCTGTGAGTCGGGTCTGACTCGATGGCATATAACAACAACAACAATCAACACTAATAGAAGCAGCAGTCAGGACATCAGACAACATATAGCAATGGGCAAGTTGGCTGCAAAAGACCTCTTTCAAGTGCCAAAGAGCAAAGATGTCTCCTTGAGGACTAAAGTGTACCTGACACAGGCCATGGTATTTTCAATCACCTCATATGCATGTGAGAGCTGGACAATGAATAAAGAAGACCAAAGAAGAATTGATGCTTTTGAGTTGTGGTGCTGAAGAAGAATGCCAAAAGTACCATGGACTACTAAAAGAACTAACAAATCTGTCATGGAAGAAGTGCAGCCGGAATGCTCCTTGGAAACGAGAATGGCCAAACTTCGTCTCATCTACTTTGGTCATGTTGTCAGAAGGGACCATTCCCTAGAGAAAGATGTCATGCTTGGTAAGGTTGAGGGTCCACAAAAGAGGGGAAGGCCCTCAACAAGACGGTTTGGCACAGCAGCTGTGGCGATGGGCTCAAGCACAGCAAGTATTGTGGAGCTGGTGTGTGGACTGGGCAGTGTCTCATTCTGCTCTGCATAGGGTCTCTAAGAGTTGGAGACGACTTGATGGCACTAACAACAACAACAGCAGGTACTAGGAGCTAGAGGGAGGGAGGAAAGAAGGATTAATAGTGATGGAAATATCACCTTGATTAAAGGGAAGACTGCATAGCCAATTACTGCAATTGCTGTCAATAAGTTGTAATCTTATAAAGAGTTGAACTGGCAGAAGTTGTGTGATAGATGTATTTACGACAACAATTAAAAAATCAAGAGTAGTACTTATGTACACTCAAACACCTCACAGAATATATAAAGAACTCTTACAACTCATTAACACACCCACCAAAAAAAAAAACTCACTGCCATCGAGTCAGATCTGACTCACAGCAACCTCTCCTTGTGCTTCCAAGGCAGTATCTCTATGGAAGCAGATTGCCCAATGTTCCTTCCAAGGAGTGGCTGGTGGGTCTGAACCAGAAGACTTCTGGTTAGCATTCAAATGGCTTAGCACTACGCCACCAGAGCTAATTTAAATATACATACATAATATATCCAATGGCCAATATCCAAAACCAACCCACTGCCTGTGAGTTGGTTCCAACTCATATCCACTGCCATCCAGTCAATTCTGACTCATAGCAACCCCAACGGATTTCCAAAGCTGTCAATCTTTATGGAAGTAGACTGCCCTGTCTTCCTCCTGTGGAGCATCTGGTGGGTTTAAACCTCCAACTTTCTGGTTAGCAATCAAATGACTTAGGCACGTGGACCACCAGAGTTCCTTTCCAACTCATAGTGACCCTACAAGACACAGGAGAACAGGCCTATAACATTTCCAAGTCTGTAAATCTTTTCTGAAGCAGATTTCCATAATCCTTCTCCCATGGAGTGGCTTTTGGGTTCAAATCACTGATCTTTTGGTTAGCAGCTGAATGCTTTAACCACTGTGCCACCTGCGGCTCTTAACAGCCAATAAGCACATAAAAAGATGCTCAACATTATTACTCACCAGGAAAATGTAAATCAAAATCACAATGAGATACAATCACTAAGATGGCTATAATCAACATGACGGATAACAAGTATTATTAATAAGGATGTGGAGAAATTGAAATCATAATACATTGGTGTTAAGAATATAAAATGGTACAGTTGATATGGAAAAGTCTGGTTCCTTTAAAAGTTAAACACATCTGACCCAGCAACTTCATGCCTAGGTATATACTTAAGAGAAATGAAAACATATGTCCACACAAAAACTGGTACACAAATGTTCATAGTAGTTATTAGCAACCAAAAAGTAGAAATAACCCAAATGTCCACTGACTGAAAAATGGATGAATAAAATACATCCAAACCAAACTCACTGCTATCAAGTCAATTCAACTCATAGCAATCCTCCTTGGGTTTCCTCCTTGCTGGTGGGTTTGAACTGCCAGCTTTCTGGTTAGTTAGACACTATGCCACCAGAGCTCCCAGGTATAATACATACAGAAGATTATCACTCAGCAATAAAAAGGAATGAAGTACTGATACATGCTACAATATAAATGAATCTTGAAAACATTATGTTTAGTGAAAGAAGTCAGTCACAAAAGACCATATATTATATTTTCCATTTATAAGAAATACCCACAATGGAGACAGAAAGTGGTTGCCTAGGGGAGGTGGAAGGAGCTCTGGTAGCATAGTGCCTAAGGCACTTGACTGTTAACCAGAAGGCTGGTGGTTCAAACCCACCAGCTACTCCTCGGAAAAAAAGGTTGGGCAATCTACTTCCATAGTGATACTGCCTGGGGAACCCAAGGAGGGGTTGCTGTGAGTCGGGCCCAACTCGACAGCACATAACAACAACACAACAACAGGGGAGGTGGGAGGAGCCCTGGTGGCACAATGGTTAAGCGCTTGACTGCTAACCAAAAGGCTGGCTGTTTGAACCCACCCAGTTTGGCTCCATGGAGATAAGACCTGGAGATCTGTTCCCGTAAAGATTAAAGCCTAGGAAACCCTAGGGGCAGTATCACCCTGTCATACAGGGTTACTATGAGTTGGAATCAATTTGACAGCACACAATAAAAACAAAGCAAGGAGAAAAAGAGAATGGAAAGATTGGGAAGTGGTAGCTAAGGGGACACGGGTTTCTTTTTGGAGTAGTTCTAAAATTAATAGTAGTGACAGATGGACAACTCTGTGAATATACTAAAAGCCACTTTGTTATTGTTGTTGTTGTGTGCCGTCAAATCGGACTCAACTCATAGCGACCCCTCCTAGGGTTTCCGAGGCAGTATCACTATGGAAGTAGATTGCCCCATCTTCCTTCTGAGGAGTGGCTGGTAGGTTTGAACAGCCAGCCTTCTGGTTAGCAGTCAAGTGCCTTAGGCACTATGCTACCAGAGCTCCTACAAACTTTAAATAGCTCTATTGTATGGTAAGAGATTTATATCTCAATAAAGCAGTTTCATATAAAAAGATCATATTGTTTTCATCACTTAATTATCTTTAGATCATCTACTTTTTTCCTTTTCCAGTCTCTTTTTACAAACAGAAAGTGATTTCCTGGCATCTTGTTCTCTTCTGGCCATCCTCAGCACTTCAGCCAGAACATTCTTTCACCTCCTGGCCTTTGCCCATGATATTCTCTCTGCCTAGACTATTCTGCTCCCTAACTCCTTTGGTCCTACTAGTTCCTACTCACATTTTTGGGCCTCAATTTAAACATCACTTCGACCAGGGATCCTTCCCTCAAACCACTGGACTACAGGATGTCCCTGTGCAGCCTATCTCTATAGCTCTGTGTATTTCCTTCATAATGTTCTTTACATTTTATTATTTCCTGTCTATCTTATCCACTAGACTTTATGCATAAAATGAACAGTCTATTTAATTTCAAACCCCTAGCACAGTACTTAGGAGCTCTGGTAGCATAGTGCCTCAGGCACCTGCCTGCTAACCAGAAAGCTGGCAGTTCAAACCCAGTAGCCACTCTTCAGAAGGAAGGTTGGGCAATCTACTTCCATAGTGATACTGCCTCGGAAACCCAAGGAGTGGTCGCTATGAGTCGGGTCCAACTTGACGGCACATAACAACAACAGCACAGTACTTGACACACAGTAAGCCACATAATAACTACTGGATTAGTCAATAAATACATGACAGCAGTATGACCTTGAGCAAACCATTTACCTTACAAGGCCTTAGTTTCTTCATTCATAAGATAAAGCCAACATACCAAATGTTAACTTAAGTTTCTTCCATTCTGATATATCTTCATAGGATGATCTCAAAATTTATATTTTTCAACAGCTCTATTATTTCTTAGTAAAAACAACTAATATTGACATGATTAAACTGAAGTCCATTTTTATCAGTCCCTCCTATTTGAAATAAATGAGGTTAATTAGATGGGAAAATTATCTCCAATATAAATTAGCAGTTGGGAATTATCAAACAAAAAAGTGATTTAACTGTATCTGTACCATTTTTAGTTACGTGTGTGTGTGTGTGTGTGTGTGTGACTGAGAATTAGGCCAAAACAGAACTATTAAAAGCTGCATTTTAAGAACTCAAATTAAAAGAAATAAAAGGTAAAAGAACTTCCTGTGAGCCTGCCTATCAGGAGCCATACGATAAGGAAAAGGAAGACTGTCCTGTGGAAGGAAACAAGTCAGGACCAGGCAAAACTTAAGTTGTTTACCTACTCTCAGGTTCCTCTTTCAACTTTGTCTCTACATCTAGGTTATATTCTATACAACAAGTCCTCTAATGTTTCAAAAACAATTTTCCCTCAAACTAATTTCCATGCAGCTTTTACACGGCCTCCAAGGGGCCTCCAAGGTCCAGAGTAAACAACCTAGGAAGAACTTGGCAACCTGCCGCTATAGTTTATGTTACACTCTGGTAGTCCTGCAGACTCATCTCTCCTCCTATCGCAGATCAATTTCGTACCAACTTGGAATTTTGACACCCCATGAACAAATTAACCACAGCTAAAAAGTGGTGCTGCTAATGTCAGTGTCTCAATTTTTTGTTAAATATAAAAATCTGACACCCTCATTTAACATTATTTGCAATCTCAAAATATGATGGCTAAAACAAATCATTCAGTGGTAATTCTAAATATTTTAATTCTAGAAGCTCTTCCCTGCTAAGATTCTGATAGAATTCTCTCTTCTGTTTTGAGCTCCTTGTAATTCTGCTATTTTGGTAGACAGTTAAATAATCAAAAAATATTAAATGAATAAAAAACAAATGAACCTCCAAAAGCTCTAGGTACACGGGCAGATGTATTTTTAATGCTACCAATAAAAATTCCAGCAGTTGAGAGAGCAAGGAAGAGACTATGCTTTTGCCTAGTCAATAAAAAACAAGTAACCACCTTTCTGGTGTTCTTTGCTTTCAGCCAAGATTCATCCCTTGTTCCATGTCCTCTTCTGAACCCTACTTGCATTTCTGGAAGTTCTCAGTCACTATACTGCTACAACCATTTTTTAATTACCTTAAGAAAGATTTTATTTCATGGACTATTAATGATATTGTTCGATAATTTCCACATTCTTGGGACCACCTTTCTTTGGAATGGGTACAAATACGGATCTCTTCCAGTCAGTTGGCCAGTCCTTCCAAATTTCTTGGCACAGCCAAGTGAGTGCTTCCAGCGCAGCATCCATTTGTTGAAACATCTCAATGGGTATTCCATCAATTCCTGAAGCTTTGTTTTTCACCAATTCCTTCAGTGCAACTTTGACTTCTTCCCTCAGTACCCCATTGATTCTTGATCATATGCCACCTCCTGAAATGAATGAACACCGACCAATTCTTTTTGATACAGTGGCTCTATGTATTCCTTCCATCTTCTTTTCATGTTTCGTGCATCATTCAATATATTGCCCACAGAATCTTTCAATATTGCAACTTGAGGCTTGAATTTTTTCTTCAGTTGTTTCAGCTTGAAAAATGCCAAGAGTGTCTTCTCTTTTGGTTTTCTAACTCCAGGTCTTTATACATGTGGTGGTTAAAATTGTGTGTCAACTTGGCTGGGCCTGGTTGAGTGGCTGGGCAGCTGAATGTAGTTATTCCCCATGATGAGGTTGGTAATTACTCCATGGTGGAATCTATTGGAGCAGCTGAATAGTTGCTTTGGGTATGTATAAGAAACAGCTTTGGGAACTGGTCTCCAGCTAATGGCACGCTTGAACCCTGCGTGTAGCCATGTGGTTGCTCAGCAGCCTGCCATGCTCTGCTGACCTTGGGGCTTTCAATGGACTTGAATTAATGGCCTGCTGTGTGGTTTGGTAACATCAGGACTGTGCCTTTTTACCTGTCAACCTTGGGCTTGTCAGCCTCAGCAGCCAGCAGCTGTCTTAGAGAAGAGAAGCCTCTAGCTTCAGTGGGCTGGGAGCAGGAGGCAGAGCTGAAGCCCAAGGTTGAGGGGCTTTCACCCAGCCCCTAGAACCTGGCACTTTGAACTTTGAACCCGGCTCTATGAACACTAGACATGGAGGACACTCGTATGTTTCATGGTTGCTAAATTGGAGGAGAGAAACCCAGAACTGAAGCCCAAGGTTGAGGGGCTTTCACCCTGCCCCTAGAGCCTGGCACTTTGAACTTGGACTTAAAGCCTCCAAACTGTAAGAGAATAAACTGCTGTTTACTAAAGCAATCCCATTTGTGGTACACTCTTGTCAGAGCCGCACTAGATAACCAAAACAACACATTTCATTAAAATAACTGACTTTGACTTCTCAGTCTGCCCTTTGAAATCTTCTGTTCAGCTCTTCTATCTTATCATTTCTTCCATTTGCTTTACCTACTCTCCATTCAAGGAGCTCTGGTAGCATAGTGCCTAAGGCACTTGACTGCTAACCAGAAGGCTGGCGGTTCAAACCCACCAGCCACTCCTCGGAAGGAAGGTTGGGCAATCCTACTTCTGTAGTGATACTGCCTCGGAAACCCAAGGAGGGGTCGCTATGAGTCGAGGCCGACTCCACGGCAAATAACAACAACAACAACACTCTCCATTCAAGGGCAAGCTTCAGAGTCTCCTCTGACATCCATCTTGGTGTTTTCTTCCTTTCCTGTCTTTTTAATGACCTTCTACTTTCTTCATGGATGATGTTTTTCATGTCATCCTACAATTCCTCTGGTTTACAGTCATTGGTGTTCAATGAATCAAATCTGTTCTTGAGATGGTCTCTAAATTCAGAAGGGATATATAATCAAGGTCGTATTTTGGCTCTCATGGACTTGTTTTAATTGTCTTCAGCATCAACTTTAACTTGCATATGAACAGTTGATGTCTTAGATTCCACAATCAGCTCCTGGCCCTGTTTTGGCTGAAGATAATGAGCTTCTCCATTGTCTCTTGCCACAGATGTAGTCAATCTGATTCCTGTGTACTCCATTTGGTGAAGTCCGCGTGTATAGCCCCCATTTGTGCTGTTGAAAAAAGGTATTTTCAATGAATAAGTCATTGGTCTTGCAATATTCTATCATGCGATCTCCAGCATCATTTCTATCAACAAGACCGTATTTTCCAGCTATTGGTGATTCTTCGTTTCCAACTTGTGCATTTCAATTACCAGAGATAATCAACACATCTTGATTGCATATCAGGTCAATTTCAGACTACTGAAGCTTCCTCATCTTTGGCTTTGGTGGTTAGTGCATAAATTTGAATAAGAGTAGTATGTACTGGTCTTCCTTTTAAGCACATGGATATTATCCTATCACTGACAGCATTGTACTTCAGGAGAGATCCTGACACATTCTTTGTGATGATGGATGTCACGCCATTCTTCTTCAATTTGTAATTCCTGGCATAGTAGATTATATGGTTGTTGGATTCAAAATTCAGTTCACTTATGCCTAGGATATCAATCTTTATGCATTCCATTTCATTTTTGACAACTTCCAATTTTCCTGGATTCACACTTCCATACATTCCATATTCTGATTATTAATAGATGTTTGCAGCTGTTTCTTCTCAACTTAAGTCGTGCCACATCAGCAAATGGAGGTCCTGAAAAGTTTACTCTATCCATATTATTAAGGTTGGCTCTACTCTGAGGTTTTCTTCGCTATTCATAAGGTTTTCCCTGGCCAACTCTTTCAGAAGTGGACGGCCTCTTCCTTCTTCCTAGTCTGTCTCAGTCTATAAACTGTCTCAGTCTATAAACTGGTATGCATGTGAGAGCTGGACAATGAATA
>NW_006922028.1:1469927-1514887 GCF_000298275.1 Orycteropus afer afer | reverse complement strand
CCCACTCTCTCTCAGGTGCTTAGAGTTCTGATGCTATGATTGGCTAGTTTGACCACCCTGCCGGGCTCAAAAGGAGGCCTTCTAGAGGCAGAACTTTGACTGTTGGTTGAGGAAAACATGCTGCTGAAAGAGACACGGGCTCCTGAGACACGCATTGCTTGGAAAGAGATGCAAGAGACACGCATTGCTGAGGGAAGACCGAGGGACCAGCACTGCTGGGAAAGAGAGTGTGAGAGACTGCTGGCCGAAGGATGGTGGGCTGGGAGAGAGACTGGGCAATTTTTCCTGAACTAGAATTGTAGCCTGTGGTGCTTCCCTAAAAAACTCCATAATCTGTGAGCTCTGTGTGGCCATTGCAGCGAATTATCGAACCCAGGAGAGAGGTGGTGGGTGCTCTGGGAGGAACGGTTGGAGAAAGGGCTGGAGGGAGGCAGCATGTCGGGCCTTGTAGGAACAGGCGTTGGGTTACTGCTGGTAATCCTGTCCTCCTCTGGTGGGATTAGAGGAGGTCAGAACCCGTGTCCTCCTTGCCGTTTTTGCAGCTAGTCATGTAAGTTTTCCAGTAATATATCAGACAGTGTTTCACTGCTATTCATAAGGCTTTCACTGGCCAATTCTTTGAGAAGTATATGGCCTCTTCCTTCTTCTGAGTACATCTTAGTCTAGAAGCTCTGCTGAAACCACCAAGAGTAACCTTGCTGCCATTTGAAACAGCGGTGGCATTGGCTCCTGCCTCACAACAACACACAAGCCACCATAGTATGACAAAGTGACAGACAATTTCATCTCTCTTAGCTGTTCCAAACTGCTCTGCTCACTTCCTGGTCTCCCTCAGCCTTCCAAACCCGCCACATCAGCTCGCTTCCTTCCTTGTCTCCCTCAGCTGCTCCAAACCCGACACACTGGCTCACTTCCTTCTCCCTCACCCACTCCAAACCCACCACACTGGCTCACTCCATTCCTGGTCTCCCTCAGTCATTCCAAACCCACTGTGCCAGCTCACTTCAGAGACCAAAGCAAACAGAAAAAAGGCACCTTGGAGGAAACTTCAAAATAATCTATCAATATCCAGAGATGATGAATGAGCTACTGCATCCATGAAACAAAAATGGAATGCTTTAGAAGAAAAGAATATCTGGGGAACAAAATATAGTCTTAAATATAGAAATCAAAAGCAAGATAGTAAAAACGAGAACCTCAATAAATATCTTAGTCGATAAAGTTATAAATCTGAGTAGCCCAGAAACTAAGAGGTAATAAAAGAGAAAAAAAAATATATGAAGACTGTTCAGAAGGTCTGGAAGCCAAATAAGTATTCCAGAGATTTAAAAAAAAAAAAAAAAAAAAAAAAAAAGCACAAGTAAAGAAATCACCAATAAAAAATGTTAGGTAAAATCCCTAGAGCTGAAGGAAATGAGTTACCAGACTAAAAGGTCCAACAAAGTACCCAGAGAAATGGACAGAAAAAAGACCCACACCAAGACATATCAATGTGTAAGTTTAGAAACAATGGATCCTAAAGCTCTTAGAGGGGGAAAAAAGAAGCAGCATACATATGATCAGGACTCAGAATGGATTATGTCTTCTAAATTGTAACCCTAAAAGCTAAAGAATCAATGGGTGCCTCAAAAATTCTGAAGGAATATATGTATGTGGGGGCTCTGGCAGTGTAGTGCCTAAGGCATGTGACTGCTAACCAGAAGGCTGGTGGTTCAAACCCATCAGCCACTCCACAGAAAGAAAACTGGGCAATCTACCTCTGTAAAGATTTACTTTTTCAGAAACCCAATGAGGGTTGCTATGAGTCAGAATCAACTCAATGGCAATGAGTTTGATTTGGGGGTTTTATATGTATGTGGGGTATCCCATATAACATTTCTCCAAGTTATTGGAAATACTGTGGTCTACAAAATGAAAGTATAAAGGAAGCCATGAGATATTAAATTAGAAGAGCCACACAGATTAGAAGTCTCAGAGGACGGTGAAGGACAATCCCAGGTTTACAGCTTTACGTACACTAGACATGGAAGACACCCGTATGTTTCATGGATGCTAAATTAGAGGAGAGAAACCCCAGAAACAGAAATTTTGAATGCCATCTTCACCAAGATGACAACTGCATTCGTATTAGCTCTTAAACTTCAGGTCAGAATGCCCAGATGAATCAGACCCACATTCACAGCTATACTTGCTTTGACCACATGAAATTCTTGCTCTCCTCTCTATGCCCTACTGCCTGCATCATCCAAAGGCACTTACTTCAACCCAAAGAGCCAGAGACAGGAAATGGGAAACTCAGAAGTAAAAACACAAAACAGTCACCCCCCCACTAACATATTCAGGCAGATCACACTATACCTCTGCCGCTGTTATTTGCCATAGAATCGGCTCAAATCACAGTGATCACTGGGCCATCCTCATAATATTTGCTATCCTTGAGCCCATCATTGTAGTCATTGTATTAAACAATATCTTTGAGGGTCTTCCCCCGTTTTGCTGACCCTCCATTTTAACAAGTACAATACCCTTCTCCAGGGAATGATCCTTTCTGACAACTTGACCAAAGCAGGTAAGACAAAGTTGGCCATTCTCACTCCTTCTTCCAAGACAGATTCGTTTACTCTTCTGCCAGTCCATGGCATTTTCAGTATTCTTTGTCAACACCACAATTCAAATACATCAATTCTTCTTCAGTCTTCCTTATTCATTGTCCTCCTGTTCGAACGACTGCACCTTGGTCTATGTACAGGTTCTTCGTGAGCACAATTAAGTGTTCTGGAATTCCAATTCTTCACAATGTTATCCACAACTTGCTGTGATCCACAAAGATGAATGCCTTTGCATAGTTAATAAATCACAGGTGAACATCTTTTTGGTATTATTTGCTTATAGCCAAGATCCACCTGAAATCAGCAATTATAACCCTTGTTCCACACCCTCTTCTGAATCTGGCTTGTATTTCTGGTAGTTCATTATCAATATACTTCTGCAACGATTTTTTAATTATTGTCAGCAAAATTTTACTTACATATGATATTAATGATAATATTTGGTAATTTCTACCTTCTGTTGAATCACCTTTTTTTGGAATCTCTTCAAGTCAGTTGGCCAGGTATCTGCCTTCCAAATTTCTTGGCATAGACAAGCACGCACCTCCAGTGCTGCATCCATTTGTTAAAACATCTCACTATGTGTTCCAACAATTCATAACCAAATCAAAACCAAACTCACTGCCATTGAGTTAGTTCCAATTCATAGCAACCCCTCCTTGTGTTTCTGAGGTAGTATCTCTGTGGAAGTAAATTGCCCAGTCCTCCTGCCAAAGAGTGGCTAGTGGGTTTGAACCACCAGCCTTCTGGTTAGCAGTCAAATGCCTTAGGCACTACTCTACCAGAGCCCCATCAATTCCTAGAGCCTTGTTTTTTTGCCAGTTCCTTCAGTACAGCTTAGACCTCTTCCTTTAATACCATTAGTTGTTGACCATATGCTCCCTCATGAAATGAATGAACATTGAACATTTCTTTTTGATAGTGACTCTGTGTATTCCTTCCATCTTCTTTTGATGCTTCCTCCATCGTTCAGTATTTTGCCCACAGGATCCTTCAATATTAAAACTCAAGGCTTGAATTTTTTCTTTAGTTCTTTCAGCTTGAGAAATGCTAAGCATGTTCTTCCCTCTTGGGTTTCTAATTCCAGGTGTCTGCACATTTCATCATAACACTTCACTTTGTCTTCTAAAGCCACCCTTTGAAATCTTCTGTTCAGCTTCTTTATTTCATCATTCCTTCCATTCACTTTAACTACTTTCTGTTCAAGAGGATATTTCAGAGTGTCCTAAGACATCCAGTTTGGTCTTTTCTTCCTTTCCTGTCTTTTTTCTTCATGTATGATGCTCCTCTTGATGTCATTTCACAACCTGTCTGGTCTTTGGTTACTGGTGTTCAATGCATTAAAACTATTCTTCAGATGGTCTCTAAATTCAGGTGGAATATATTCAAGGCCGTTATTTTGGCTCTCACGGACTTAAGTTTCTTCGGCTTCATTTGAACTTGCATATGAACAAATGATGGTCTGTTCCACAGTCAGCTTCTTGCTTTGTTATATTGGGGTGACATGCATGTTGCTATGATGCTGGAAGCTATGCCACTGGTATTTCAAATACTAGCAGGGTCACCCATGGTGGACAGGTTTCAGTGGAGCTTCCAGACTAAGACAAACCAAGAAGGATGAGGCCATCCACTTCTGAAATACACCTCTGCTGGATGCTGTAGGGCCTACGGCATCTGACTGCTAACTAGATGGTTGGCGGTTCAAACCCCCAGCCACTTCACGGAAGGAAGACTGGGCAATCTACTTCCATAAAGATTTACCACCTCAGATACCCAAAGGGAGTCACTATGAGTTGGAATCAACTCGATGGCAAAGAGTTTGGTATTTTGGGATTTTTTTTTTTTGGTTAGATGCCCTGATATAGTGAGTCTTCATGTTTCTCATGAAACCTGACTTCTAAATTCTCAAAATGGAGCTCATGTAAATTCTAAGGCAAGTTGAAGCTAAACCAGGTCCCAGAGCTCCTCCCCTGAGTTGATCTTTTCCTAGAAGCTTTTATCTCCTCTTTTTAAACTCATAGATTTGTTATTTGCTACTCAACTTTTAAAAACCAAGTGCTTCTTTTAATGGCTCAGAAATAATTAATACAATAATGGCTATCTCAGTAGGAAAGGAAGGACGGGAAAGAAGATCAGATAGAAGAAAACACAAGTTTTTCTCAGTTTGATATTCTTCTACTTCTTAACCTGAGTAGTAAACACATGAATGATCACTTTATTATTCTTTAAACATTATTTCTCATACATTATGAAACACTTCACAGTAAAAATATTTAAAAAAAAAAAAAACATAAAAGAAAAGTATAAGACATACGTGGCACGATTCAGTTTTATTATAAAACCTACATGTATGCAAATAAATGCACAAAGGTCTGAAAAGATACGTGAGACACTAACAACACTTATGACCTCTGAAAGCAAAACAAAGATTGGGGAAGGAAAAGAACCAAGGGGAGTTTTCAATTTTTGCTCTATGTAATTCTATACAGATTAATATTTTCAAAGACCATAAATTTAATAATATTTGAAGCATAAATTTGCTTTTAAAATACATTCATCTTTCATGCTTTCTTAAATGTGCATTATTACCTCGGGAAAACAGAAGAAATAATAATAGCTGACATTAATGAAATGTGCTACAATCATTTTATTAAATTCTTTTTCTCTTTTTTTTTTTTCACTTATAACTATATTACAGGA
This sequence comes from Orycteropus afer afer, assembly GCF_000298275.1. Taxonomy (NCBI): domain Eukaryota; kingdom Metazoa; phylum Chordata; class Mammalia; order Tubulidentata; family Orycteropodidae; genus Orycteropus; species Orycteropus afer. The sequence continues at coordinate 1,509,578 of NW_006922028.1, read as the reverse complement.
TATGTGGTTCAAGATCACTAAGTAAATGCACAGTTACATTCTCTCCTTCCTAATACCACTAAAATGGCAGAAAAGTCATAAAAAAGGTACAAATCCACAACAATGAACAATACAGGATAAGCATCAGAAAGAGGTGAAAACAGATGAAGACTGTTAATTAATGAAGCAGGACAGAAGAACCAGAGTATAAAATACCAATCTTGGGACTACAGCCAGAGAGAATTCACCTATCTGGTGGGACTATCAAAGAGGTCAAAAAAGACGCTCAAAAAATACCAGGTACAAAAGCAGGAATTAAATACATGGCTGCAAACAGGAATCTTAATTGAAAGTCTATTATTCATTGTTGCATTTGGGGGGGAAAAAAAAAACCTGACCGCTCATACATACCAATCCCTGCTCTATGACACAATAATAAACAAGATAGAGGGCTCATCTTCATCAAACAAAATAAAGCAGTGCTTCAAAACTGTGACGGTAATGGCAGAAATGTCAATATTGTAGGTAAGTCCATTGGAGAAGCTCCCTAGGGTGGGGAAATCTGAGAGACACATGAGAAAAGTAAGAGAGAAAGGAGGGAGAATGAGAAACATTTTCTTAAACAATGATAACAGTGCAAAGAATTATGCTAAGCAATATGAAAGTCATGTCATTAAATCCCCATAATACATAAGAGTTATTATTTCCAATTTATAGATGAAAAAATTGATGCTGAAAGACGTGAGAAATTACTCAAGGTCACACAGATAGCTAAGTGACACATCTAGATTTTAAAAGCAGCACAAGCCTTTTATCACCGTATTAACAATATCAGTCATTTCATCTTACCCTAGTCTAGTTTGTTCAGTTATATGATAGCCAGTTTAATCATATTGCCCTTAAAGTCCCATCTAATTCTAACACTATGACTTATTGTTACCAAAAGAAAATGAATCCTAACTGTCAAAAAGCATTCCATTTATAACTTAACATTCCATTAGTGTACCTAGAAACATGGAGGGGGGTGGTGCTGGGTATAAAGAAATGTTTTCTTCAGTATTTCAGAAATATCACTAGGCTCACACTGAAACAATGCCTCTCACTTTTAGAGAAAATTATCTGGTTTGGTTTTATCTCTTTCCTGAAATGAACTTTCTTTTTTTAGTGCACCAATTTTATCTTAGATGTCTTTAAAGTCAATTGCAATAGAAGAATACACCGGATACTATACTAAAATGCTATTTCGCATCAAGCAAGTAGAAAGCTCCATTATACAGCTGTCAATATTGTGTTAACTCTATTTCAAGGGTTCCAATATGAATGATAATATATACAAATTCATAATAAAATCAATAGTTCTAGTAATATTCATAAACTAAATAAAACTGAAAACAGGATATAAAATTTTAAATTTAAGGCAAAAAAAATTAAAGAGAATCACTACATATTTATTTTCAGTTCTTTCCATTTAACAAAGGAATAGTATTTGCCTTATCATTAATAGAAAACATATCCCTATTATCTGTCCCTTTACCATCTTATATATATTTCCTTTCTTTGTGTTGTATGTTTTAGATAGTCAACTGGAATTAGATGCAAGACCATAATGAAATCAATATTCTGTATAACTGCTAGCAAAGTGATGACTGTTAATAGTTAAACAAGATTAAGTCATAAAAATATCTATGAAGGAAGATGAAGATGATGTACCTTTCCCTGTATCTTCCGATAAACAGAACTAAACACCCTGGACATTATATATAAAATAGACATAAGCCTCTAAAAGTTGTAAGAGAGAAGACCAGCTTTTTTTCCTTGGGACCTAAGGTACAAGCTGGTGGTAAATTCTCCCAGTTTAGTTTTATTTGCCTTACGTATCTCAGATTTGGAGCTGAAGAAACTGGTAACCCAAAAACACCAATGACACAGCCCAAAAAAGCTCCAACAAAAGTTTATTCTCTATAGCCAAGGGTAAGCCTAACAAGACAAAATTTTTAGACAATAACTGCTCTTCTCCAGCCAAACACCACAGAAAACAACTCTAGGCCCACCTACATCTATGACCCACACAAACAAAAGTCGACTGGTCAGCCAAGATATTCATCCACTCCAGGCTGAATCAAGGCACCTCATTAGCCCCACCAAGGTGGCTGCCAGAGAAGGCCAAGCAGACAAGACTTTCATTCCACCCAAGAGTGAGGGGGTGTCCCTTCTCCTTCCCACTGAGGTGATGTCATGAGTCAGGACTTTCACCATTAACCAACAGCAGTAATCAGGCCACCACAGCATGAAGTCAGTGGAAACCACTTGGAGAGCCTGTTAACTCTATCTGGAAGTAAGAAGATGGCACCTCATCCCTTTCATCTGCCAGAGCAGTATCAAAGCCAGTAAAAAGAGAAGATTTAAATAAAATCCAGAGTTTCATAACATTATAAAAATTTCCAGTGTCGATCAAAAATTATTTTTATACCAAGAACCAGTAAGTTCTCAAACTAAATGAAAAAGATAATCAATAGATGCCAACACTGAGATGACAGAAACGTTAGAATTAGTCTGACAAAAATGTTAAAGGAGACAACATAAAAATGTTTCAACAAACAATTACAAACATGCTTTAAACAAACAACAAAATAGAAAGTTTCAGCAGAGAGATAATATAAATAAATGAAAAGTACAATAGGAGAAATTAAAAACTCACTGGATGGGCTCAACAGCAAGGAGTAAATAGAAGAAAAAAATCAGTGAATTGGAAAGACAGAAAAATACAAATTATCCAATCTGAACAACTGTGATGGTTAAGTTTGTGTGCCAACATGGCTGGGCCTGGTTGAGTGGCTGGGAAGCTGAATGTAGTTATTCCACATGTGACACTGGTAATCAACTCCATGGTGGAATCTATTGGAGCAGCTGAGTAGCTGCTTTGGGTATGTGGTCTGCTTCCCATATGTAAGAAACAGCTTTGGGAAAGGTCTCTAGTTCACGGCACACTTAAACCCTGCATGTAGCCATGTCATTACTCAGCAGCCTTCCATGCTCTGTCGATCCTGGGACTTTCAATGGAGTTGAACAAATAGCCTATAGTGTGTTTTGGTAACATCAGGACTGTGCCTTTTTACTTGTCAACCTTGGGCTTCTCAGCCTCGGCAACCCAGCAGCTGTCTGAGTGAAGAAGAGCCTCTAGTTTCAATGGGCTGGGAGCAGGAGGCAGCGCTGAAGACCAAGGTTGAGGGGCTTTCACTCAGCCCCTAGACCTGGCACTTTGAACTTGGACTTAAAGCCTCCAAACTGTAAGAGAATAAAACTCCTGTTTGTTAAGGCCATCCCATTTGTGGCATATTCTTGTCAGAGCAGCACTAGGTAACTAAAACAACAACAGACAAAAAAAAATGAGGAAAAAAAATTAACAGAGCATCAGGAACCTGTGGGACTATAACAAAAGGTCTAACAATCATGCCAGCAGAGTCAGAAGGAAAGGACTGTCAAATTAGAATCCTGTAACCAGCGCAATTATCCTTTAGAAACGAGTACATAATCAAGATAGAAAAATAAAGAGAATTTATCACCAGTAGATGGCCAAAGGAAGTTCTCTAAACTGAAAAGATTAAAAAAAAAAAAAAAATTCTTAGAACACCAGGAAGTAGAATAGAATATAGGAAGCTAAAATGCTAAAATATAAATACAACAGGCTCTCCTTCTCCTCTTAAGTTTCCTAAGTTAAGTTTGATAGTTGAAGCAAAAATTCTAACATTATCTGATATGATCTAAATGGATGTAGAAGAAATACTGTAAACAATTTTATTATATATGGGGTTCAAGAGAGTATAAATAGGGTAAGTTTGCTATATTTTACTTCAACTAGTAAAATAATGACACTAGTGGACTGTGATAGGTTATGTATATAAAATGTATTTTATTGAAACTTGTGGTAAGATAGTGGAATAGACAGACAAGCTCCACAGACCCTCTTCAACAAAGAAAAGAGCAATCAATTGACAGAGACGCAGAAAATAATCCTGGAGCCCTGAACTTTGAAAGGAAGTATACAGAAGTAGATTAGGCACCAATTAGCAGAAAAACCTGAATGAAAGCAATGAGTACAGAGACAGTCGGGGCAGGGCACTATCAGCTACTCTGATAGGACCAACAGCCTGAATATTTCCAAGTGGTGCTGGAACCTGAGAATTGACCTAAAGATCAGCCCTGGTCCTCAAGGGCTGCAGGGATAGCTGCACTCATGGCTTATGACTAGGAAGGGAAACAGGAAGGAGGGAGACAACCTGAGCTATGGACTTTCAGCTGTCAGGAAGGTGCAGCCATTCTGGATATTTAAAGTGGCCGAGGGTGCAGCCATTCTGGATATTTAAAGTGACTGAGGGTGCAGCCATTTTGAATGTTTACAAGTGGTGACCATTTTGGATTTTAAAGTGATAGCATTCTCATTAGGATTCCAGGGACCTAAGAATAGGCTCTGTTTACCAAGGGCGGCAGGAACATACAGGAAGCAGACAATGGGAAAGGAGACAGGTGGTGAACGTATAAGTGCTGCCAACTAGAAAACAGAAGAGCATAGCAGTAACCTGCTTACACAGGTAACATACAAACAAAACAAAGAAAATGAAACTCATGGGCAAGTCACTCTAACATACAATCACCAATTAAATATAAACACAAAAATGTCACAATGCCTTGGAGACAACAGAGCATCACAGTTCACATATTTATCCTTTAGAAATGAGTACGTAATGAAGATAGAAAAATAAAGAGAATTTATCACCAGTAGATCTACCCTAACAGAATAACCAAAGGAAGATCTCTAAATTGAAAATATGAAAAAGCAAGACAAAGCAGAAGAAACAAGCAACCAGAGTAAGACCTAAAACACATCCCTGAGAAAGACACAGCATTGGAACTCCCTGACAAGAAATTCAAAAGAATTTTATTTAGGTACCTTCAATGGATTGAGAGACAGATCCAGGAAAACACTGATAAAATTGAGGAAAACAAAGACAAAACCCTAGAACAATTTCAAAAGACAGTACAAGAACAAAATGACAAAATAAATGAAAAATTAGAAACGATACAAAATCTACAGACAGAAATCCAGAAAACTAATACTGACCTTTAAGAAATAGATAACACATCGAATGGAAAATGGAGGAGAACTGAATCAATGGAAGACAGAATTAGTGAGACTGAAGGCAAATACCTCAATACTTCTTTGGAAAGGGATAAATCAGAAAAAAGATTAAAACAAAATGAAGAAAGCCTAAGATTCATGTGGGATACCATCAAAAGGAATAACCTACGTGTAACTGGAATTTCAGAACAGGAAGAGAAAAAGAAAACCACTGAGAAAACTGTCCAAGATTTATTGGAAGATAACCTTCCTGATATGATGAAAGATGAGACTATATCCATTCAGGAAATCCAAAGAACCCCAAACAGGATAGAACCCAAAAGAAAATCACCAAGGCATATCATCATCAAACTCATCAAAACCAAAGCAAAGAAAGAATCCTGAAAGCAGCCCGGGAAAAACAAAAAGTTATTTACAAAGGACAATCAATAAGAATAAGCTCTGATTTCTCAGCAAAAGTCATGCAAGTGAGAAGGTAATGAGATGGTATATATAAAACACTAAAAGAGAAAATTTTCCAACTAAGAATTATATACCCAGCAAAACTGTCTCTCAAATATGATAGTGAAATTAGGACACTTCCAGATAAGTAGAAATTAAGGGAATTTGTTAAAACCAGACCAAGCTTACAAGAGATGCTAAAGGGAGTCCTCTGGACAGAGAACCAATAACAGCAAACAACAACTGACCATTAACACAAATGATGACATAACCCAGAAACCAACCCAGCTATGGAAGTATCCAAAGTAAATAAGCCTACAAGATTGTAAACAAGGAACCAGAGACATCAATTGACAAATGAAGACAACTACAAACCAAAAAAAGAGAAAAACTTTGTAGTTACAGAACTTCTAAATGATAGGGAAGTCAAGACAATTACAAGACAGAACGGACTGTTCTAAACTTGAGAAGAAATTACAAATCACAAGGTAAAGTCAAAGAAAAATGATAAACCCTCACATCAAAATAAAAAAGAGGACCAGTACAAATATTTAGCAATACTAAAACAAAAGCAATGAAGTGATAACACAATTCATAAACAAAACGAGCTCAGCACAGAAAATTATGTAGAACAAAGAAATCAACACCATAAAAAGCACATGACAAAATGACAGCAACAAATTCATACTTGCTGATAATTACAGATATGACAAGGGACTTATCTCTAAAATTTATAGAAAACTCCAACACCTCAGCAACAAAAAGATTAACAATCCAATTAAAAAATGGGCAGAAGACATGAATGGACACTTCACCAAAAAGCATATTCAGGCAGCCAGCAAATACATGAAGAAATGCTCATGATCATCAGCCATCAGACAGATGCAAATCAAAACAACAATGAGATACCATCTCACCCCAGCACTAATGGCAAAAGTTCAACAAGACAGAAAATGACAGATGTGGAGCAAGGATGTGGAGAGATTGGGACTCTCATACAGTGCTGGTGGGACTGTCAAATGATACAACCACTGTGGAAAACAGTATGGCAATTCCTTAAAATGCTGGAATTAGAAATACTGTTTGACCCAGTAATCCCACTACTTGTTATATACCTAAAGATGTGAGAGCCAGTAGGAGAATGGATACATGTACACCCATGTTCATAGCAGCACTATTTACAATAGCCAAAAGATGGAAACAACCTATGTGCACATCAACAAAAGAATGGATAACCAACTATGTACATATACACAATGCAATACTACGTAACATGAAAGAATAATGTAGAATCTCCAAAACACCTCGTAATGTGGGTGAACCTGGAGGACATTATACTGAGTGAAATAAGTCAATCACAGAAGGATAAATATAGTATTAGTTCATTATTGTAAAAAGTCTTTCTTTGTTGGTTACCAGGTGTGGGAGGGGAGGGGAGGGTACAGTGCAAAAAAAAAAAAAATGCACTTACCCATGTCACTTTCGTGTTGTATACATAAATTATATTTCAAAAAATGCATTTTAAAAAATGTATTTTTTTAATTGTGGTATATATGTAACAGAATATTTGACATTTCAACCATTTTTACATGTATAGTTCAGTGACATTGTATGTTCACCATATTGTTAACTTTCACCCTTAACTGTTCCTAAGTTTTTCCATCAACCTTCAGAGAAGCTCAGTGTCCTCCAATCATTGAGTCTTCCTTTCCCCTTCCCTCCCATCCACCCCTGGTAAGTACTAATAAACTCTGCTCACTCTATACTTGCCTATTCTAGGTATTTCATAGAGCAACCACTAAAAGAGCTTTACGAAGCGATACATTCAAAAAAACTATAGATAAATCCCAACAGAATTCTAGAAAATGTTCAAGTAACTTTCAGGAAGTCAAGAAAAACAACAGAGAAAACACACAGAAAGGCTTAAGTATTAACATATCAATAACTATATTAAATGTATATGGTCTAAATGTACCAATTAAGAAACAAAGATTAGAAGAGTGGGTTTATAAATATGACAATATGCTTCTATAAGAAACTCACTTAAAATACAACAATACAAGTATGTTGAAAAGTAAAAGGAAGTAAATGTGTTAAGTAAACATATATCATAAAAATATTAATCAAAGAGAAGTAGGAGTGGTTGTACAAACATCAGATAAAGTAAACTTCAAAGAAAATTACCAGAGACAAGGAAGGATATATATGATGAAAGAGTCAATGTGCCAAGAATACAGAGCAATTCTAAATATGTATGCACAAAACAGCAGCACTATAAAAAATATGAAGCAAAAACTAATAGAACTGAAAGAAAAAACAAATCCACAATTACAGCTGAAGATATCAACATTCTTCTCTCAACAACTTATAGAACATCTAGATAGAAAATCATCAAGGACATAGAAAAACCCAACACCATCAACCAACAAGATCTAACAGACATTTATTGAACAATCCACCCAACAAGAGCAGATACACAATCTGTTCAAGTATTCACGAAACATATGCCAAACTGACCACATGCTGGGCCATGTAATAAACCTCAACAAATTTTAAAGAACAAATTACAGAGTGTGATCTCTGCCCAAAATGGACCCAAACTAGAAATTAATAACAAAATATTTAAACAATTAGAAAGTAAACACACTTCTAAATAATCCATGGGTCAAGGAAGCCATCTCTAGCAATAATGAAAAAAACACACTGAACTGAGTGAAAATGAAAATACAACGTATCAAAATTTGCAGAATATAGCTAAAACAGACTGTGAGGGAAATATATAGCACTAGATGCATACAGTAGAAAAGAAGACTCTCAAATCAATAATCTAAGCTCACCCTCAAGAATGTAGAAAAGTAATAAAATAAACCCAAAGCAATTAGAAGAAATAGTAAGAGCAGAAACCACTGAAATTGAAAACATAAAATAGAGAAAATAAAACAAAGAGTTGGTGCTTTGAAAAGATCAATAAAACTGACAAACTGCTACCAAGACTGAAAGGACCATAGTAGATCTTCAGAATCTAAATGTAGACAAAGAGATCTTAGACTTGATCAAAAGCATGACCCATAAAATGAAACTTTGACAAACTGGACTTCATTAAAATTAAAAGCTCTCATTCTGCAAAAGCCCTTATTAAGAAAATGGAAAGACAAACCACAGAGGGGGAGAAAATATTTGCAAACCATGTATCTGACAAAGGATTTGTTGTTGTTGTTGTCATGTGCCACTGAGTCGGACCAACTCATAGCAACCCTCCTTGGGCTTTCGAGGCAGTATCACTACAGAAGTAGATTGCCCAACCTTCCTTCCGAGGAGTGGCTGGTGGGTTTGAACTGCCAGCCTTCTGGTTAGCAGTCAAATCCCTTATGCTCTACACTACCAGAGCTCTTTAGTACCTAAAATATATTTTTAAAACTCTCCAAATGCAACAATAAGAAATGTAACCATCTAATAAGAACACAGCCAAAAAACACAAGGAGATATTTCACTGAAGAGGATATGAAGCTGACACATGAGCACATGAAAAAATGTTCAACATCATTAAATGAAAATTAACACCACAGTGAGATACTACTACATACCTACCACAATGGCTAAAATAAAAAAGAGTGATAACACCAAATTGTGGCAAGACTGAAGAAAAAATTGGATCACTCATACATACATTGCCAGCGGGAATGATACAGCCACTCTAGAAAACAGTATGGCAATTTCTTTAAAAACTAAATATGCAACTACCCCAGACAAATGAAGATAATATTCACACCAAAACCTGTACATGAATATTTATAGCATTTTTATTCATAATAGACAAAAACTATAAACAATCCAGCAGTTTTTCAACATAAAATACTACTTGAGAATGAAAATGAATGAACTATAGATATATCCAACAATCTGGGTGAATCTCCTGAGAACTATGTTGTATTTGAAAAAAAAAAGTCACAAAAAGTTATACATTGTATGATTCCATTTCTATAACGTTCTTAAAATTTGGTAAGTGGTTGCCAGAGTTTAAAGAGTAGTGTGGAGAGAGGGGCAAGAGAGAAGTGGGTGTGGCTATAAAAGGGCAAAAAAATGAAGGATCCTTGTAATGAAAGAAATGTTCTGTATCTTGACTATATCAATGTCAATACTCTAATTATTATAAAGTATTACAATTTTGAAATATGCTGCCTCTGGGGGAAACTGGCCAAATGGTGCATTTAGGGGGTAGGGAGAGGTGTATGCATTATTTCTTACAACTGCATGTGAATTCACAATTATCTCAAAATAAGAAGTTAAATTTTAAACACTGAAGGACAGATAAACCTATAATATGACCAGTGAGACAATTTCATTTGATATATAGCAACACTGAACATTATTAAACATTCAAATATTACTTTATAATTTCTTAGCTTGGAACAATAAAACAAATTCTTTGACTAGTGTCATATCACAGCCATTCTCCAAAGATTCACTTCTAAAAGCTAAGAATTTCAACTCACCTTCCACACTGTCAGAACAGGAAGTTCCAATGCCAGTGTCTCCACTGTCAGAAGCTATGCTATGTCTTCTGGTATAGTTATTTCGATGGTTAGGTGGAATAGTCGTGGCCTGCCACAATGATTCATTACCAGGTAACCAGGCTGATGAAGAATAATCTGGGCCTACAATGGAAAACATGCAATAATTACACACATATATATAATGTTTATGTATAGGCAGGGGGCACTGGTGGTCCAGCGGTAGAATTCTCCCCTTTCAGGTTCAATTCTCAGCCAAATGCACCTCAAGTGCAGTTACCACCTGTCTGTAAGTGGACACTTGTGTGTTCCCATTGCTAATGGAAATAAAAATTTACTCATGACAGAAAAAAAACTTTGGCAATATGTAACATTAGTCTTTAAATGTTTCATACGCATCTCATTAATCTCATTCCTCCAGAAATAATCCAACACTTGCAGATTATTCTAGAGAAAAGACGGATCCTTAAGCATTATCTTGTAATAGGGAATAATTAAAAATAAGCCCAACAAGGGAAAGGGAACATAAGTGTGGTTGTTAAAATAATGTGTTTTTTTTTTTTAAAAAAAAAAAAAAGGAGTATTTAAAATGCTCAGTGAGAGAATAAAAATAAATTGATACAAATAGATAATTCACAAAAAATCTCAGGTTTCATGTGTCTGGGAATTCTTTGAAGTTTTTTTTGGTCTGTGTCTAGCTATCTTTCTTCCTGCTAAACTGTAGCAATACTCCATTGCAGACAAAGACCATGTATCCAGTTCCTTCCTTAGTGCTGCATCCAATACACAGTAAAGATTCAAACAAACAAAAAATGCACAGAATGACTAGAACAAGATACTACTAGTAGTTTTCGTTAGATGGTAAGATTACTGGAGATTTCTTTGACTTTTATGCTTTTATTTTCCTTTTAATTATGATACTTTACATTGATACTTAGAAAAAAAATGTAATTTTTTAAAAATGTTTAACTTCTACTACAAATAAACCCAGTAATTATACCTGTACTCAATAAAAACTAAAATCTTGGAGATTTTTTTTTCCTTGGGTAGGAACACCACCTTATTTTGGCCTAGTATGTAACAAGATGGATACATTCTAATATATAAATCAAACAACACACAACTTTTTTCAAATGTTCAAAAATACACAAAATGATTCTGATCTATAAACATAAAAAGGAAAAAAAATTCTTAGAATTCAAAATAAAAATCTTAGAAGTGTTTAGCTCTTTATTTTAGCTAATATACAAATAATATATAGTTATTACTATACAATAAATACATTCACAATAAGGTGCTCTGGTAGTGCACCCGCCATTTAATCACCTGACTGCTAACCAAAAGGCTGGCGGTTTGAACCTACTGCAGTTCCACAGGTTAAAAAAAAAAAAAAAAACACAGTGAGCCACTCCTATATAAAGATTACAGCCTAGAAAACCCTATGAGGTAATTCTATTCTGTCACATGGGGTTCACTATGAATCAGAATCAACTCAAGAGCACACAACAACAACATATTAATAATAACACAATGATTTCAATACTATCACAATTAGTTCAGGTCACTGGAAGAAAAAAGTTATGAAACGTTTTTAAGCTAGACTAGGGGGCTCTAGCAGTGAAGTATTGGGTACTCATGTATCTTGACAAAAGACCAGTGTGATCTTCCTTTTTCTAGGAAGGGATCCTCATCAAAAGAACTCTGAAAGAACGATGCAGATACTAAGTCCGATGACATCGAACCAATTACTAGATTAATCAATGGGGAAAACAGATGTCCCATCCAGAACTTATTTATTTTTTTTTTTTTTACATCAGCAGACGTTTTAATTACCTTATGAAAGTATCACTATGATCCTACTTTTGTTAAACTTTTCCTTTCAAAGAGGTTAAGACAATTCATTCAGGTTTCCCAAATGACAGGAAGATTAAAAAATAATAGATTTTTCTGTACAAGTTTATCTCCTTCAGCCTCAATTCACATTTGTCTTAACCTTTAAATACCATCACTTCTTTTTAAAAAGATCCAACATAAATTGTGTGCCTGGAATGCTGAAGATGATTAACAATGTCATGAATAAAATAACATTCTATTTTTTAATTTGGATTGAGTGAATTCACAGTCTGAGATGAGTAACATGTTTTGTCTCTAGACAAATCGATCCAGACTCACAAAGCAAGAAGCAGACACGAAATATGTTTATCATGTGACTAACAAAAAATTTCTCACAAAATAGTTATATAACACTACACTACTGAATGGCAGCTACTCAATTTCTAGATATATGCTATGCACTTAAAAAAAAAAAAAAAAAAAAAACTTAAAACAAGGCTCAGTGATGCCTGGGCAATAAAGTATTACACAGGTCCTAACATACTAGAGGGAGCTCTGGTGGCGTAGTGCCTAAGGCACTTGACTGATAACCAGAAGGCTGGTGGTTCAAACCCACCACCCACTCCTTGGAAGGAAGGTTGGGCAATCTACTTCCATAATGATACCGCCTTAGAAACCCAAGGAGGGGTTGCTATGAGTCAGGTCCAACTCGATGGTACATAACAACAACGGTAATAACATACTAGAAGTAATACTGTGAAAAGCAATTCTTTCTACAGCAAAGACAGAAGTACTACAGTAAGAACAGCAATGATCTCAAGATACTATATACTGAACTTCTCTCTGGAATAAAATGTTACATTTTTCAATATCAATTTCAAGTCTTTTTGAAATGGAATATAAATGCCCAAGGGTCACTTAATTAAAAATTAGTATTTCTCACACTATAAATGGAAAAAGATTAGCACCAACTGAAGAAGCAACTTATTATATTTTTCTTTCTGAAGATTTTCTAAATTGGAAGCAAAAATGGATACAATACTCATGCTTTCCACAATGTTAATGTAGCTGTATTTTCACACAGAATAACAACTAATCTTACTGAATTCTTTAATGACAACTCCAAGCTAGAACAAAATAAAAATACTATTGACAAAACATATTTACACTTTTACAAATAAAGGTGTAAACATAATACAAATCCTGAATACAAATTCTTCAAAATGCAGGCTATAACCCATTAGTGGGTCTTAAAATTAGTTTAACTGATTGAGACCACCTTTTTTTAATGAAATAGAACAGAACAAAATAAAAAATATCAGAGAGCACTGACCCTTATATGACATCAGATGCATGTATTTTACAGTTGACCATCCCTGAGATGTAAAAAGTACAAAATACTTTTGAACAAAGTTTAGAAAGTGGTCTTCAACTGTCCCAATTCTCCATATCACTAAAAGTCAATGTACAACTAAAGTATATAGGAATAAATCCAGGGACTATAACAAACAATTTCCTCCTTTCCTTAACACATACATCTCATCAGTTACTGAAACTCTTCATTTCATTTCAGCAGCATTAATTTAACTGGGTTTCTCCTCTCCATTTCCCTGTCACAGATTGTATCTTTTGGCTAGACTACTGCAACAACCTCTTGGAACCTAGTCTCCTGATGGAATGTCATCCAAGCCAGCCTCTACCCTACTATCAGAATTATCATGCAAAAATAAAATTATGTTTGTCATTCTCCTACTTACACAGGTCTGTGGACTCTTTATAGCATATTAAAAATAAACTCAAAAGCCTTTAAAGTTTGCAGCCTCATTTTCCAACACTTTGCAACCCTTACCTTCCCACCTCAGCTCCCCTACATATACTCTCACACCACACTTACCTAATCACAGCCTCCAAACAGGCACTTTCATGACTCCAAACTGTCTCCCTTCTCTATCATCTTTAAGAGTTCAGGTTCAGACATAACCTGCTTTAGGTATCTTCCCTGATTCTTCCAGGTGACATTACATAACTACTACTATGGGTACTCCCAATGTATTACTCAAAATTCCATCATAGCATTTTCTAAATTACATTTACCCATATTTACATGACTGTCTTCTCCTTTACCAAAGCTATGATGGTGAAGAATGGCAATTTCTTTTTTTTTCCATTACTCTCCAGACCTAGCACAGAGCTGGACAATTAAGTAGGATCTCAATAAATGTACTCATTGTTACCATCAGACACCCAATAAATGTTCATATAATAAAATTAGAATCTTGGAAGCCTTGTAATTAGATTATAAATTAAAGTGAGGATATTTTGGTGGTGGTTGTCAGTTTATTTCAAACAACAGAAGATTTTAAACTAACCATCCAGCCCCTTTGCACTTAAGTATCTATTTAAAGATCAGTAAATATTATAGAAGCAGCCATACACAAAAAAAGAATTTTAAATATTTGAACGGCTGATGGTCAAAATTCCTAATAAATATGCAAAACCATCTCCAATAAGGTCAAAATATTCCAAAAAGTCACCAAAAAAAAAAAGACAAATAAAACATTAAACCACACAGGCTACATTAATAGCAGCCTGAAAATCCACTAACAAAAACACGGTACCATTCTTCCCCAAGAAAGAAAATAAAAAATGTTATAATGAGTGTTATAGATTGAATTTTGTTTCCCAAATATATGTGCTGTAAATCCTAAACTCTATGTCTCTGGTTATAATACCATTTTGGAAAAGATTATCTATTATGTTAATGAGACAAGATTAGTATGTGTATTTTGGCTCAATCTCTTTTGAGATATAAAATAGATTAAACAAGGAAACAGAGATGGGGGAAGACAGATGCCACATCAAGTGAAGATCTCCTAGGAGGCAGAAGCTCAAAAAAGACAAGAATCTTCCTCCAGAGCCGACAGAGAGCATCATCCATGCTATGATGGAATTCTGAATAATACATTGCCATTTTGAAAGCTGGCATCCTGAACTCAGACTTCCAGCCTCCTAAAATGTTAGAAAACAAATTTCTGTTTGAAAAAGCCATCCACTTGTGGTATTTGTGTTATGTTATTGTTGTAGTTGTTGTTGTTGTTGTTATGTGCCATCGAGTCAAACCCGACTCATAGCAACCCCTCCCTGGGTTTCCGAGGCAGTATCACTATGGAAGTAGGATTGCCCAACCTTCCTTCTGAGGAGTGGCTGGTGGGTTTGAACCGCCAGCCGTCTGGTTAGCAGTCAAGTGTCTTAGCCACTATGCTACCAGAGCTCCTAAAGTAGCACTAAACAACTAAGAAAGAATTTGGTCCCACAAGAATGAGGTGCTGCTCTAACACACATCTACAATGTGGAAGTGGTTTTGGAATTGTGCAATGGGTAGAGGCTGCAAGAGTTTTAAGGTGTCTAATAGTACAAGCCTAGATTTCCTTGCCAGCACTTATCTGTCAGTTTGCCATACTGTGTCAGTGTGTCATACTGTGGTGGCTTGCATGTAAAGCAGTGAGGCTGGAGGTTAAGGAACTGGTATTTCAAATACCAACAGGGTCACCCATGGTAGACATGTTTCAGCAGAGTTTCTAGACAAAGACAGACTGAGAAGAAGCACAGGGCCATCCACTCCTGAAAAAGTCTGGTCACTGAAAACCTTATAAACAGCAGGGAAACACTGATGTATTACTGGAAAACTTTATGAGAATAGCCATGGAACTGATATAGCGCCAGAAGATGATCGCGTCAGGTTGGAAGGCACTCAAGATACAACTGCGGAAGAGCTGCCTCCTGAAAGTAGAGTTGACTTTAATGATGTGGACAGAGTACAGCTTTCGAGACCTTCATTTGCTGATGAGGCATGACTCAAAATGGGAAGAAACAGCTGCAAATACTCAATAATGATCAGAACGTGGAATGTACAAAGTATGAATCTAGGAAATTTGGAAGTTGTCAAAAATGAAGTGGAATACATAAAGACTGAGATCCTAGGAATTAGAGACTGATACTGGACTAGTAATAGACTGGTACCGTCCATGTTGAATCAGACAATCATATGATGTACCATGCTGGGAATGACAAATTGAAGAAGAATGGCATCACATTCATCATGAAAAAGAACATTTCAAGATCTATGAAGTACAATGTTGTCAGTGGCAGGCTAATATCCACATGCCTACAAGGAAGAACAATTAATACTACCATTACTCAAATGTACGCACTAACCACTAAAGCCAAAGAAAAACTCCAAAAAAACTGGAGATTTTTACCAATTTATGCAGTCTAAAATTGACCAAACACACGACCAAGATGTACTGATAATTACTGGTGACAGGAAGGTGAAAGTTGGAAACGAAGAAGAATCATCGGTAGTTGGAAAATATGGCCTTGGTGATAGAAATGATGCCAGAGATCGAATGACAGAATTTTCCAAGACCAACAACTTATTCACTGCAAATATCTCTTTTCAGTAACACAAATGGCAGCTAGACACCTGGACCTTGCCAGATGGAATACATAGGAAACAAATCTACTAGATCTGGGAAAAGAGGCAATGGAAAAGTTCAATATCATCAGTCATAACAAGGCCAGGAGCTGACTGATGGAACAAGACCGTGAATTGCTCATATACAAGTTTAAGCTAAAGCTGAAGAAAACTAAAATAACTCCACGAGAGGAAAATTATGATGTAGATTAGATCCCACCTGAATTTAGAGCCCATCTGAAGAACAGACTTGTCACACTGAACACCAATGACCGAAGACCAGCCAAGTTGTGGGATGACATAAAGAACATCATACACAAAGAAACCAAACAGTGATTAAAAAGACAGGACAGGAAGAAAAGACCAAAATGGAAGCCAGAAGAGACTCTGAAACTTACACTTGAATACAGAGTAGTTAAAGAAAATGGAAGAAATGGTGAAACAAAAGAGCTGAACAGAAGATTTCAAAGGACAGCTTGAGAAGACAAAGAAAAGAACTATGATGAAATATGCAAAGGCCTGGAGTTAGAAAACCAAAAGGGAAGAACACACTCAACCTTCTCAACCTGGAAGAACTGAAAAAAATCAGACCACAAGTTGCAATACTGAAGGATTCTATGGGCAAAATATTGAATGATGTAGGAAGCATCAAAGGAAGATGGAAGCAATACACAGTCACAATACCAAATAGAATTCGTCAAAGTCCAACTATTTCAGGAGGGTACCATATGATCAAGAACCAATGGCACTGAAGGAAGAAACCCAAGCTACATCGAAGGAATTGGTGAACAAGGCTCCGGGAATTGAAAGAATATCCATTGAGATATTTCAACAAATGGCTGACGCACTGGAGGCACTTACTTGTTTATGCCAAGAAATCTGGAAGATAGCTAGCTGGCTGACTGGAATAGATCACTATGTGTGCCCATTACAAAGAAAAGTGATCCAACAAAATGTGGAAATTATCAAACAATATCATTAATATCATAGCCAAGTAAAATTTTGCTGCAGATAATTCAATAACGGTCATAGCAGTATATTGACAAGGAAATCCTTGAAATGCAATCTGGATTCAGAAGAGGATGTGAAATGAAGGATATCATCATCATGAATGTCAGGTAGATCTTGGTTGAAAGCAAAGAATACCAGAAAGATGTTTATCTTTGTTTTATTCACTATGCAAAAGCATTTAACTATGTGCATCATTAACAAATTATGGATAACACTGTCAAGAATGGGAATTCCAGAACATTTCATTATGCTCATGAGGAACCTGTACACAGACCAACAGTCAGTTGTTCAAACAGAATAAGAGGATACTGCATGATTTACAACTAGAAGGATGTGCATCAGGGTTCTATCTTTTCACCATACTTATTCACTCTGTATGCTGAGCAAATGATGCAACAAACAGGACTATACGAAGAAGAATGCAGCATTAGGACTAGAAGAAAATTCATGAGCATCCTGTAATATGCAGATGACACAACCTTGCTTGCTGAAAATGAAGATCAAAGACTTCAGTCTACAGTATAGATTACAACCCAACATAAAGAAAATAAAAATTCTTACAACTAGACCAGTAGGTAACATCATGATAAATGGAGAAAAGACTGAAGTTCTCAAGGATTTCATTTTACTGGGATCCACAATCAACACCCATGGAAGCAGCAGACAAGAATCACACATTGTTTTGCACTGCGTAAATATGCTGCAAAATAACTCTTTAAAGGGTTAAGAAACAAAGATGTCACTTTGAAGACTAACCAAAGTCATATTTTTCTTTTTTATTCACCTCATGTGCATGTAAAAATTGGACAATGAATAAGGAAGACCAAAGAAGAATTGATGCCTTTCAACTATGGTGTCAGCGAGGAATACTGAAAATACCATGGACTGCCAGAAGAACAAAAAAATCTGTCCTAGAAGTACAGCCAGAATGCTCCTTGGAAACAAGAATGACTAGACTTCATCTCATCTACCTTGGTCATGTTGTCAGAAATGACCATTCTCTGAAAAAGGATGTCATGCTTGGTAAAGTAGAGGGTCAGTGAAAAAGGGGAAGACCCTCAATGAGATGGATTAACACAGTGGCAGCAATGAAGGTTTCGAGCATAGCAAGAATTGTGACAATAGCATAGGACCAGGCAGCGTTTCATTCTGCTGTACACAGTGTCACTAGGAATCAGAGCCGACTTGATGGTACCTAACAACAATAACAGCCTCAAAGAGACTGCTGGTAGAATTATGGACATCAGAGGGCAAGTCTGGTGAGGGCTCAAACGAATTAAGAAGAGCTACAAAGAAAATATCATCTTAGAGAACATGTATGGTGTCAGCGAGAGAATGTAGCTAGAAATACGGATGTTAATGTGTTTCTGTTAAGACTTTAAAAGGAAATGATGAACATGTAATTGGACAATGGAGGAAGGTTGACACTTTTTATGCAGTGGCAAGGAGCTTGTTTGAATTATGTTCAAATGTCTGGTGGAAGGTAGAACTTGTATGTGATGAATTTAATATTTGGCTGAGGAGACTTCCAAGTGAGATACTTTAAAGGAGCCACGTGGCTTCCCCTTTCTGCTTATCATTTTGAAAGGAAAGAGATGGAGTTAAAAATGAACTGTACAAAATGAAAACAAAAATTAGAAAATTTTGTTGTACAGACTAAGGACATGTGTCCTAAAATGTTCACCAAGGATATGGACACACAATCTTTAAAAAAAAGAAACTAAGCCTGTGGCTGATAGATCTAACTAACTACCATGGCATATAACCCATCAGCTTAGACTGAAAGGGACAGTAAAACAGTAAAAGGAAAGAACAGTGTCTGCCTTCTGGAATTCCTCAGGCAGGAAACAAGTCAAAGGAGCTACAACTATTGTTCTCCAAGAAAGAACCATGTCAGGAACACCTTGGAGATTAGTAGAACTGTTGGAAGGAACATAGGAAGCAGAGCTGCCCAGGTCTCAAAGAGTGGGGTCATGGCCCCGGTCTGGTTTCCAAAGAGTAGAGCCACAGCCTCCTAAGTTTCAAAGATTTGGAAGAATGGGAATTCCAGAAAACTTAATTGGAGGAAAAATGAGGAACCTGTACATAGACCAAGAGGCAGTCATTTGAACAGAACAAGGGGATACCGCATGGTTTAAAATAAGGAGAGGCATGCACAAGGGTTGTATTCACTCATCATACTTTATTCAATCTGCAAGCTGAACAAATATTCCGAGATGCTGGACTATATGAAGAATGTGGTATCAGGATTGAAGGAATAGTCATTAACAACCTGTAATATGCAGGTGATACAACCTTGCTTGCTGAAGGTGATGATGATTTACAGCACTTACTGATATAGATCAAAGATTACATTCTTCGGTATGGATTATACCTCAACATAAACAAAACAAAATTACTCACAACTGGACCAATAAGCAACATCATGATAAATGAAAAGAATATTGACATTTTCAAGGATTTCATTTGACTTGGATCCAAAATCAAGACCCACAAAAGCAGCAGTCACAAAATAAAATAACATTGCACTGGGCAAATTTGCTGCAAAAGACCTCTTTAAAGTGTTAAGAGGCAAAGATGTCACTTTGAAGACTGAGGTGTGCCTGACCCAAGCCATGATATTTTCAATAGCCTTGTATATATGTGAGAGATGGACAATGAATAAGGAAAACCACAGAAGAGATGATGCATCTGAACTGTAGTAGTGAAGAAGAATACTGAATGTACCATGGACAACTAAAATAATGTACAAATTTGTCTTGGAAAAGGTACAGCTAGAATGCTCCTCAGAAGCAAGAATACCCAGATTTTGTCTCTCATAGTTTGGTCATGCTGTCAGAAGGGACCAGTCCCTGAAGAAGGGTATCATGCTTAGTAAAGTAAAGGGTCAGCAAAAAAATGGGAAGACTCTCAATGATGGACTAACACAGTGGCTCCAATGATGGGCTCAAATTCGGCAACAATTATGAGGATGACACAGGACTGGACAGTGTTTCATTCTTTTGTACACAGGATCACTATGAGTAGAAACTGACTCAATAGTAACCAACAACAACAACTGTGGAGAAGATTGACAGTTACTCAAAAAATTAAACATAGATTTACCATATGACATTGCAATTCCACTCCTAGGTATATACTCAGAAGAACTGAAAGCACAAACTTAAAACAGGTACTTGTACACCAATGTTCATCGCAGCATTATTCACAATAGTCAAAAGTTAGAATAACACAAATGTTCATCAACAGATGAATGGAAAACAGAATGTCACATATTCATATAATGCAATACTGTGTTAGGCTAGATTCTCTAGAGAAGCAAAACCAGTAAAGCTTACAGAGAGAGAGAGAAAAAAACTTATTTTAGGAAAATGCCTCACATAGTTATAAAAGCTGGCATATCCCAAGTTCCTGAATCAAACGTCAAACTAGAGGCTCTTCTCAACTCACACAGTTGCAGGTGCTGATGAGCTCAAGGTTGGCTGGCAGTGAGGGGTTGCTATGAGTCGAACTGACTCGATGGCAGTGCGTTTGGGATTTTTTTGTTGGGTGTTTTTTTTGTTTTTTTTTTTTTTGGTATATCAGCTGTTGACTCCAGCTGATGACAAATCCAAGATCACCAGGCAGAATGGTAAATTATTCGCTCACAGACAGTTGTAGGCAGTACAACAGGATCCAGATACACATAGTCACTCATTTTCCCAGAATGTCCATACATGCATGGGAAGCAGGCCACGCCTGCTAGGGAAATTCCCTTTCAACAGATTGGCTGCTCAAAGCATATACATCCAATCTCATCATGGGAATAACCACATCACAATTGCTTAAACCACTCAGAATCATGGTCCAACTAAGTTGACGCACAACCTAAACTATCACAAATACTATTCAACCATAGAAAGGGAATGATATTTTGATGTATGTTACAACATACATTACCCTTAGAAATATTATACTAAGTAAAACAAGTCAGATACAAAAGGCCAAATATTGTATGACACCATTTATAAGAAATATCTAGAATGGGCAAATTCCTAGAGACAAAAGTACATTAGAGGTTACCAGGGGGTAGAATGGGGAGTTAGTGCTTAGTGAGTAGAGAGTTTCTGTTTGGGATTATGAAATGTTTTGACAATAGACAGTGGAGATGACTGCACAACACTGTGACTATAATTAATGCCAGTGAATTATACATTTAAAAATAGTTAAAATGGCTAATTTTATGTTATATATTATTTTACCACAATAATTTCTACCTCGATTACCTCAAAGTGGGTATAGACATGATAGGGAGTACACAAGTCCACTGAAAGCTGCCAGGAAAAAAAAAAATAAGAACTTTTGTTTTTATTTAGCTTTATCTTTAGGAAAAGATAATGATGCCTTTACTTGGTTTGTCAGAGCATCGTGTTACCTATGGCATACAAAGTAAACTGAGAGAAGAGAAGGGAATTCAATTATTGAGAGGAACTGGCAGTGACAATTTCACTCATTCTTTTGATTTCTGTGTATTGAAATATATTGTTTGTGCCTATTTAAGAAGATTTATAAATTATGCACTTTTATTTAAACTACCCTTCACAAAACAGAACAGTGGCTTAAAAATATTACTGTAAGAAACTTCATATTGAAGATGATACTGAAAATATAAGTATAAACAAACACAATAAAATGGCCAAGCTGATGACTTTCATGTGCACTCTTCATCATTTATTTTGCAAGAAAAAGAAACGACAATCAAACTGGAGCTGACATAGTCTGTCACCTAGCATTTCTGTTGGCAAAAGTAAAGCATGTACTCAATCTCCTTAAAAGTAAAGATAATGCTTTCAAAAGAAATTCCAAATATGGAGAGGGCATATTGGGAGTAATCACAACTCACATTATCAACCTTTATCTGCATACTTTAAATGTTGGAAAAATAATTGTAACCTGTTTAAAAATTTTCTACACCAGAAATTCTACTAGATTTTGAACCTGTCTGTAAACAAAACAAAATATATCTATATCCACACACATTCATCAACATCAAATTAATTTCTAGGAACAAACCACTAAGATTAACCAAAATGGAACTTTACAAGGCAAATGAAAACAAACACCTTTAATATAAGTTTTGATGGGATTGAAAATGAGTATTATGATTTTATAAGCATAGCCAAGCTGAGCTTCTATTTGAAATGACCTCTATGTGAGAGCATGACAGTCGTTAAAAAAAATAATTTCTAACAAAGTTACAACCAGTCCTCAGAACTGCTGTATCACAAAACGTTAAATCAAGATTGCAAAAATGATGTAGATTCTATCATAGTTTCTCAAAGAATAATCTGAGCAAGAAGTTTAATCATTAATATTATAAATTGTGAAAATACTGCTTATTCATCATTTCTTAAATTTCTACTTTTGTATACAGTTACACTCATTAATAAAGAAGCATACACACACACACACACACACATATATATATAACTTATAAACACTGTATTTCTTAGAATCCACTATATTCTCCATTATAAGATACGTCACAGTTACACATTGAATTGTCTTCCCCGAAAAGACATATTGAGATCCTAACCTGTAAATGTGACCCTATTTGGAAATAGTTTTTCTTTTGTTATGTTAATGACATCACAAATAATTCAATCAAAAAATGGGCAGAGGACTTGAACAGACTCTTCAACAAAGGATATTCAAATAGCTAGCAAGCACATGAAAAGATGTTCAATGTCATTAGCTACTAAAAACCAAACTCACTGCCATGGAGTCAAGTCGACTCATAGTGACCTCTCCTTGGGTTTCTGAGGCGGTATCTCTATGGAAGTAGATTGCCCAAACTTCCTTCCAAGGAGTGGCTGGTGGGTTTGAACCACTAGCCTTCTGGGTAGCAGTTAAATGCCTTAGGCACCACACCACTAGATGTATTGGCAAGGCTATGGAACCCTCATTCATTGCTAGTGGGAATGTAAAATGGTTAGGAAATGTGACAAACAGTTTTTCAGCTCCTTAAAAAGTCGAACATACAAAGAACTACCATATGACCCAGGAATTTTGATCCTAGGGTGTCCTCAGAAGTGATCGCAGGGGCACAAACAAAAATCCATAAACCAATTTTCACTGCTGCACTTTTCACAAAAGCCGAAAGACTGAAACAACTGAAATGTCCATCAACAGATAAAAGGATAAATGAAATGTGGTATATATGCATGACTACATGGATCATAACAAATTATGGATAACATTGAGAAGAATGGGAATTCCAGAACACTTAATTGTACTCATGAGGAGCCTGTATATAGAGCAAGAGCCAATTGTTTGAACAGAAAAAGGGGGATTACGTGGTTTAAAATCAGGAGAAGTGTACATCAGGGTTGTATCCTTTGACTATACATATGCAATCTTTATGCTAAGCAAATAATCTGAAAAACTGGACTATATGAAGAAGAACATAGCATCAGGATTGGAGGAAGACTCATTAACAATCTGTGATATACAGATGACACAACTTGCTTGCTGAAAGTAAAGATGGCTTGAAGCATTTACTAATGAAGATCAAAGACTACAGCCTTCAGTATGGATTACACCTCAACATAAAGAAAACAAAAATCCTCATGAGTGGACCAATAAGCGATTATCACAATAAATGGAGAAAAGATTAAAGTTGTCAGGGATTTATTTCACTCGGATCCACAATCAGTGCTCACAGAAACAGGAGTCAAGAAATCAGAAGATGGACTACACTGGGCAAATCTGCTGCAATAGACCTCTTTAAAGTGTTAAAGAGCAAAGGTGTCACTTTGAAGACTAAGGTACACATGCCCCATGCACTAGCAATCTATTTCAGTAGTGATACCACCTCAGAAACCCAACAACATATGCAAGTTAAATCTGGACAATGAATGTCCTGGTTACCTAGTGCCACTCTGACAGGAATATACCACAAACGGGATGGCTTGAACCAACAGAAGTTTATTCTCTTATAATTTTGGAGGCTTTAAGTCCGAGTTCAAAGTGCTAGGCTCTAGGGGCTGAGTGAAAGCCCCTCGACCTTGGGCTTCAGCTCCACCTCCTGCTCCCGGCCCACCAGAGCTAGAGGCTTTCCTACACTCAAGACAGCTGCTGGCTGCTGAGACTGAGAAGCTCCAAGGTTGACAGGTAAAAAGGCACAGTCTCGATGTTACCAAACCACACGGCAGGCCATTAATTCAAGTCCACTGAAAGTCCTGAGTTCAGCAGAGCATAGTAGGCTGCTGAACAACAACATGGCTACATGCAGGGTTCAAGGATGCCATAAGCTAGAGCCCATTCCCAAAGCTACTTCTTACATATGGGAAGATCACATCCCTAAAGCAACTACTCAGCTGCTTGTGGTAGATCCCACCATGGTGTTGATTGCCAGTCTCATCATGGGGAATAACTACTACCAGCTGCCCAGCCACTCAATCAGGCCCAGCCAAGTTGACAAACAACTATCACAATGAAAAACGAAGAACAAAGAAGAGATGATGCTTTTGAATTGTGGTGTTTCGCAAATACTGAAAATATAAGGACTGCCAGACAAACAAACAAATTTGTCTTGGAAGAACTACAGCCAGAATGCTCCTTCAAAGCAAGAATCATCTCTCTTGCACTATGTTCACATCATCAGAAGGGACCAGTTCCTGGAGAAGGATATCAGGCTTGTAAATTAAAGGGTCAGTAAAAAAAAAAGGAGAAGACCCTCAACAAAATGGACTGATACACTGGCTGCAACACTGGGCTCAAACACAGCAAAAATGTGATGATGGGGCAGGACCAGGCAGTTTCATTCTGTTGTATACAAGGGTTCCTATGAGTCAGAGCCTACTCAACAGCACCTGATAACAACCACATAAACACACAATGAACTACCACTCAGTCACAAAGAAATGAAGTCCTGATGCATGCCACAACATGGATGAAACTTACAATCATCATTCTAACTAAAATAAGTCAGTCTTAAAAGGCCAAATATTGTATGATCTCACTTATATGAAACAGGCAAATATACAAAAATCAAGTATTAGTAGTGCTTACCAGGGATGGGAAGAAGGGGGGTAAGGAGGAGTTTCTGCTTAGGGAGCAGTGAGGTTAGGTTAACGTTTGTAGAATATTTTGGAAAAGCATAGTGAGAATGGTTACACTACTGATAATGTAAATCCATGTTAACCAATTATACATTAATTTCCGAGGCAGTGTCACTACGGAAGTAGATTGCCAGGGCATGGGGCATGGGTACCTTAGTCTTCAAAGTGACATCTTTGCTCTTTAACACTTTAAAGAGGTCTTTTGCAGCAGATTTGCCCAGTGTAGTCCATCTTCTGATTTCTTGACTATTGTTTCTGTGAGCACTGATTGTGGATCCAAGTGAAATAAATCCCTGACAACTTTAATCTTTTCTCCATTTATTGTGATAACTGCTTATTGGTCCACTTGTGAGGATTTTTGTTTTCTTTATGTTGAGGTGTAATCCATACTGAAGGCTGCAGAAACTGTTGAGATTGCATATGTTTTCTAAGCATATTTTCACCCCAATAAATGTTTCAAAAATAATAATTACACAAATTCAAAAAAAGAAAACCTGGGCTGTGAGAAACTTAAGAGACAAGGAATCTTCTCCTAGCACAGAAAGAGTATGGCTCTGCTCATGTCCTGAATTTGGACTCCTAGTCTCTGAAACTCATATACAATATATTCCTATTCTTTAAAGCTACCCACTTGTGGTATTTTTGTTATGGCAGCCCTACATAACTACGATACCATTTTTAATATACTACTAAAAATGGGTGCCAATTAAGTTGTTGTTGTGTTGTTATATGCCATTGAGTCAGACCCGACTCATAGCGACCCTTCCTTGGGTTTCCAAGGCGGTATTACTACGCAAGTAGATTAACCAATCTTCCTTCCGAGAAGTGACTGGTGGGTTTGAACCACCAGCCTTCTGATTAGCAATCAAGTGCCTTAGGCACAATGCCTCCAGAGCTCCCACCAATTAAGTTATTATACCATAAATTGTATGATGACATATTCAGACATGAGATGTTAAAAGATTTCTAAAAACAGGTAACAAAATAAACATCCCAATCAAAATAAATCTTCCTAACTTTTTAAAAGAAGCTGTTAAACCTAATAAATGCTGCTTTTATTTATGTGGCCATTAACTTCTAAGTACATCCTATAATTGATAAAATATGATAAAAATTATATACATATAATGGAAGCATTTGGCAAAAAAAATTTTCACTAATAGTTGTGTATGTTCCACAACTATGCAATCCATTGGTTCTCCACATTCTCAAAAACATTTGCTAAACATTTGCCCTTTTATGAAGGCTTGATTATAATATATCAAGAAAAAAATCAAACAACAGGTAACAAAATGAGGAGGCGTGTTCAGAGGCTATACTGCTCCAAGGCAAAGAGATCCAATGATCAGATTAGACATGAAATGTCAGGGCTAACCAGAGGTGAGAGTCTAGACTAGAGAAAGAATCATGAAAAAAAATAAGATTGCATTACAAGTTCTGAGAAAATGGTTTCATTCAATTAAAATAAGGTTAGCGGTTAAAATAAGGTTAGCACCATCAATTTAGTAAGCATATTTGTTCACCTAAGCACACTAACTAGACAACAGATAACACCATTAAAATCCAGCTCAATCTGTTTTCTTGCATTTAAGGATTTACATCAAATTTTAAGCAATCAATAGCTAATGTTCTTATCTTTCTAAATAGTATGTGGAAATTCATTCATTACTATAAATAGTTAAAACACATACAAGAAAGGTCAAAGAATAGATTCTTCAGATATGATTCTGGATTTCCTTATTTTTAATTTTAACATAAAAGGGCTTTACTTTAAACTAGGTTGATACAGTCTTGGATTAAAATGGCCTCAACTGGAAACAATGACCAGATGATAAATAAATAGTTTGCCTTTCACAGCAAAAGTATAAGTTCAAACTAATAAATATTGGCCAAGCACTTAGTACACAAAACAAGGAAATCAAGAAGGTCAGGACAGTAAACAACATAAATAAGACTATCTCTTTCTATGAAGAAATTACATGTCTGTTGATTTCAGTGTGATGATAGGTCAAATCTTCTGGTTCCATGATATGCTACACTCAAAAAAGTATTTTGGCAGTTATTTGGAATGAGGTCCACATATATAACTTAGTCTTTTCCACAGGCCCTTCATGCTGTTCACAAACTGGAAAAATGAAATACAGTCAAAGCTAATTAGACCACAAATGTCAGGGAGTATCCAAGTGTTATTACAGAAAGGTATGCCTTTGTCTCGGAATACAACTATTTCTTAACATCACCTAACAGAGGCAATATTCTGCATGACAGCCAATTATGCCAAAATAAATTTCTCACCCAAGAGAAAATAAACATCCCAATCAAAATAAATCTTCCTAACTTTTTTAAAGAAGGTGTTAAACCTAATAAATGCTGCTTTTATTTATACGGCCATTAACTTCTAAGTGAAGCAGAGTAAGCTAATTATTCCTCAATTAGCCTTCATTTTTCTGATTCTTAGCAGCATAAGGACTATATGCAATACATTAAAATGCCTAAACTAAAACAAAATTGTAGTCTTAAAATACTTCAAAATTAAGCTTTCAGAAAATCAGTATCTGCAATTTTTCTGTCCCCAAAATTAAGGCACTTAATTTTTATTCAAACTTCGCAGCGTATTATTACTAAAATGAGACAGAAAACTCGTATCAATGAGGAAGCTTCAGAAAAGCTTTAGAAATGAGAATTGCAAAGCAATCGCTACTAAACCTCATGGTCATAGACATGCAATCTCTGCCTCTACAAAAGCAATGTAGCTACCTGGTAGAAACTTTATACTGCACATGAAATGTATTCTGAATCATTCATCTCGTTCTCTTCTAGAGGAATAACTAAGAACTACAGTTCACTTCATAACTCTGAGCTTTAGTACTGAAAAGTAGCATCAATAAAGCAAGTTTTATTTACTAAACATCCACCATGTAAAGAAGGGCATAAGACAAAGCTCCGGATCTCACCCTCACTCTCTAAAGTAACTTAAAAGCCATTCTATTAACAACTTGAATAAATTTAGCACTACCTAAAGACACTTTGTAAGCAGCTCTGGTGTCACTGTGCCTAAGGCATTTGACTGCTAACCAGAGAGTTGGCGGTTCAAATCCACCAGCCACTCCATGGAAGGAAGACTGGGCAATCCACTTCCATAAAGATTTACCCCCTCAGAAACCCAAAGGGGCTCAACGATGAGTAGGGATTGACTTGATGGCAGTGAGTTTGGTAAGTTTTCAAAGACACTTCTCAGGAGCCCTGGTAATGCACTGGTTAAGGGCTTGGCTGCTAATCAAAAAGTCTGTGATTTGGAGCCACCAACCACTCCTTGGGAAAAGATATGGAAGTCTGTTTCCATAAATATTTACAGCCTTAGAAACCCTATGAGCAAGGCTACACTCTCCTGTGCCACTCTATGGCACTGGGTTTGGTACGGTGTAAAGACATTCTAAAACAATCTATCACAAGAGTGAAGATAAATAAAACAGAAGTAGAGTCACTATTCTGGGTTAGTCTCAGGCCAGAGGGAAGTCAATAAGAGCATGAAATGACACTAAATACCAAAATCTTGTCCTCTCACTGAGAACATCTGCTATTCTGAAGGGAAGAAACAGTTTCACCAGTTTAAATGCACTGGGCAGAGTCCAGAAACCTCTGGTCAAGGCTCAGTCACTACTCAGTGTAAGGCACCCCAAGAAACCCTTCAGTTCTTGGTAAGCCAGGACTGTTTGTTCAGGACTTTCCTCGTTTGAAAACAGAAAACCAAAAAAAACAAACTCACTGCCATCGAGTAACGACCCCTCCTTGGGTTTCCAAGGTGGTATCTCTACGGAAGTAGATTGCCCAGTCTTCCTTCCAAGGAGTGGCTAATGAGTTCGAACCTCCAGCCTTCTGGTTAGCAGTCAAATGCCTTTGCAAACAGAACTCCTAGGCAAACTGGGACAGTTGGTCACCGTAGCTTGAGATCAGGTGAAGGGAATTCAAACATTTATTGAGAACCTATGTATCAATCCTTATGCAATAAAGTGAGCTAAGGATTACAGAATCTCTAATAAGTGTCTCTCACTGAACCTGGCCAGTGGCATTGCTTCATTCTCTTCTGACTGATTTCCATGGCCTCTTGGAAGCATGAGACTTTGGTAATCAATCCTTTCTTCAGTCTCCTTTCTTCTGGCACATCATACTCTCTTGATAGACCTCAACGGCTATCCCTTCTCAGTCTCCTTATATAACTATTGAAGGAAATGTTAGTGTTCCAGGGCTTGGTCCTCCCCTGTCTTTTTTATCTACAGACATACCCTGTTTTACTGTGTTTCACTTTATTGAGCTTCACAGATAATGCATTTTTCACAAATTAAACGTTTGTGGCAACCCTGCCTGGAGCAAGTCTATTGTTGTTGTTGTTTGCCGTCAAGTCAGCCCCGATTCATAGCGACCCCTCCTTGGGTTTCCGAGGCAGTATCACTACGGAAGTAGGATTGCCCAACCTTCCTTCCTAGCAAGTCTATAGGCACCTATTTTCCAACATGTGCTCACTTCAAGCCTGTGTGTCACATTTTGGTAATTTTCACAATGTTTCAAACTTTTTCATAACGCTTCTGCACATTTAATAGATGATAGTATAACCAAAAAAAACAAACTCACTGCCATGAAGTCGGATACGACTCAAAGGGAGCCCTCCTTGGGTTTCCAAGGCAGCATCACTATGGAAGTATATTGCCCAACCTTCCTTCTGAGGAATGGCTGGTGGGTTTGAACCACCAGCCTTCTGGTTAGCAGTCAAATGCCTTAGGCACTATGCCACCAAAGCTCCTAGATGGCAGTATAAACAAAACTTCTATATGCACTGAAAAACACACTGCCATCAAGTCATTTCCAACTTATAGTGACCCACATTGGGTTTCCAAGGCTGTAAATCTTTACAGAAGTAGATCGATTGCCCCGTCTTCCTTCCGTGGAACAGCTGGTGGGAAACCAAAATATATGTGTGATTTGCTTGTGATATTTGCTTCATTGCTGCAGTCTGGAACCAAACCTGCAATATCTCCAAAGTATGCCTATATACTCTCCCCATGTGATGTCATCCAACCCTATGACCTTTAAAACCCATTTATACACAAGTAGATTGAATTTCTAACTCCACCTCTGGCCTCCCACTCAGCTCCAGACTTTGTATCCAACTTCCTACACAGTATCTCACCTAAACCTCTAAAGAGGAACTCAAACTTCACATGGCCAAAACAGAACTCTTATTCCTCCACTAACCTTCCATTATAATCTTCCACAATCATTCATTACCAAAGCCAAAACCAAGATGCTATCTTTGACTCTTTATTCCCTCACCTGCCACCACCAAACCATCAGCAAATCCTTTATCTCTCAAGTATATCCCAAATCCATGCTCTTCTCATAAACTCCAACTCAACTACTCTAATCCAAGCCATTATCTCTCAAGCTATTTACTGTAATGACCTATTAACTGGCTTATCTACTCCTATTCTTGCCTCTTGTCCCAATTTTTTCCTTTATAGAACAGTCAAGAGTGATCTATAAACACCAAAAAAAAAAAAAAAAAAAGAGAGAGAGAGAGAATGTCTGTTTTGTGTTTCCAGCACATAGAGAACAATTTCTGCCTCACAGTAGGCACTTGAAAAGAATGAATGAATGAATGGTCATCTGCTCTGCCATCTCACAGCTAGCTTCCTCTCACACACAGAACAGAATTTTAACTCCCACAATGCCTTACATTATTTGGTGTTCCTCACCTCATAACTCTTCCCATTTTGTACGTTACAGTCCAGATCCACTGGCTTCTGGAGTTTTTCAAACTCCCCAAACTCATTTCCACTGTGGAGTCTTGCTATTTCTGTTCATTCCACCTGAACACTCCTCCCCTGACATCTGGCTCCTCATCATTCACACCTCAACTCAATATCACCTATCAGAGAAGTCTCCCATGATGAGCCTATCAAAAGTAGCTCTGCCATCCTCTATTGCTTCACTTAGTTTCCTTTTCTTTAGAGTACTTAACCTAGTGGAATTATGTTGTTACTACTTTACTTACTGTCTCCTACCCACTAGAATATAAGCTCTCTTAGATCAGGGACCTTCCTTTTGTTGTTCAAGACGTATCCCTGGAGTCTAAAACAATACCAGGCACACTTTATTGAAAGGATGAACAGAAAGAAAAAGAGAAGTAAATTAATGGTATGAAAAGCAACTTGATACTCTTTTTATAGTGATCATTCTATGTTTTGGGGTTTTTTACCTATATTTTTGTTATTTTTTAGTTGAAAGTTTACAGAGCAAATTAGTTTTCCATTCAGCACTTTATATACAGAGTGTTCTGTGACATTGGTTGCAATCCCCGCAGTGTGTTAGCACTCTCTTCACTTCCATCTTCACTACTATTTCTGTTTACCAATTTTCCTGCTACCCCTTCCTGCTTTTTAAATTTTGCTTTTGGACAAATGCTCGCCTTCTGGATTCATATAGTTGACTGTTCTGAGGAGCATGTTCCTCCTTGGTGTTACTGTTCACTTTATAGGCCTGTCTTTTCTGAGGCTGAAAGGTGATGTCAGGAGTGGCTTCAGTTCCAAGTTAAAAGAGTATCTAAGGGCCAGAGTCTCAGGGGCTCCACCAGTGTCTATCAGATCAGTAAGTCCAGTCATTTTTAATATTTTGAATTTTGTTCTAACTTTTTCTCCCACTCTATTCTGTGCCAGCTATTGTGATCTCAGATAGAGGGGTTAGTTGTGGAAGCTGGAAACCATTTACTTCTTATTGTCTCAGATTAGTAGAGGCTGTGTTGTGTGGTCCATTAGTACTCTGGACTAATTATTCCCTTGAATCTTCTGTTTTCTTCACTTTTCTTTGCTCCAAAGAGAAAGAGACTCTTTCTTAAAATACCAGTACTGTTATTAATTGCTGTCATGTTGACTTCAACTCATGGCAACCCCAGGTATGCAAAGCAGAACAGCTCCATAGGGTTTTGAAGGCTGTAATCTTTAGGAAGCAGATCTCCAGGCATCTCTTTCACGTCCTCCAAGGCACCTCTTTCAACTAGCAGTCAAGTGCTTAACCATTTGTACCACCCAAGGCCCTTCAAAATATGTGACCCTATAACAACAAATGCTACCTTTTAGAATATTACTTTGCCTGTGCAAAATATCCTTGATGTAGCAATAATACCTAATATCGTGGTACTGTTTTTCAAGCTATCTGGATGTACACATTCTTTATTTTTAATGCAAAACTTGGAGAAACTAATTACGCATAGGAGCTCTGGTGATACAGTGGTTAAAGCATCCAGCTACTAACCAAAAGGTCAATATTTCATACCTATCACCTACTCTGCAGCAGGAAAATGAGGCAGTCTGCTTCTATAAATATTTACAGCCTTGGAAACCCGATAGGGCAGTTCTATTTTGTCCTATAGAGTCACTATGAGTTGGAATTGACTCGATGGAAGTGGGTTTGGTTTTGGTTTAATTAAGCTATACCCAGGAAAATATTATCTAGCAATTTTCAAGTTTTCATCTTCTCAGAGTATACATACACACATTTTACCCATTCATTGCTCTGTAAAACTTTTTTCAACATACATAAATATTTACAACATGACAATAGAGGTTATCAACTCACAATTTATTTCCTGGCCTCAGATTAATTTACCACCTTCATTCAAGCCAAAAAACTACTGAATTCCAATTATTTATCAAGTTCCTTTCACAACAGTCATCACTAAATGTGAGATTCATCCCTAACCCCTACTTATTATTGGGCAATCCTACTTCCGTAGTGATACTGCCTCGGAAACCCAAGGAGGGGTCGCTATGAGTCAGGTCTGACTCGACGGCACATAACAACAACAACAACATCATGGCCTTTTATGAAAGAACATGTCCAACTGAGGTAAGGATAAAAAGTTTATGCTTTACTATTACCACAGTTCTTTTAGGTCCATCGAATTCGGAACCACAATAAATATTCTTTGATGTAATCATACTAGTTATTACCATTATAATTATGACATCATCAAGTACCTTATGACAACACTAGATTCAAAGCTAGAGGCAACAAACAAATTAGGCATCTTCAGCTCAAGTAAATGTTTTCTACATTTTATTTTTAGCACACTTTAAAGCTATTATATTCTACCTCAAAATGTTTTAAAGGCTAAATATGTCAATATTTTAAAAGGTTGATCAAGTAAAGTATGATTTCTATAAACAAATTTGGCAAAACCAGGTATTAAGACAGTAGTATTATACCAGTAGTCAAAATGTCTATCATACTAGATTCCAAAAGCTTAAGAGAATTATATTCATCCTTCATCCAATTTTGATACTACTATGCTTTTTAAACAATAGGAAAATCTCAAATGTACTCAATCAAATGCATAAAAGACACACTACTTGTTCTATGTAAAATCAGCTTTCCAACAGATAAAAGGGCTTGTTTTACCTTTACATGGAAATAAAGGACAAGAATGTTCATTTTATTTTGTTTCATAACACAGTCACTCTGTAAAGATGGGTAACTGTGGTTAAAGTCAGAACAAAAGTAAATCCTAAAATCAAGGCCAAAAGTTCAGAATTTTCCAAATCGCATTTGCTCATTATTCCTTTTTTTTTTTTTCTTTAAACTGCCATTTCCTGGAGGGGGGTGGGGGGAAGTTACTCTGATTTATTAGAAAGTTGATTCAACTTTAGCTTTGGCTTTTCCTTTAGTCTCTACTCTGTCCTAGAGTGTCACTATGAGTCAGAATTAATTCCATGGTAGTGGGTTTGGGTTTTTTGGTTTTTTACCTTTGGTCTAGTGACACACTTGTATAAACAAACAAACCAGGTTTAAGACAGATACTCCTCGGAAGGAAGATGGGGCAATCTACTTCCGTAGTGATACTGCCTCGGAAACCCAAGGAGGGGTCGCTATGAGTCCAGTCGACCTCAATGGCATATAACAACAACAACAACAAAGCATTAATTAGGAGCTCTGGTGGTGCAGCAGTAAAAGCATTCAGTGTCTAACCAGAAGGTTGGCAGTTTGAACCCAGGAGTCACTGGATGGGGGAAAGATGAAGCAGTCTACTTCCGTAAAGATTTGCAGCTTGGAAACCCTCTGGGGCAGTTCTACCCTGTCCTATAAGGTCAACTATGAGTACAAATTGACTCAATGGCAGTAGGTTTTTAAGCACTAACTCATACATTGAGATAAATTCATTTTAATACCAGAACTGATTTACTTATCCCTATCTTCCAACTGACTCTCAGGATCAAAGATTGCTGATATGAATTTAGCTGATAAGAATTTATCAGAAAACTAATTCTCTGTGTTTTCAGACAAGCTCTAAAATTGCTCAAATTAGTCAACAGATATATGGACAATATTTCAAAAAGAAAAATTTCCTCCAAATTCTTATAAAGGAAAAAAAAAAATCCCCATATCAATCAACTCAAGGGTCATTATCTTGACTTTCACCATCTGCTCACTGACTAAAGAAACCACACTTGAGTTTTCAAACTAAGGACTAATCTTAAAAACCTAATAAAAAATCATTTAAAATACTTATCTTTGCTCAAGAATACAAAAACATAATGAATAATTACATCTCTATTACTGTGAAAATAATCTATTTTCAGCATATAGCTCAGAAAAATTTTATTAGAAAGGCTTGTCCTGATTTACCAATATCAAAGTTAAAATACAGCATATGCTTTTGTAAAGATATACTGTCCAAATTCTTTAAACGTGAGTAATATTTATACAAAGTCTCTTTTTCCACTATGTTCTATGCCATAGCAAAGGGCTAAAGGCTGCACTATAACATTAAAGTCTTTTATTTACTTAACTCTTCTAAACTCCATAAAAACGTTTTCTTCTTCACAAAAACAATGAGAAAAGGGTAAAATGCTTAAGTGATATTATACCTCCAAACAAGTTATTATTATAAACTTTAGGAGTTGATTATAAAAGACATTACAGATGGCTTCTGACATATATGGATAAACTGAAACTACTGCCTCTAGCCCCTAGGGATAATGAAGTATCTTAAGTTACTTACACTGCACAATTTGTGAATATTCAGTAAGGATCAGAAACCTCCAAAATGTTGTCTCTTCTTACACACTTAGAAAAAATAATTCCCTACTTAATTGTGTTTTTTTCTTTAACTGAAGCCTACTACATTAAATTCTATGATTTCTAAAAGTATGGCAAGACTAAATTTAAGAGAATTATTTCAAATCTAATTCTGGAACTTTAAAATTTACATATGCCTAAAAAGATCAGAATTTTCTAAGCTATCATATGTAGTAGCATTATTTGGAATTTCAATAGCAATCTGGGTTTATGCCTGATATATTTTTTATACCAGACCATTACGGGAAAAAGACCCTTTCTCCACATGCTGCTCTGCTTTATGAGTTTTGTAATTAATAGCCTGAAACTGAATACAAAATGTCTCTTAAACTACAAAGACCAGCTCCAACACTTTGTAAAGCAAGGTTTGTGTATATACGTATGGGCTTTTTTTCCCCCCATATGGGCATATTTTACATAAAAGGTCTATATAACTTTCAGCTTCTCAAGTGGGTCCAAAACTCAAGTAAAAGTAAAGTGCCTAAAATGACTGTCATCTTTCAATAAGCTGTCACAAAACAACCTAAGCCTTATTTTTTATCCCAAATTGGGGCAAGATTTATTCTAAATTGCTGGCTTCCAGACAACTTTTGAGGCATGCAGGCATGAAATGGCTGTCCGACACAAACAGCGCCCCTCACACATGGAACGCTGCAAACCCCTAATTTTCCTTGAGGGGGCCATAATGGGAAAAGAATTAACACTTCCTTTGCTCAAAGGTCAATGGGCTCTTGCAAGGCAGTGCCCTAGGGTACACCGGTGGCTGCGGGGCAGAGACCTGGTTTCTAGTCTGGGCTGAAATCCCCTAGGGGGTCACTTAGAGCTAGGGCACCACCATCTGCCTCCTCTCGCCCCAAACGCTCCCGAAAGTAGCGGCTCCGTGCCCGACCCAGCTCCAGGCAGGATCGAAGCCAGGGGCGCCCGTGGGCTCACCAGATCCCGCCCGCCCGTGGGCGCCTCCGAGGCGCGCCCGCCGCCGCAGCACCGTCGCCGCGACCTTCCCGTCCCAGTCCAGGCGAGCCCCAGGAAAGCCCCGTTACCCATGCGGTCACAAACCCCACGAGGGAAGGGAGGAGGACCGACAACAAAGCCTAACCCGGGGAGGCCCACGCGAGCATTAAGTTGGGGGCTCTGGTACTGCGGCCGGAGGAGAGGTCGAGACGCGGCGCCGCTGGGGGGCCGGGAAGTCAGGATGCGGGACGGGCGGGGCCGCAGGCTGGGGACCTGGCCTGCCAGATGTCAGCCGGCTGGCCGCAGTGTGGCTGCGGGAGAGAAGCGGTGAGGAAACGCCGCGGGCGGGCGCGCGGCGGAGTCGAGGTAGCAGGGTGGGAGCCAGGCCTGAGAAAGAAGACTGGCAGCGGGGTCCGAGGTGCCGCTATCTGAACCTACCCCCACCCCCGCCGGGGGACTGCCCGGTTCCTTACCCGCTGGGAAGCTGCGGGCTGCGCCGGGGCTGTCCCGGCCGCCGGCCTCCGGGGCCACGAAGCGCCCCCACATCGCCAGTGAGAAGACTTGGTGGGCTGGGGGTGCCCGACTCCCTACGTCCGCCCTCCTCCGCCTTCTTCTCTGGTTCTTCGGTGGCGGAAACTTGTGCGGAGCCTGGGCCGTGGCGGCGCGGGCGGGCTGGTTAACGGCTGTTCAGCGGCGGGCGGAGAGCGCAGGGGCCAGATTCGCCGTTGCGGCGGCGGCTGCCATGGTTGGGCAGGCTGGCTGAGGCCCGCACCGGGGAAAACAGCGGCTCCGCGTAGACCGAGTCTGGGTTCCCGGCTGCGCCCAAGCTCAAAGGCTCTAAGCTAAGTTGCAGCTGCGGCTTCTCTCCGCCCCTTTCGCTCCGGGAGCCCGAGCCGGGGCCGGGGCGGAGACTGAGCCTAGCGGGGGCGGAGTCTCGGGTTCTTACATAAAACGTGCGCGGCGCGGGGCGGGGACTGCGGGCCAGTCAAGGTAGACTTACTGGACTCGCTGCGCTCTAGCGGGAGACCGCTGGGTGGGCCGGGCCTCCCTGGCGCAACTTTCTCTCTTAAGGAGATGAGAAGAGGAAGGTAACTTGGCTCGGGGCCTTATTTTGTCTTCCTCGCCTCTCTAGGACAATCCCTCATCCCTTCAGTGCAACCTTTTAAAAAGGACGTGGGGGAGTTGTCTTGCCTTCTCTTCACACTGGCTGAATCAAAGAGGTTAACCCGCGAGGGGGCGAGTGTTCCCCATCTCATTTGGGATTGGATTGGGATTAAAATCGTCACCATCCACCACTGATACCGTTTAAAGTACTGTAGTAAAACAAAAAAGAGGTCGTTTTCCTCAAAGAACTCTCTAATAGAAAGGGAAAAGGTGTCCAAAATACCTATGACACAGGGATGTACACTGGAAAAGTAGAGGTGGAGGGAAAAACTGGAAGGTAATTTGTGTGAGAAGAATTCTGAGAGGGGCCGAAATTACATTCCAGCGTTTCAAAGAAAAAACAGCCAGAAAGTCAAAGTGGGACCTTAGCATGTAAAGCAGATGTCTTCC
This sequence comes from Orycteropus afer afer, assembly GCF_000298275.1. Taxonomy (NCBI): domain Eukaryota; kingdom Metazoa; phylum Chordata; class Mammalia; order Tubulidentata; family Orycteropodidae; genus Orycteropus; species Orycteropus afer. The sequence continues at coordinate 1,471,457 of NW_006922028.1, read as the reverse complement.
TCCTCGCTTTATGCACATTCCCCTTCCTTCTTTGTCTGGTCAGTTCTACACCTTCCTCCCTTCACTTGAACCTCCAGTGCAGGAGCAGGCATCTTGAAGGGCAAAAGGGTGCAACATCCTCCCATAATTTTAAATCCTACTACTCAAAATAATCTTTCCGACATTTAGATACAAAATGGTTCATTGGATATTGGTGGCACACAAATCTATCTTGGAAGAAGGGCAGCCAGAATGCTCTTTAGAAATGAGGATGAGGTGATTTCATCTCACATACTTTGGTCATGTTATCAGGAGGGACCAGTGCCTGGAGAAGCACATCATGCTTGGTAAAGTAAAGGTCGGCAAGAAAAGAGCAAGGCCCTCAACTAGATAGATTGACTCAATGGTTGCAGCAACGGTCACAAACATAGCAATAATTGTGAAGATGTGGACTGGCAGTATTTTTTCTGTTGTACCTAGGGTGACTATGCATGAATCCATGCTACGGCTCTTAACAACAACACAGTGGTAGGTAGTGGGCAGTGCACTAGGCGGATGAATTGTTCTTGTTATGTGCGGTGGAGTGGAACCCAACTCACAGTGACCCCTCCTTGGGTTTCCGAGGCAGTATCACTACGGAAGTGATCACTACTAACCTTCCTTCCAAGGAGTGACTGGTGGGTTTGAACCACCAGCCTACTGGTTAGCAGTCAAGTGCCTTAGGCACTAGGCTACCAGAGTCCTAGGTCGATAGATTAGAGATAACAAATATGAGTAGAATGACACTTTTTCCTGTTCTGGAAGTTTGGTAACAAAGGCCTCATGTTTGTATTTTTCCTTAAAGATACTGTAATTGGGAAATACTGCTTAAAACTTTTTAAAGTAAAACTACATTTAAAGTATATTTTCTCTTCCACTTGGCTCCTAAAGCAATTTATTCTATGTATGTGCCATCACTTACCACATCTGTGTTGTAGTCTATCTGATTGCAGGTTCACATTTAGTCTCCCTCCAGCAGACTTGGAATTTTTTCTAGGAATCATGAGATGCTGGTCAAGAGTCAACTGCTTCTGATGACAGAAAGTGACAGAAACATGAAAAAAGAATGTGATTGATTCCTTTTTCTGATTTATATCTGCGTTAAACTCAAACCTCACATTAGCTCGTTTTAAATGATATTGAATGGGCTAGGTTAACGGGGAAAAAATTAATAGAACTAAATTACATTCCAAAAAAGAAGTATCACCGGTTCTGCCTCCCATTGTGGAGACCCAGTACAATTCCGAGCCAGTGCACCTCAAGAACAGCCACCACCATCTGCCAGTGGAGGCTTGTGTGTTGCTCTTGTGTGGTGCCGAACAGATGTCAGTGGGGCTTCCAGACTAAGACAAACAGAGAAGAAAGGCCTGGCAATCTACTTCTGAAAAATCAGCTAATCAAAACCCTATGGATCACAATGGTCCAGTCTCATTGTACATAGGGTCAGCCATGAGCTGGCACTACCATAAGTCCAGGTCAACTCCACCAGCAGCTAACAACAAAAGCATAGCA
>NW_006922028.1:1466208-1469639 GCF_000298275.1 Orycteropus afer afer | reverse complement strand
AAGTAGGATTGCCCAACCTTCCTTCCGAGGAGTGGCTGGTGGGTTTGAACCGCCAGCCTTCTGGTTAGTAGTCAAGTGCTTTAGCCACTATGCTACCTACTCTTTTTTGGTACAGTTCTAGGATATGTAAGAAATATTCCAGCTATATCTTGGTCCTTTGTGAGTTTGAAATATACTTATTATTTCAAGACTGCCAATTGTCACTCAATTGTAAGCAATGTCTACAGAAACAAAATTATTTGCTCAGTGTTTATCAGTGTTAAGGGTGTGCCACTGCTCACAAAGAAAATACATGTGAAGCTTAGGCTATGTAGAATATCTCAATACCTGTTACAGAGTAAACAAACAGTGAAAACATATTGCAAAATCAGTCGGCATCAAATGAATTTTTGTGTTCCTACTATTTAATCATGGAAGGATAAAAAACCAAACTCACTGCCATCAAATCAAAGACTCATAGTGACTCCTCCTTGGATTTCCAAGGCAGTATCACTACGGAGGTAGATTGCCCAACCTTCCTTCTGAGGAGTGGCTGGTGGGTTTGAACTGCCAGCCTTCTGGTTAGTAGTCAAATGCCTTAAGCACTATGCCATCAGAGCTCCCTGGAAGGATATAGGGCTACAGGGCTAATATAATTAAAATCATTGAAATACTAAGTGAGACTATTATGTATATTAAGTAATCTGTAACCATCAGTTGTTTAAATTACATGAAATCTGAGTAGTACTGTGTTCTGATTTTTCCCGCATCCAGGATATACCCTATATGTCCATGGTTCTCTGATTAAATGTATCATAGCATAGGATCAAGAGCCTAAGGACTGTCAAACCATTACTGAGTCTAATGTTGTAAACTGGCATATCTTAGCTTTGTTGGAATAATATGTAAAGACCACAAGAAGAATCTTGAAAGAACAGACATTTATTATTGAGTCTCAGTATTTTGGTTATTGTTCTACTGAGCAAATATGATGCAAATAAGTAATGAAAATAGTGACTGTGTGTGTGTATGTGTGTGTGTAAATATAGCTCCTCAAGTCAAATTTAGATACTTAATGTTTTGTGTGGGAACTTTTTGAGAGTATAAACTAGATTACAAAAGAGGAAGATATACTAAAAACACCATACCAAATTATATTAAATTCTTAATTAAAGATGTTGCATTCATATCTTAAATTATTTGGATATAAATCTCTGAACTAATTAAATTGAAATGCTTTACATGTAAGGAGCTCTGGTGGTGTAGTTGTTAAGGCATTTGGCTGCTAACCAAAAGGTTGGAACCCACCAGCAGCTCCACAGAAGAGAGATGAGACACTCTGATTCTATAAAGATTTACAGCTTTTGAAAACCCATCGGGGATCACTATGAGTCAGAGTCGACTCGATGGCAGTGAGTATATATATACATAAGTTTTTTTTAACATGCATTTTTCTTGTATAAACTTATATTGGGAGCTCTGGTAGCGTAGTAACTAAGGCACTTGACTGCTAACCAGAAGGCTGCCAGTTCAAACCCACCAGCCACTCTTCAGAAGGAAGATGGAGCAATCTACTTCCGTAGTGATACTGCCTTGGAAACCCAAGGAGGGGTCACTATGAGTTGGGTCCGTCTTGAGGGCACATAACAACAACAACAACAACAAACTTATATTGGACAGACTACAACCAGAGAACTGAAAAGGGATATGCCAATAGATAAAAGTGATATTTTAAACTTAGAAAAAACACTATGCATTTAATGGGGAAACCTTAAGATTTTTTTTTTTTTTTTTTTTTTTTTTTTAAATAAATGTTTTTTGTTTTTTTGTGCCTTTTAGTCGGAACCAAATCATAAGGACCCCTCCTTGGGTTTCTGAGTCAGTATCACTATAGAAGTGGATTGCCCAACCTTCCTTCCGAGGAGTGGCTGGTGGGTTTGAACCGCCAGCCTTCTGGTTAGCAGTCAAGTGCTTTAGCCACTATGCTACCAGAGCTCCTAAACATCCATTAATAATCAGAACCTGGAATGTATGAAGTATGAATCTAGAAAAATTGGCAGTTGTCAAAACTAACATAAAATACATAAAGATTGATATCCCAGGCATTAGTGAGCTGAAATGGATGGGTTTGGGCCATTCTGAATCAAACAATCACATGGTCTACTGTGCCAGGAATGACAAAGAGTAATGCTGTTGCATCCAAAATCACAAAGAATGTTTCAACATCTATCCTGAAGTACAATGCTGTCAGTGATAGGATAATATCCATATACTTACAAGGATTACAAGGAAGACCTGTTAATATTACTATTATTCAAATTTACATACCAACTTCTAAAGCCAAAGATGAAGAAATTGAAGATTTTTACCAAATTCTGCAGTCAGAAATTGCAATCAAGATGTATTATTACTGGTGATTGGAATATGAAAGTTGCAAACAAAGAAGAAGCATTGGTAGTTGGAAAATATGGCCATGGTGATAGAAATGATGCTGGAGATCACATGATAGAATTTTGCAAGACCAACAACTTATTTATTGCAAATACCTTTTTTCAACAACATAAACACCAGCCATACATGTAGACCTCACCAGATGGGAAACACAACCGTCAGGTCTGTGTAATTCTACTATATCTGTGGAAAGAGGCAATGGAAAAGCTCAATATCTTCAGTTAAAACAAGGTCAGGAGCTGACTGTGGAACATACCATCAATGGCTCACATGTAAGTTCAAGCTGAGGCTGAAGAAAATTAAAACAAGTCCATGACAGACAAAATATGACTTTGATACATCCCACCTGAATTTAGAGATGATCTGAAGAATACATTTGACACATTGAACACCAGTGATTGAAAACCAAATGAGTTGTGAGATGACATCAAGAATATCATACATGAAAAGAACTCCCAGGTGTATAGTAAAGCTGACAAGGTACACATTTGTATTCATTTCTTGGCCACAGCCAGCTACCCAGAGGGAGCAAACAGTTGAACCTGTGGGCTCGGGACCATGGTTGCAGGCAACATCAAGCTCAATTGGCATAACATACTGCACAAAACATTGTTCCACCTCCTACTTTGGCGAGTAGCAACTGGGATCTTAAAAGCTTTCAAGCAGCCTTCTAGATGCAATGATGGGTGTCTCTTCATCCACACCAAAGAAGAATGAAGAAAACCGAAGATTTATGGAAACAATTAGTCCTAGCAATTGGTACACCATGCAATCCTCAGCCTATATGACCATGAGACCAGAAGAACTAGATGGTGCCCGGCTACCACTGTCAACCACTCAGAGGGGGATCTTTGTAGGAGATCTTGGATAGAGTAGAACAATGTGGAACAAAACTCAGAATCATTTGGAATAAAAAAGGGGGGGGGGACCAGGTTTGCTGGTCTGATAGAGCCTGGTGGAACCACTGAGACTATGGCCCCTAGCTACCCTTCAGGTCTGGA
>NW_006922028.1:1465024-1466108 GCF_000298275.1 Orycteropus afer afer | reverse complement strand
TATAAAATTTCAAGCCTGACCTAGTATTTAGAAAAATTAAAACAGCCAATAAAATGCCATTATATACAAACAAGTTTATGGATAAATTCAAATAAATTCCAAGAACCAGATAATTTCCATGATATGCAACCTCTTTCCAAGCACAAAAATGATAAGTTACCCGATGTATTATGAGTTGTTACAGTTCCACATGATCATTTATAATGCAAAAAAGAAAACTAAGAATAAACTTTCTTTTGAAGACAGATTTGTAAATCTTAACTGTATTCCTTGTATAGAATTCAAACATGCAAAAGTGAATAAAAGACAAGTAAGTTACTTAACCTGTCTGTATGTTTCCTCATCTGTAATTTGGATATTAAAATAATATCTACTTTATAAGATTGTCCAAAAACATACATATGGAAATGAATAGAACTCTATTATATACCTCCCTGTCTCAGTTTCTTACTACTGCTATAACAGAAACACCACAATTAGGCGGCTTTACCTAACAGAAATTTATTTTCTCACATTTTAGGAAACCAAACTCACTGCCATGGAGTCAATTCCGACTCATAGCAACACCCTTGGGTTTCCAAGGTGGTAAAGCTTTACAGAAGTAGGTTGCTCAGTCTTCCTTCTATGGAGTGGCTGGTGAGTTTGAACCACCAACCTTCTAGTTAGCAGTCAAATGCCTTAGGCACTGCACCACCAGAGCTCCTTTTTTAGGAAGCTAGAAGTCCAAATTCAGGACATCAGGGGAGACTTTCTCTCTGTCGGCTCTAGGGGAAAGTCCTTGTCTCTTTCTAGCTTCTATTCCTCGGTTCCTTGGTGATCTTCATGTGGTGTGGCATCTATCTTTCCCACATCTATCTCCTTGTTTCTGTGTCTAATCTGCTCTTTTTATAGGGTGTGGCTTAAAACACACCCTACACTGCTACAGCCTCATTGACATAACAAAGAAAACCCTACTGCCAAATGGGATTACACCCACAGGTATAGATGTTTGTCAGTAAGAATTTACAACACATATTTTTGTTGTTGTTGTTGTTATGTGCCGTCGAGTCGGCCCCGACTCATAGCGACCCCTCCTGGGGTTTCC
>NW_006922028.1:1461511-1462683 GCF_000298275.1 Orycteropus afer afer | reverse complement strand
TATGCACAGGGAGACAGCTCAGGGGGCAGGAGTGCATGGAGGGAAGGACGCAGAGAAGAGGTAACTATTAGGAGGAAGTGGGAGGGGAACTGTTCCCCTCCCACAAATTGTAGTGAATGTCATGAGACAAAATGTATGTGAACTGCTGTATGGAAAGTGAATTTGCTCTGTAAACTTTCACCCAAATCACAATAAAAATTAAATAAATATAAAAATAAAAGAAAATCATACATGAAGAAAGCAGAAGTTCATTAAAAAGACAAGAAAAAAATTTGGAAGACCAAAATGGGTGTCAGAAGTGACTCTGAAACTTGCTCTTTAATAGAGAGTAGCTAAAGTGAATGGAGGAAATGACAAGACAAAAGACATGAACAGAAGATTTCAAAAGCAGCTCAAGAGGATAAAGTCAATTATTATAATGAAATGTGCAAAGACCTGGAGTTAAAAAACCAAAAGAGAAGAAAATGCTCAGCATTTCTGAAGCTGAAAGAACTGAAGAAAAATTTCAAGTTTTGAGTTGCAATATTGAAGGATTCTATGGCACCAGCCGCTCCTCAGAAGGAAGATGGGACAATCTACTTCCATAGTGATACTGCCTTGGAAACCCAAGGAGGGGTCACTATGAGTCGGGTCTGACTCGAGGGCACATAACAATAACAACAACAACAACATGGGCAAAATATTGAATGAGTCAAGAAGCATCAAAAGTGGATGGTGAAAATGCACAGTCACTGTACAAAAAGGAATTGGTCAATGTTCAACTATTTTAGGAGGTAGCATGTAATCAAGAACCAATGGTATTGAACGAAGAAGTCAAAGCTGCACTGAAGTAATTGGTGAAAGCAAGGCTCCAGGAATTCGTGGAATACCCATTGAGATGTTTCAATGAACAGATACATAGCTGGAGGCACTTGTTCATCTATGCCAAGTAACTTGGAAGACAGATACTTGGACAACTGACAGGAAGAGATCCATGTTTGTACCATTCCAACAGAATGTGGAAATTATCAAACAATATCATTAATATCACACGCAAGTAAAATTTTGCTGAAGATAATTTCAAAACAGTTGCAGCAGAAATGCAAGCTGGATTCAGAAGAGGAATCAGAAGAGGACAAGGGACATCATTGCTGATGTTAGATGGATCTTTGCTGCAAGCAAAGAATACCAGA
>NW_006922028.1:1459162-1460788 GCF_000298275.1 Orycteropus afer afer | reverse complement strand
AAAAAAAAAATCTAGAAACAAATGAGAATGAAGATACAACTTACTAAAACCTTTGGGACACCACAAAATCAGTAGTCAGAAGTCTATTTATAGCAATAAATGGACACATCAAAAAAGAGGAAAGACTCAAAATCAAAACTTTAACTCAACAACTCCAACAATTGTAAAAAGAGCCACAAAAGAAACCTACAGTATCCAGAAGTAAGGGAATAATAAAGATCAGAGCAGAAATAAATGAAGCAGAAAACAACAACAACAAAAGAGAGAAAATTAACAAAACAAGAAATTGGTTCATCAAAAAGATTAACAAAATTGGCAAACCACTGGCAAATTTAACAAAGGAAAAGAAAGAGAAGATGCAATAACATGAACAATAAATGAAAAAGGGCAACATCACGACAGAACTAACATGAAATAAAAAAGATAATAACAACAGAATATTATGAAGAACTGTACTCCAACATATTTGAGAATGTAGAAGAGATGGACAAGTTTCTAAAAACATAAGATTTACCTAAACTAACCAGTATGAGATAGAATACTTGAACAGACCCCTAATAAAAGAAGAATTTCAGCAGGTCATAAAAAAAACTCCTCATACAAAAAAAGTCCCAGTCCAAACAGCTTCACTGAAGAATTCTATCAAATGTTCAAGGAAGAGCTGACACCTATACTATTCAAACTATTCCAGACATAGATAAAAGATGGAATATTCACAAATTCATTCTATGAAGTAAGCATAGCACTGATAACAAAACCAGGGAAAGACACCACTAAAAACGAAAACTACAGACCAATATCCCTCATGAATATAGATGCCAAAATCTTCAACAAAATCCTAACAAAAATAGCCAACAGAATCCAACAACATATCAAAAAAAAAAAAGAACACATCATGACCAAGTGGGATTCATACCTAGGATGCAGGAATGGTTCAATATCACAAAACAGTCAATGTAATCCAACAAAACAAAAGAGAAGAACCATGATTATATCAATAGATGCAGAAAACACATTTGATAAAATCCGACACTCATTCCTATTCAAAACTCTCAGCAAAACATGGATAGATGGTAAAATCCTCAATGTAATAAAGGGCATATATGCAAAACCAATTGCCAACATTATTGTTAAAGGAGAAAGACTCAAAACATTCCCCTTGCGAATGAGAGCCAGACAAGGATGCCTTCTATCACTACTTCTATTTAACATTGTATTGGATGTCCTAGCCAGAGCAATAAGGCAAGAAGGGAAATAAAAGCCATCCAAATTGGCAAAGAAGTAAAGGTATCTCTATTTGCAGATGACATGATCCTATACATAGAAAACCCAAGTGACTCAGCAAAAAAAAATTACTAGAACTAATAGAAAAGTTCAGCAAAGTGGCAGAATACAAGTTCAACATACAAAAATCAGTTAGATTCCTATACATCAACAAAGAGGTCTCTGAAAAGGAAATAAGGAAAACAATACATTTACCATGTTGTTGTTGTTGTTGTTAAGTGCCGTCGAGTCGTTTCCAACTCATAGCGACCCCATGCACAGTAGAACGAAACACTGCCCGATCCCGCGCCAGCCCCACAATCCCTCCTATACTTGAGCCCATCATCGCAGCCACCGTATCCA
>NW_006922028.1:1438331-1447488 GCF_000298275.1 Orycteropus afer afer | reverse complement strand
GGGAGGAAGTGGGAGGGGAGCTGTTGCATTGTGGTAAACTGTGGTCAATGACATGAGACAAAGTATACGTGAACTGCTATATGGAAAGTGAATTTGCTCTGTAAATCTTCACCCAAATTTAAAAAATAAAATTAAAAAAAAAAAAAGATATACTGGTGGCCAACAAACACATGAGGAAATGCTCACAATCATTAGCCATTAGAGAGATACAAATCAAAACAACAATAAGATAACATTTCATCCCAGCAATATAGCACAGTTGGACAAGACAGAAAATAACAAATGCTGGTGAAGTTGCAGAGAGATTGGAACTCTCATACACTGCTGGTGGGAATGTAAAATTGCACAACCATTGCAGAAAATGGTATGGCATTTCCATAAAAAACTGAAAATAGAAATACCATTTGATCCAGCAATATCCTAAAAAAATGAGAGACAGGACACGAACAGACATATGCACACCCATGTTCTTCGCAGCACAATTCACTATAGCAAAGAGATGGAGTTAACCTAAATGCCCATCAACAGATGAATGAATAACCAAACTATGGTATATTCATACAATGGGAATACTATGCAATATTGAAGAATAATGAAGAATACACGAATCATCTCACAATGTGGATGAATTTGGAGGACATTATGCTGAGTGAAATAAGTCAATCACAGAAAGACAAATATTGTATGAGCCCATTATTGTAAAAAGTCAAGGAAAGATTTTCTCAGGGAAGGAAATTCACTGTGTCAGTTACTGGGGATGGGAAGGAAAGGGAGTGAAAATTTCAGACTAGTTGAGGGTCACATGTCAATTTGGGTGAGGGGAGGGACAGTATGGAAAGAGACTGTGACCAGCATGACAACATTGGGGAAAGGAAGGACTCTGAAGCATGCACATATGATACAGACAATAGAGGCAAGTACTATTGCATGCACAATATTGCATTACCACTAGCACCGAACACCAGGCTATGCATAAGTGCATAGACAGGTGAGAAGATCAGATTGGGATAGGTGAACGGGAAAATACCCTAGACCAAGGATAGATTAGGCTGAAGATAATCTTACATATGCACTTGTGCTACAAAATTAGCCACTTACATTACAAAGCAACAGAAGGCAGAGTTGGAGTAACTTCTCAGTGACAACCAAACACCTTAAGAGAGAGAATAACCAGCCTGAGGGCTCAGGGGACATCATGCTCAATTGGCACAACATAGTACATAAAAATCTTGTTCTACAACCTACTTTGGTGAGTAGCAACTAGGATCTTAAAATCTTTTGAGTGGCCATCTGAGATGTAACTATTGGTCTCCTCTCATCTGGAGCAAAGAAGAAGGAATAAAATCAAAGGCATCTGGAAACAAGGATAAGATGGACCACGTGGAACTTAGCCTTCATGACCAGAAGAGCTAGATGGTACCTGGCTACCAATGCCAACCACTTGGAAGGGGTCAAAACTGGAGATCCTAGACAGAGTGGGAGGAAAAATGTGGAACAAAATTCAAAATCATAAAAATGACCAGAAGATATTGGTGGAACCCCTGAGTCTATGGCCCTGGGTTACCCTTCTAGCCTAGAAATGGACTCATTTCCATGGGTTGACCTTTAGCCTAACAGTAGAGAGATCTACATGCAGAACCCCTATCCCAGGAAGATGTACCCCTTAGATCAATCAGCCATGAAACACCAGAGGGGCAACATTCACAAAGAGGAAAAGCTAGACAGACGGGAATGCATAGTTAAGAAGGGCACAAAGAGAAGGTAGTCTCAGGGAGGTGAGGGTAGTAGAGTTTTTTATGGCTGGTGATGGTAATTGGGACCATGAAATCAAACATACATGAACTGTTGAATGTTAAAAAAAAAAAAAAGTTATGGAAAGAATGTGTAGAAATTGGATACATTTTCACAATAAAATACTTTTGAAATAAAACTTGATTGAAGTGTCAAAAAAAAAAAAAAAAAAAAAAGACCTGTTTGAAGTATGGAAGAGCAAAGATGTTGCTTTGAAGACTAAGGTGCACCTAACCCAAACCATGGTATTTTCAATTGCCTCATATGCCTGTGAAAGCTGGATAATGAGTAAGGAATACTGAAGAAGGATTGATGCCTTTGAATTAATGGTGTTGGTGAAGAATACTGGAAATACCATGGACTACCAGAAGAATGAACAAATCTGTCCTGGAAGAAGTGCAGCCACAGTGCTCCTTGTGAGCAAGAATGTCTAGACTTCGTCTCACCTACTTTGGTCATGTTGTCAAAAGGGACCACTCCCTGGAGAAGGAGATCATGCTCAGTAAAGTGAAGGGTCAGAGAAAAAGGGGAAGACCCTCACTGAGATGGGTTGACACAGTGGCAACAATGGGCTCAAGTATAGCAAGGATTGTGAGGATGGCACAGGACCGGGCAGTGTTTCACTGCACAACACTCTGTTCTACATGAGTCAGAGCTGACTCAATGGCACCTAACAACAACAATAATTCAATACACAACAGCAAAGATACCTTATCTCAATCCCTGATTCTTGCAAATTACAGAGAATGAATCCCACCTGTCCTTTTGTCACCAGAGTTGAGTTGTAAATGTCAATGAATAAGTAGGTAAGATATGAACTACTGAATCATGGAGCAGACCTTTGGAGGGAGACATGGGGTAGAGAGAGTAGAATTCAAAAGATAAAGTTGTCTTCCAAAGGACCAACATTTTCTACTGGAACTTCTTAGGCTGACATTTTTGTTGGTGGAACTTATGGTGGTTACCACTGGGTCATACTAAGCGTATAGAAAACAAGAAAGATCATCTAGAATGAGAGGGGACAGCGTCCTTGAGAATGTATGAGGAGACATATTCTTCCCTGCTTTCTTTCCTTTTCAGACACTAGAGAGGTAAGTGTAAGGAAGGAAGCGTGAAGTTCTAAAAAGCAAATCATGCCTTTACTACATGCCCCCCACACACACAGAAATAAAGAGAGAAAACCTTCTATCTGACCTGCAGAAGTGGAGAAAAGAACAGTTTTAATAACTGAAAATGTCTAAAACATTATAGAATTAGATTGAGACACACTCATTGGAAGGGGGAGTTTGCAATATTGTTAGTAGCAGATATTGGGGGGAAAGTCTTGGAGTGAGAAGTCTCACATTTCACTGACTTGAGACTTCTCACTAAACCACTTACATATTTATGTAAATCTCAAAAAAAAATCTGTCATGAACAGTTAATATTAACTCCATTTTGCAGACTGGGAAAAAAGACCCAGAGAAGTTAAAGGCATGCAAGCAGTAAAGAGAGTTCAAATCCAATCCTATGACTCTGAAGCCCATGCTCTTTCCACTATACTCTTTAATAGGTGGGAAAACAAAAGATATTTTCTTCCAATGCCATGGGAAAAGAAGTATCTAATTATAAGATTTCTGCAGTGTTTACATTACAGCTAAAGTTGGAAACCATGTGACATTAATCTGTGATATTGTGCGATTTTCTTTAGCTGCAGCCAGCAGTTTAAATCAAAGGTTTATCTATGGAAAATAGCACCTATGGCAAGCACTGAAATTGCACCCCTGTCCAAACATCTGACACCCATATTTTAGATAATTTTATCATATTAGCTCAAAAATACAAATCAAGTTCATTAATGTTTTACTTATATTACAGCACTTCATGAAAATTACAACTGCTTACTTTCACCAATGAAAATTGGGCTATTATGTTCACAAAGTCATTTTGTTTGTTTCTTCTCTTTCTACACTCAGCACAGCAAGATTACACAGTCTGTGAGGCTCTCGGATATGAAAGTATTAGTTTTAACTGGCTGAATGATCTCTCACAGCTGGCAATAGAAACTGCGATGGCTAATAGAAACTGTGATGGCTAATAGAAACTGCTCAGTGGTGCCCCCCATTCAAGTGGCACCCAGGGCACATGCCATACCTGCCATGGCTTAGATATGCTCTGGTTTAAGTGTAGGAATAAAGAAGGCAGATAGATGCACAGGGTTTTACAGTATGGGCATTTAGGAAAAGTGGGTGAGGAATTTAAAGATATTAACTAGAGAATGGATGAAGTGATGGGTACTAGGTGAAGCCTATCTTGTGAAATCAAGAGAGGGTTGAAATATTGAGAAGAGGTGGAAGATAGGCATCTGGAATTTTTACATGAAATCAAAAAGTAGATATAATGAGAGCAAGGAAATGGAAGATGAAAGACAAGAAGATAGGGTCAAAAAATAGGATATTAGAGTTTAAGATTTTGGAGGTAGCACAGTAAGCAGGAAGTGGCAGCCAGGGCCAATGGCCAGAACACAAAAGATGGAGAGCAGCCAGGCAGGAAACTAAGGGAGACAAACTTGTCTGTCAGTGTGGTGGCTCGTGTGCCGCTGTGAGGCTGGAGGCTGTGCCACCAGTGTTTCAAATGCCGGCAGGGTTGCCAATGGTGGATGGGTTTCAGCAGAGCTTCCAGACTGAGACAGTCTCAGAAGATGGAAGAGTTCATCCACTTCTCTAAGAAGTGGCCAGTGCAAACCTTATGAATAGCAATGAACCACCGTCTGATATATTACTGGACAACTTTATGAATAGCCCTGAAACACTGTCTGATACAGTGCCAGAAGTTGAGCCCCTCGGGTCAGAAGATACTCAAGGTACGACTGGGAAATAGCTGCCTCATTAGAATACAGCCAACCTTAATAACATGGATAAAGTAGAGCTTTCAGGACCTCCATTTGCTGATGTGGCACAACTCAAAATGAGAAGAAACAGCTGCAAACATCCAATAATAATCAGAACATGGAAGTACAAAGTATCAGTCTAGGAAAATTGGAAGTTGTCAAAAATGAAATGGAACACATAAAGATTGATATCCTAGTCATTAGTGAGCTGAAATGGACCGGTTTTGGCCATTTTGAATCAGACAACCATATGATTTACTGTGCCAGGAATGACAAATTGAAGATGAATGGCATGACATTCATCATCACAAAGAATGTATCAAGATCTATCCTGAAGTTCAACACTGACAATGATAGGATAATATCCATACACCTACAAAGAAGACTAGTTAACACTACTATTATTCAAATTTATTCTTTGGAATGGGCACAAATATCAACCTCTTCCAGTCGGTTGGCCAGGTAGCAGTTTTCCAAATTTCTTGGCATTATTGAGTAAGATCCTCCAGTGCTGCATCCATTTGTAAACATCTCAATGGCTATTCCATCAATTCCTGGAGCTTTGTTTTTCACCAAATTCCTCAGTGCAGCTTGGACTTCTTCCTTCAATACTATTGGTTCTTGACCATATACCACTCCTGAAATAGCTGAACATCAATTCTTTTTGGTACAGTGACTCTATGTATTCCTTCCATCATCTTTTGTTGCTTCCTGCATGGTTCAATATTTTGCCCATAGAATCCTTCAGTATTGCAATTTGACCCTTGAATTTTTCCTGCAGTTCTTTCAGCTTGAGAAATGCCCAGTGTGGTTTTCCAATTCCAGGTCTTTCATTTCATTATAGTTGTTTACTTTGTCTTTTCAACTGTCCTTTGAAATCTTCTGTTCATCTCCTTTATTTCATCATTTCTTCAATTCAGTTGAAATCTTCTGTTCCTTTGAAATCTTTGAATTTGAAATCTTCTGTTCATCTCTTTTATTTCATCATTTCTTCAATTCACCTTCACTGCTCTCCTGACAAGAGCAAGTTTCAGAGTCTCTTCTGACATCCATTTTGGTCTTTTCTTCCTTTCTAGTCTTTTTAATGACCTTTTTCTTTCTTTCTGTATGATGTCCTTAAGATCATCTGACAACTTGTCTGGTCTTTGGTCATTGGTATTGAATGTATCAAATCTGTCCATCAGATGGTCTCTGAATTCAAGTAGAATATAATCAAGCTCGTATTTTGGCTCTTGTGGACTTGCTTTAATTTCCTTCAGCTTCAATTTCAACTTGAACATGAACACTTGATAGTCTGTTCCATAGTCAGCTCCTAGCCTTGTTTTGACTGATGATATTGAGCTCCATTGTTGCTTTGCATAGATGTAGTCAATTTGATTCCTGTGTATTCCATCTAGTAAGATTACTTGTGTAGTCATCATTTGTGTTGCTGAAAAAAAGGTATCTGCAATGAATGAAGTCATTGGTCTGGCAAAATTCTATCATACAATCTCCAGCGTCTTCTATCACCAACAGCATATTTTCTAACTACTGATGCTTTTTCTTTGTTTCCAACTTTTACATTCCAATCACCAGTAATTATCAACATACCTTGATTGCATGTTTGGTCAATTTCATACTACAGATGGTGGTAAAAATCTTCAATTTTGGGTGGTGCTGGGTAAATTTGAGTAATAGTAGTATTAACTGATCATCTTTGTGCTGCTGTTGTTGTTATGTGCCATCGGTCGGACCCAACTCATAGCGACCCCTCCTTGGGTTTCTGAGGCAGTATCACTAAGGAAGTAGATTGCCCCATCTTCCTTCCGAGGAGTGTCTGGTGGTTTTGAACCGCCAGACTTCTGGTTGGCAGTCAAGTGCCTTAGGCACTTATCCTATCACTAACAGCATTGTGCTTCAAGATACATCCTGAAATATTCTTTTTGACAATGAATGTGACGCATTCCTCTTCAATTTGTCATTCTTGATATCAACTTGGTGAGGCTATTGCTGGATGGTTGTTTGCTTAAATATGTGAATTTTTTTTTTTCAGTAGTGAAATGGAGATTCTGTAGAGCATAATGGAAATGTTTATAAGCAAGAACAGTCAACCCAGGATGGATTACCAGGCAGGGAGCACATAGCAGCATGGAACTGACACTGCGCAAGAATACAGGTAAAAAAGGACTTTACCTTTTGCACAATAGGAGTGGAAAGCTGGATTGAGAGGAACAACAGGTCTAAATGGGCTCAGAATACCACTTGGGCATAAATGAACTCACATGGAAAAGTCCTCAATGCTCCTAACTGGGGTGGTCCTGACAGCTGCTATCCCAATTAGAGAAGTTTGCCACTATGCAAAGTATTTCTAGCAGCAAACTACAAACTTCTAAAACTTATTAAATTAATTATTATATTCATTGAGGCCAACAGTATTTTAATTAGTTAATTAAAAGCAATTGATTACAATTTCTCACGTAATTTTAAAATATTAAGACAGTTTTCATAGTAGCTGCCTTACTTCTACGTGGTAGCTAATGACCAAAGAAAAATTAATTCAATACACTACATTAAAGTTGGAAAGTTTCCTTTCCAAAGAATTTTCTGCGTATTGCTTACACAATGGAAAAACATAGGGATTTCTAGAACTATAGATAGATATCAACATCACTAAAACAATCCCTCCAGTGATCTTGGCTAATTAAAGAAGCAGACCCTTTAGCTCAAATTTCCATGGAAGTCTGGAATTTTAACAAGTATTATATACTATATTCAGAAAACCAAACACAAGTCTATAGTTTTCAGGTTTAATGGAAGAAACAGTTTCTTTTTTCTTTTTTTATGATTTTCCTGGTTGTAAAAATAATACATACTAAAAAAAAAGACAGTAGTATAGAATATATTCTTTAATTATTCGTTTAGCAAATATTTCTTTAGAACCTAAGGAGGGCAGGAAAACTGTGAAGTTAGGGACACGTGTGAAAGATTGACTTGCTTTCCACTACAGCCCTTTTTAGCTTAAATTTTTTTTTATGTGTAGACATACATATGTATCTATAAGGTGAGTTTTTTTTTTTTTAACTCAAATTACCTTTCAATAAAGTAAAGCCACTTTGTACTCTAGTCTTTACAGTATCTCATATTATGGGTCAATCTCTCAATTACTTTTTTTGATCAACAATGTACTGAGGAATCACTGAGTCTAACAAATGCAATCTGTTAAATCTGGAAGCTGTATTTAAAAAGGTAAAGGAGCTTCTAAAGTTCACCTTAAAATAGAATAATTATTACATTGTGGTGTGGTTGTTATGTGCCATCGAGTCGGACCCGACTCATAGAGACCACTCCTTGGGTTGCTGAGGCAGTAACACTAGGGAAGTAGATTGCCCAACTGTCCTTCTGAGGAGTGGCTGGTGGGTTTGAACCTCTGGTTAGCAGTCAAGTGCCTTAGGCACTATGCTACCAGAGTTCCCTATTACATTGTAATGACTGTAAATATATATGAAATATGAATGTGAAAAAAACCTATAAGCCTACTCCTCACTTACTATCTTGTTATCCAACATTTTGCATTTCTGAAATTAGTAAAAAATCAACTTAACCTTAAATCCAGTAAAGAATCACATGTTTTCAGTGAGAGAGTGCTCCTTCCTGAGCCCCAAGTCCTTGATCTCTCCCATTCCACCCTTCTTCTCAGTCCTGGATGCAAATAAAGTTAAAAAAGGAAAAAAAAAAAAAAAGACCCGGGTACTGGGACCTGGGTCCATTAACTTGCACGCATACTCCGTGTGGCCTCACCAAACCTCGGCTGAGCCCACAGGCAGGCAGGTAGCTGTGAAGGCTGTGAGTCTTCGAGCAGGCAGCAGAGGGGCAAAGACAGGATGCCAGCCATGACTTCACTGCTGACCCCAGATCCACAGTTTGTGTGCTTGAGGGCCCTGGGGTCAGCGGACGGTGGGTGGACATTTCCGTGGAGAGCAAGAACTTCGTGTGTGTTAGGGTAGGGCAGGTCCCTCATGGCTGCAAATCCCAACCCAATTAACTATGTCTGTAGTTTGCAATGGTACAAGCCCACCCGCCCGCCCAAACTATGGAAGACTTGGTGCAGAGAAGAGCCAGTTGCAGATGGCAGCTGCAGGGGAGGGAGCAGCCTTAGGAACTACCTGCGAAGTGAAGTGACGTCTGAGGCCTGAGGGGCATCCGGTCTCTGGAATTCCACGTATCTCCGAATTTCACCTAACGACCTGGTCTTTGGAATCTGTGTCCATAAACAAGGTTGTTGCTGTTGTTATGTGCCGTGGAGTCGACCCAACTCATAGCGACCCGTCCTTGGGTTTCCGAGGCAGTATCACTACGGAAGTAGATTACCCCATCTTCCTTTGGAGAACTGGCTGGTGGGTTTGAACCGCCAGCCTTCTGGTTAGCAGTCAAGTGCTTTAGGCACTACGCCACCAGAGCTCCCCCATAAATGAGGAGGGGATGTATATCTAAATTGTTGTTGTTGTTGTTATGTGCCGT
>NW_006922028.1:1433645-1437852 GCF_000298275.1 Orycteropus afer afer | reverse complement strand
CCAGCCTTCTGGTTAGCAGTCAAATGCCTTAGGCACTACGCTACCAGAGCTCCTATATCTAGACTAAGTTAATTGAAATTAATTAATTAAAATCAGTTTTTTTTTTTTTTTTTAAATCTACTTTGAGCCATATACAAGGTGTTTCTTAAATATCTCTGATATTTTGTAATGTTATGTTTAGGGACTCTGTTAAAATATAAGCTACAATTGAATTCAGAAAGAAGAACATCTTACAGACTTTTTGTTTACAATCCAATAAGACTTAAATGTTTTAAAAAACCTAGGAGAATAACCAATCTGTACTTTGATTATAGTAATTGAGACTAGTTTTTTAAAAACCTGCTCTGTGCACCTTGAATCACCAACTACTGAACTGCAAAATGAAAGCAAGGAAAGCCACCTGGATATCAAATGCATTCATTATCATGAGTGCTCACAAAGAATATGAGATGAACTAATGATGAATGAAGCATCTAAAATTAAATACACAGTCCTTACACATACATTATGAATATTAACAAAATATAAAATTTCAAAAGATATTGTATTCAAGATTCAAAATAAATTTAAATAATGTTTTCCTAATTGTGGCATTATACAAATCCTCATAGTAATTAGTCTTTATATTAATTAATTAGAAACTTCCTTTTCCATTACAGAAAATCTCCTGATGAAGTTATAAAGCAAACGTTAGCCTTAGTAAGGTTGGGCAATTGCCACAAGTATTTATGCCATGGAAGACAGTCATAGGATAACTGTTTTCAATGGAGACAAAAAGAGAGTGGTTGGTATTCG
The DNA here is from genome assembly GCF_000298275.1 of Orycteropus afer afer. Lineage (NCBI taxonomy): Eukaryota > Metazoa > Chordata > Mammalia > Tubulidentata > Orycteropodidae > Orycteropus > Orycteropus afer. The sequence goes on along the minus strand of NW_006922028.1, from coordinate 1,437,057 downwards.
TTTTCATAATGTTAAAAAGGAGGTATATAATTTCAGGAGGAAGGACCTATAATGGCATTAGTGAGTGGGAGTATTCGATCAGCATTAGGGAAGAATAGAATTAAAAGACAATATCAAAAGAATTTGCCACAGCAATTGCTTGAGGGCTGCTGCCTTCTTTGCTTACTCTTGAAGGTCAGTCGGGCCTGGCCCAGGCCCAAGCTCTAAGTTACAGATCCATGGCAGGCTTAGGAGAGCAGTGCAGACTGGAACAACTAATCCCACCCTGGCTTGCCCTAAAATGGCCCCTGAATTTCTTCAGCTCCTTAGCCTGCTGATCTTAACTACCTGGAATTGCTTCTAGAAATCACGAGTGCTTAGAAGAGTCATACCAATTTGCTCTATTTTTGAGTTTGAGTTTTAGCACATAATTTTTAAAAAATCAATTTCATGTTGCCACATACCAATCTTTAGATCACTATTTAATATTTCTTAGAGGAAATGAGTTGCAATTAGGAAATAGGTGTGTGAACCTCTATATTTCCTTGGCAACTTAATTGACACACATTAAATACCTACCTGTCACACTTGAAGCCCAAGCCAGTTGCTATAGTTTTCCTGTTGCCCATTCATCCAAGAGGTGATGATGAATTTCTTGAAGATATTTCGGTATGTGTGGGCATCCTCGTGCTAAGACAACGTCTATTAAGAGATAAACTTTATGGGCTGCAAGGTGGCTTTCTCCTGAGGTGACTGCTAGCCTCCCTGGAGAAGGTGTCAGCTGAAGGAGCTCTCAAGTGAATACCACAGTGGGGCTCATATGACGCGATCCTTTTACCGATACTGGCAAAAGGCCAGACCCAGAGTATTGCTACAATGAGTAGCTGCGTGAATTGGCAAGATGCCAGGTGAGGAGCAACACTGTCATTTATGAAGTGATGGTTTTTATAGATGTCTAGTAACCGGCACTGCCGCTTACCTGAACCCTACGGTTTCTGGGGGAGGGAAAAAACAGATTTCCCTCCTTTTGGAATAAAAACAAAGCAAACACTAGATTTAAGTTTGCAGGACCTATATTAATCCTCTCAAAAATACTTCAGTATTTATTACAGTAAATAAAAATAACCTCTACAGGGTCATGTGTCCGTTGCTGTTGTTAAGTGCCTTAGCTGGGTTCCAACTCGTAGCCACACTATGTACTGCAGAACGAAGCACTGCAGGGGCTTGTGTTATCCTCCCAACCCTTGCTCCATGTGAGCCCCGCGTCGCAGCCACGGTGTCAATCCAACTCACTGAGGGTCTTCCTCTTTTTCACAGATCCTCTACTTTACCAAGCCTGATATCCTTCAGAGACTGCTCCTCCTGAAATTGTGTCCAAAGTAGGAGAGACACAGTCTCGCCATCCAGCTTCTAAGGGGCATTCTGGTGGTGCTTCTTCTAAAACAGATTTGTTCATTTTTCTGGCAGTCCATGGTATATTCAATATTCACCACCAACACAATAATTCAAAGGCATTAATTCTTCTTCCTTATTCATTGCCAGGTTTCACATGCATAAGAGGCGATTGAAAATGCCATGGCTTGGGTCTAGCGCACCTTAGTCTTCAAAGTGATATCTTTGATTTTTAACACTTTAAAGAAGATTTCCCCAATGCAATATGTCATATAATTTCTTGACTGCTGCTTCTATGGGTGTTGATTATGGATCCAACTAAAATTAAATCCTTGACAACTTCAATCTTTTCTCTGTTTATCATGTTGTTGCTTATTGATCCAGTTGTGAAGATTTTTGTTTTCTTTATGTTGAAGTGTAATCCATACTGAAGGCTATAAAGTCTTTGATCTTCATCAGTAAGTGCTTCAAGTCTTCTTTACTGTCAGCAAGCAAGATTGCATCATCTGCATATCACAGGTTGTTAATTCATCTTCCTCCAAGCTTGATACCATGTTTTCCTTCATACAGTGTTTTGTCAAATGATTTGTTCAGCATACAGGTTGAACATGTATGTTGAAAGGATAAAATCCTTATACCCATTTTTTCTGATTTGAAACCATGCTGTATTTCCTTGTTCTGTTCAAACAACAGCCTCCTGGTCTACATATAGGTTCCTCATGAGGACAATTAAGTGTTCTGAAATTCCCATTCTTCACAATGTTATCTAGACTATGTTACGATACACATAGTCAAATGCCTTTGCATAGTCAGTGAAACACTGGTAAACATCTTTCTGGTTATTTTCTGCTTTCAGCCAAGGTTCATCTGACATCAGTCTTGGTATCCCTCATTCCACATCTCCTTCCGAATCTGCCAGTTCCCTATTGATGTACTGCTGGAACAGTTTTTGAATGATCTTCAGCAAAACTTTACTTGTATGTGACATTAATTATATTGTTTGATAATTTCCACATTCTGTTGGATCACCTTTACTTTTCCTGAGTTTTGAGATGCTGTCTGCTGCTACAATTCCAGCCTCACATGGGGGCTTTGCAATGTTGTATGTGACTATCCCATTAACTCCTCTTGGGTTCTCTGAATCTAGTTTTCTTAAATGTAAGGGGATTGTAATTTAATGTAAGAAGTATCAGAATATTCTAAGAAAAAGTCAGTTTGGTTAAACTGAGTAAAATATGACTACCATAAAATATCATCTTAAAATTTTCTTGTTGTTTAAGGTTTGTATAAACAAAGCTGATGTGTATTGATGTGTTCTATTGATGCAGATGAGAGTCAATTATAATATCTATATGCAGAGTACTTTTTTGTGCCTTAAACAAATTTTAAAAGTTATTATGAAATAGAGTTTATAAATACATTTTGATAAGATTTAATTATTACTTTTGTATCAATATTGAATTTTTGTAAATCATAAAATTTGAGTGCTACTCCAGTTAATTATTTAAAAATATCCAGAAAAATTATGAGGTTCTTTTAGTTCAAATGATTAAGACTAATATATTAATGGATTGAAATTTGGGTGCAGAAATTGCTTAAGAACTTGACTTCATCAGAAAAATGTAGTACAAATTTTAAAAGATTTGAAATCTAAAAACTTAAGTATAATATAGTTAAATTGCTATTGGTAAAATTATTTGTCAAGCTTAAGAGTAAATTTAGACTTCCAGTAAGATGGAGGAATAGGCAGATGAGTGACACAGACCCTCTTCAACAAAGAAAAGAAAAACCAATTGACAGAGATGCAGAAGATAATCCTGGAGCCCTGAGCTTTGAAAGGAACTATGCAGAAGTGGATTAGGCACCAACTAGTAGAAAAACCGGGAGCTCTGGTAGCATAGTGCCTAAGGCACTTGACTACTAACCAGAAGGCTGGCAGTTCAAACCCACCAGCCACTTCTCGGAAGGAAGGAAGGTTGGGCAATCTACTTCCATAGTGATACTGCCTCAGAAACCCAAGGAGGGGTCGCTATGAGTCAGG
>NW_006922028.1:1430124-1433090 GCF_000298275.1 Orycteropus afer afer | reverse complement strand
GTGAGTGTATAAGTGCTGCCAACTAGCGAATACAGGAGCACAGTACCCTGCTTGCATAGATAAAATACAAAGAAAATAAAAATCATGGGAAAGTCACTCCAATATACAATCACAATTGAATGTAAACACAAAAACATCACAATGCCTCAGAGACAACAGAGCATCACAGTCCACACAAAGAAGCAACATAAAGCAGGAGAAACAGGGGACCAGGATACAGACTCAAAACACATCCCTGAGGAAGATGCAGAATCAGAACTCCCTGATAAGGAATTCAAAATAATTATATTTAGGTATCTTCAATGAATTGAAAGACAGATCAAAGAAAACACAGAGAAAACCCTAGAACAATTACAAAAACAAAATGATGAAATAAATGAAAAATTAGAAATGATACAAAATCTACACACAGAAATCCAAAAGATTAATACTAAATTTTCAGAAATAGAAAAGACAGTGAATGGGCAAAGGAGCAGAATTGAATCAATGGGAGACTGAATTAGGGAGATTGAAGGCAAATACTTGAACACTTCTTTGGAAAGAGATAAATCAGAAAAAAAGATCAAAACAAAATGAAGAAAGCCTAAGGTTCATGTGGGATACCATCAAAAGGAATAACCTATGTGTAATTGGAATTCCAGAACAGAAAGAGCAAAAGAAAACCACTGAGAAAATTGTCAAAGATGTGTTGGAAGAGAATTTTCCTGGTATGATGAAAGATGAGAATATATCCATTCAGGAAGTCCAACGCATCCCAAACAGGATAGACCCCAAAAGAAAATCACCCAGACAGATCATCATCAAACTCACCAAAACCAAAGACAAAGAAAGAATCATGAGAGCAACATGGGAAAAACAAAAAGTTACCTACAAGGGGCAACCGATAAGACTAAGCTCGATTTCTTGACAGAAACAATGCAGGTGAGAAGACAATGGGATAGTATATATGAAACATTGAAAGAGAAAAATTTCCAACCAAGAATTATGTACCCAGCAAAACTGTCCTTTAAATATGATGGTAAAATTAGGACATTTCCAGATAAGCAGAAATTAAGGGAATTTGTTAAAACCAGACCAACCTTACAAGAGATGCTAAAGGGTGCTCTTTGGACAGAGGAGGAACAACAGCCAACAACAATTGACCATTAACACACATGATGATATAACCCAGAAACCAACCCAGCTATGGAAGTATCCAAAGTAAATAAGTCTACAAGATTGTAAACAGGGAATCAAGAGACATCAATTGACAAATGAGGACAACTACAAACCAAAAAGAAGGAAAAAACTGTGTTGTTACCGAACTTCTAGATGGTAGGGAAGTCAAGACAACTGTAAGATAGAACAGACTGTTCTAAACTTGGGAAGAAAACTATAAATCACAGGGTAACCTCAAAGAAAATGATAAACTTCTACATCAAAAAAGAGGACCAGCATAAATATTCAGCAAATACTAAAACAATAACAATGAAGGAAGTGATAACACAATTTATAAACAAAACGACCTCAGCATAGAAAATTATATGGAACAAAGAAATTGACACCAAGAAAAAGCACCTAACAAAAGTGAAAGCAAAAAATTCATATTTGCTGATGATTACATATCTGTCAAGGGACTTATCTCTAAGATTTTTAGTGGAAGAGTGGATGACCAAAGTATGGCACATAGACATAATGGAATGCTATGCAGCACTAAAGAATAATGTAGAATCTGCAAAACACCGCATAATATGGATGAACCTGGAGGACATTGTGCTGAGTGACATAAGTCAATCACAGAAGGACAAATATAGTATTAATTTGTTGCTGTGGAGGGTCAAGGAAAGGTTTATATATGGAGGGAAACTTTCTTTGTTGATTGCCAAGGGTGGGAGGGAAGGGGAGGGAACACTGCAAAAAACAAACAAACAAACAAACAAAATGCATTGACCCATGTCACTTTAATTTTGTGTATTTCATTGTATATAAATTATATAGACACTGGGATCTATCTATAATGACTGTGCTAAAGCACTAAATTGTCTCATAGGCCAATGATACTGTTTTACATAAGGTCTTGTTAAGTTTCAAAGGTGATAGGGCTAAAGCACAGAATTGCAAAGTGTAGGGTTCTGGCCCCATTGAGTGGGAGTTTGGGTCAGCTCTACACCCTGCTGGCTGTGGATGGTAAGCTACTCAACCTCTCAGGCTGTTTCCTCTCTTATCTAATGGGATCATTACAGTGCTATCTCATAAAGCTGTTGTTAGCTTCTGTCAAGTAGGCATCAACTTATGGTGACCCCATGTGCAATGGAATGAAACACTGCCCAGTCCTGCATCATCCCCCTAATCAGTTGATGATTGGACCATTATGATCCATTGGGTTTTTGAGGGGCTGAATTTTGGAGACAGATTGCCAAGCCTTTCTTCCTGGTCTGTCTAGTCTGGAAGCTGCACTGAAATTTATTTAGCATCATAGCAACACACAAGCTTCGACTGACCCACAGGTGGTGGCTGAGCATGAGGTGCATTTGGAGTAAATATGGTCATGTTGCTAAGGTGCTTCACAAGTTTTAGATATATCTTATTAAGAAGGACAATGTTGTTGTTTGCCGTAAAGTCAGACCCAACTCATAGTGACCCCTCCTTGGGTTTCCAAGGCAGTATCCCTATAGAAGTAGATTGCCAAACCTTCCTTCTGAGGAGTGGCTGGTGGGTTTGAACCACCAGCCTTCTGGTTAGCAGCCAAGTGCCTTAGGCACTACGCTACCAGAGCTCCTGACAGATAAAATTTAGAAGACAATAAAAAAATATTGAGAGCTGAGCATTGTCCTAAGAATTTTATGTGCACTGTCCCACTTTATAACAACATGATAAAAAAATAGAATAGGAGCTATTACTAGCTTTGTTTTATAGATGAAGACACTAAGGCACAGAGAGATTCAAAGAGATATGACTAGCAAGTGTCAGAGCAGGAACTCAAGGCA
>NW_006922028.1:1409265-1429894 GCF_000298275.1 Orycteropus afer afer | reverse complement strand
ACACACACACACACACATATATATATAATTGGGAGAGAGATTTGTTTTAAGGAAATGGCTCATGATGTAGAAGCTGCAAAGTCCCAAGCCCATAGGTCAGATGCCAGGCTGGAGGCTTCTCCTGACTCATGTATTTGCAGGGGCTGATGAACTCAAGATCAGCAAGTCAGATGGCAAGCTTCTGGCTCATGGGCTACAGAGACTGATGAATCCAAGGTTGACAGATAAGATGGCAGGCCATTGACTTCAGTCCAAAGAACTGGAGGTCAGATGATGATGAATGAGATGCAATATCCAGACTAAGCAAAAAGCAGAGAACTTTGTCAGAACATCCATATATATTGGAAGCAGGCCATACCCCCTAAAGAAACTCATCTGCTTAACTGCTCACAGCAGATGTCCACATGGAGGTGATTCCATTATATCAGATCTCATCATGGGGGTGACTACATCATAACTGTCAAACTACTGAGAATCATGGCCAAGCCAAGTTGACACACAATTTTAGCCATCACATTATGCTATGGAAAAAAAGTTTCACTTCATTAACAATCTAAGATTGAACAATGAAAACATGGAAATGGGAATGTAAAGGAATAATAAATATCAAATAAATAATAATAAATGTCAAGTCTGGTTATTACTGTAGAAGAAGTGAGGGAAGAGACTAGGATTGGGAAAGAGTACACGAAGACATCAATTTTATGTTCATATTTCATTTTAAAAAACATGAAAATATATTAAAATTTTATAAACTGGGACCATGAATTGTATTTTTTTCCATACTTTTCTGTATGTTTAAAATAACTCATAGTTAAAATTAAAGCAATGAACTAATGTCATCCTATTTTATTTGTGTGAAGATTAAATAATTAAGCGAATAATTCTGGTGAATGTTTTGAGAAGCTGGTATTCTCATACCCTTCCAGTGAAATAAACTGGTACAACTCTTTTGTAAAGCAATTTGGTAATAGGTACCTTAAAACACAAAATAATAATAATCTTTGGTTTGATAATTACCCTTTTGGGATACTATCCTAAGGAAAAAATATCAAAATACACATGCACATAGACGCAGAAAGACAGACACTGAAGGACTATATGCATGACAATGTCAACTGCACTGTTATTTATATTACTGGAATATAATAAACAATCTAAAATTATTAAAATAGTGAGTCATCATTATGCAGCCTTTAGAATAACATTTATGAAGACTTTATAACAACTTGAGGAATGATTGTGATGTAACATTAGTTTAATTAGAATGTGAAACTGCATATCCACTAAGATTAAATCAATGAATAAATAAGCATAAAAAAATTAGGAAGAAACATTCTAAATTAATAACAAGTACAGAATTTGTGTTATTCAAATTTTTGATAATATTTATCTGGCACACTGTTTTTGTAATGTAAAATTTTTATAGAGTAGAAACCTAACTTTGGAAATAGTGAGGTACATATGAAAATAAACTAGAATTCAAAGTTGAGGATAAAGACCTCCAAGAAAGGTTGTAGGCAATACGTAATATAGGAGTTCAGAGGAAAAGGAGACCCAATCAGGCTGGGGTCTTCAGGAATGGCTTCGTGAGGAAGGACCCTTCAGTGGGCTTTAAATAAGTAGTAGAGTAGGGTAAGAGCTGGAGACTAGGTGAGAGCCTGAAGGAATGGAGTGAGCTAACCACAAAGTAGAAAGATTGAGATGTTCTCAGGAAATAGCACTTCGTGTCACAGAATGTTTTATTTTTAGTTTTTTATTTCTTGATTTTTTTTTTTTTTCCAAAAAGTGTGTTGACCTCAATATTGTTACAGTTGAACTGATTCCTTAAAACAATTGGTTGTAGAATCATAACAACATAATTATGGGTGTGCTTCTGGCTCCAAATCTTTCATCTAAAAATAGTCAGAGTGACTATATCTTGGGAAAACAAAGCCATTACCTATTCTGGTGTTCCAGCTAACTTGGTAATCACTTACTGGAAAATGGATCATGGGCAAAATAACTGCACGTTTTTAGAACACTGCTTGTCATTGCTACTTTATGTGAGTTGATTAATGAAATAAGTTTTAAATTTTCTCTCTACAGGCATTCTCTAACGCATGAAAAATAGGCTTAGGAAAAATTCTTCACAATCACACAAAGCCTGCCTGTGCTCTCTGAGGGCACAGCCTCCATAGTCCTAGAAGCCAATGTTTTTCCTTCAGGGAGCATATTTTCTTGTGCAGAAAGAAGAGGAAGGTCAGGGTGGAGGTGTTGGCATAAGTCTACATCAAGAGTAAGATGAATGGGAACCTGTATGCTCCACTGCCCCCACAAGCACCAGCTACTCTGTGCCCCACTTCCTTGGTTAGATAAATATTCATTGAATAATATATGAGTCAATAAGATGAATGATGATAGTTATCATTTGTTGAATGATTAGTTTGTGCTAAGAGTTTTACATCCAATAATTCTAATGGTCATAAGAATTCTGCAAAGCATATAACTGAAATGCTAGGGTACTCAAGTCCTGAAACTGACTTTCATTTCTTAATCCTTGAGATTGTTATTGTGTGCCGTTGAGTCTATTTCTACTCATAGTGACCCTATAGGGTAGAGTATAACTGCCCAATAGGGTTTCCTAGGCTGTAATCTTTATGGGAACAGATTGCCAGGTCTTTTCTCCTACAGAGCCACTGGTCGGTTGAAACCACTAATATGTTGGTTAGCAGCCAAGCACTTAACCACTACACCACCAGGGCTCCTTTATCCCTTAAGATTAGTGTAAAATAAAAGTGAAGGTCATCATCCCACCCAGAGTGAGAAATCTGCCTTTCTTCCCACTTCTCCAGTTCTATGCTCGTCTCATATCCTCTTTGTCTGCTCAGGCCAAATTCTTCATTTCTCCTCTAGATCCTTGCCCTCCCCTGACTCCTTTTTTTCTGTATCAAGCTAATTTCTTCACTCCCCAAAATATCCCCCTCATGTGACTATTTGTATAACAAACATCTATTTAAGGTTTGGTGGAAAGGTAATGCGTGTTCTACTGTGGTGCCAAGGAACAAACAACCAAATGTTGGATATTAAGATTATTACCCCCTATTGGGAGCTCTGGTGGTGTATGCCTAAGGCATTTGGCTGCTAACCAGAAGGCTGGCAGTTCAAACCCACCAGCTACTCCTTGGAAGGAAGGTTGGGTAATCTACTTCCATAGTGATACTGCCTCAGAAACCCAAGGAGGGGTCACTATGAGTTGGGATCGACTCAAGGGCAGTGGTGAAACAAGTGTGGTGAGATTAAATGGTTGCCCAAGAAAAAGGGCAGAGCCCAAATTTAAAGCCTGGCTTGACTGACTCAAAGCTTTCCATTATACCAGGATGAATGACAGAGTCAACACTGAATGTTGCAAAAGCTCTATAGGCATTAACTCATTAAATCCTCACATTAGCTAATATCCATTTCACAGATACAGAGATTAGTACATAGAGATACTAAGTAACACATCTAAAGTCATATAGCTAATAAATGGATGTGAACCCCGGTGCTCATTCTCTACAGTTCTCATCATTAACTTTCATGCTATACTATCCTTATTCCTGAATTGTAAACTTTATAATAGTTGATTTCAAAAGCAGTACTGTAGTTCAATCTTTCCTTGCTTAATGAGTTGCTACAAATTCACTTAATTCATTTAGTTGGTGAGTCAGTCAAGATTTAACCAGTAGCCTCTGTGTGTCAGGTACTATTAGGCATAGAGCATAAAAAGGTACTTCGTTCAAATCCCGGCTCAGTCTTGGGGTAGCCCAGAATCTTGCAGTCTATAGTTTGCAATAGCATGACTCCTTTATAAAATAATTATACATTTGAAGATATTAGAAGCTATAGGGACTCACATGTTAGCTCAATGTACTGGAGAGATGTCTAACAACAGCACTTCAAAAGATAAACAAAAGGTTCTCTCAAGTGCTGGAGAGCCCTTCAACAAGAGGAGTGTACACACAAGTCCTAGAAGACCACCTGGCCAAGATTCTGTAAAGAGCACTCAAACATCTGATGATCTGAAAAGTTCTCATCCTGAGCGCATGATCCCTTTTCCAAATGTTCAGAGGAGAGTCAGGTCAACAAAAGGGAAAAGCAAAAGATTATGGTGACTGTTTCTTTCAACACTAGTCTATAGGAGTTGGTGCTGAGATGTTAGATTTTCTGCCCTAGTTCTTTAGAGGAAAAAATGTCTTGCATGAAGAAAGGCATTATATCGAGTTACCATTGTTCAATGGCACTATTCCTTGGGGGGGAAAAAACTGCCTTTGATTTATTTTATGCTCTAAGTTCCGATCTAAAGCTTAATTTCCTAAAAAGTGGGGACCAGGTTTGCTGGTCCGATAGAGCCTGGTGGAACCACTGAGACTATGGCCCCTAGCTTCCCTTCGGGTCTGGAATTGAACCCACACTTGTGGTTTCCAGCCAAACAAAAGACAGGCATATGAGTTGAACATTTACCTCAAGTAGATACACTCCTTGGAGAGAACAATCATGGGAGAAAGAAGGGCTGCTTGTGCACAGGGAGACAGCTCAGGGGGCAGGAGCCCATGGAGGGATGGACACTGGGAAGAGGTAACTGTGGGGAGGAGGTGGAAGGAGAACTGTTGCATTGTGGTGAACTGTGGTCAATGTCATGAGACAAAGTATATGTGAACTGCTGTATGGAAAGTGAATTTGCTCTGTAATCTTCACCCAAATCACAATTTAAAAAATTAAAAAAAAAAAAAGAAGAGCAGCCAAGAGTGGAACATGTCCTTCAGAACTGAGATCCCTGCACCAAGGCTCCTCGATTCAGGGACAGAGAGCTGTGACACCAGAGATGCAAGAGATGGCAAGAAGCAGTGGTAGAGAATTGCGGCAGCAGACGCAGCAAACCAAGAGTCTGACGTGAGACTAAGCAATGCACTTTCTGGCCCACGGACTGAGAAAGACGAGTACTTTCAGGACAGAAGCACAAGGCTGTGAGGCTGAGGGACAGACTGAGGGGTGCCTGCAGGTACTGCTGACAAGAGGCTGTCCTGATTCAAGAACCGCATCCTGAATTTCTCTGATCCTGAATTGCAGCCTGTTACATCCTTATTAAACTTCCTAAGTGTGAAAAAAAAAAAAAAAAAAAGCTTAATTTCCTGAGTGGACAAGATCATGAGGGCAAGACATCCCATGAAGTTGACCATTAGCAAGTCTTTGGCCATGAACATTTCTCATTGCAAACAAATAGATATTTTAATCAGAGCTACATTTTAAACACGAGCTAAATCAATGGATTTCAAGCTGTCCTGCTAAGGCCTCATTTGAACATAATGGAAGTTTGAAATTGCACGTGAAAAGTGGGCATTGTTTTGTACCTGTTTTTCTGTTGAAGTTTTCATCCTGAGAAAAAAAGAACCACACTGAACATCTCTAAAATATTGGTCCATTTCTGCATTCAGAAAGGACTAAGGTCCAGAGAGGTTAAATGATTCACTGAAAGGGTAGAATAAGTCTTAAACCCAGGTTGCCAGTCACTGTGCATAATTTTCATTGTTGTCCCACAACCCACTGCAAGTCTGGAGAATGTATCTGTCAACCAGGCCAATGTATCTCTGGGTGAACTATATATTTCTAGCATTGCAACAGCTGAGAATGAGACCAATCATCATTCATTACCTATATGATTAAGCGCTACCTAATCTAGTTTAATCCTCACAATAATCTATTGAGTTGTGCTGAGAAGCTTTCAGCCCCCCATCCTTGATTTTACAAAAGGTAAAACTGTCTCAAAGATGTAGAGTTCCTAATGGAAACATATTAGTAGATTACAACAACAGCAACAGAAAAGACCCAAATTCCAATCTTATGAATTTCAGAAAATTATATTTTCTATAATTTCCGTTCGTTATATTATATCCTGTTGAAGTCAAATGGTAAGAATATGTAGTACCTGTGTTGACAGGAGAATAATTATGTCATTAACAAATTTGACAAGAATAAAAGATGGAGGACAAAGTTTAGAACCTAATCTTTGGGACCTGGACCTCTGCATTGTTGTTAGGTGCCATCAAGTTAATTCTGATTCGCAGCAACCCTGTGTACAGCAGAGAGAAACACTGCCCGACCCTGCACCATCCTCACAATCCTTGCTATTCTTGATCCCATTGTTGCAGCCACTGTGTCAGTCTATCTCGTTGAGAGCCTTCCCCTTTTCCACTGAACTTCTACTTTACCAAGCATGATATCCTTCTCTAAGGAATTGTGCCTTCTGACAACATGACCAAAGTAGGTGAGACAAAGTCTGGCCATTCTTGCTTCTAAGGAGCGTTCTGGCTGCACTTCATCCAGGACAGATTTGTTCATTCTTCTGGCAGTCTGTGGTATTTTCAGTGTTCTTCACCAATACCACACTTTAAAAGCATCAACTCTTTTTTGGTCTTCCTTATTCATTGACCAGCTTTCATACACATATGAGGTGATTGAAAATACCATGGCTTGTGTTAGGTGCACCTTAGTTTTCAAAGTGACATCTTTGCTCTTCAGCACTTTAGAGTGGTCTTTTGCAGCAGATTTGCCCAGTGCAATATGACATCTAATTTCTTGACTGCTGCTTCCGTGAGTGTTGATTGGGGATCCAAGTAAAATGAAATCCTTGGCAACTTCAATCTTTTCTCCATTTATTATGATTCTGCTTCTTGGTCCAGTTGTGAGGATGTTCATTTTCTCTATGTTGAGGGGTAATCCATACTGAAGACTACTAGTCTTTGATCTTCATCAGTAAGTGCTGCAAGTCATCTTCACTTTCAGCAAGAAAGGTTGTGTCATCTGCACACTGATGACTGCACTTTGAGGAGCCAAATTTTCCCCAGTCATATTTTTAGCACCTTCCAACCCAAGGGTCTCATCTTCTGGCACAATATCAGACAAAGTTTCACTGCTCTTCATCAACTTTTCCAGTAATATATCACACAGTGTTTCACTGCTATTCATAAGGTTTTCGATGACCAACTTTTTCAGAAGTGGATGGCCCCATCCTTCTTCCCAGTCTGGAAGCTCTGCTGAAACCTGTCTACCATGGGTGACCCTGCTGGTATTCAAAATACCAATGGCATATCTTCAAGCCTCACAGTAACATGCAGGCCACCATAGTATCACAAATTGACAGACGAATGATGGGGGGCCTCTGTAGAGCTTTAAAATTATTACAAGAGGACCTGTGGTTCCATGTGATGTGTTTATCTGTATGCTGAATAAAGCGACTACATTGATATACATGTCTACTCTTCAAGTGAATGTAAATGTTCTGCTCAATAAAGTATGACTTTTATTTAAAATATTACTGAACTCACAGCAGTGTATTTTGTCTTTATGTATTTTCTCAATCAACTTCTACTAAAAGTACGATTACTATAATGTAACTCACTGCAGTCGACTCATATCCGACTTATAGCAACCTCTCCTTGGGTTTCCAAGGTGGTATCACTACAGAAGTAGATTGTCCAACCTTCCTTCCAAGGAGTGGCTGGTGGATTTGAACTGCCAGCCTTCTGGTTAGCAGTCAAATGCCTTAGGCACTATGCCACCAGAGCTTCCTACTATAATGTAGGGCTCTGTGAATTTTCTTTAATGTTAAAAATGGATCATACTTGAAAATATGGTAACGATCTGTTCTAGGACAAGATGAAGGGAACAGAACAATATTGAAATACAAAACAATTATTTTAAAATGTATTTTTATGTTTTTGCCTGTATTTCTATTTTAAAATTGTAGAGATAAATTATTACTCTCTCTCCTTTTTTTCATGCTGAATGGCTACTTCTTATCTGGCTTTGTTTATTATGTGTGATCAGATCAGTGATTCTCAGAAAAACTACCCTCCCGCCTAGCCCTACATTCCTCCAAGATAATATCATCTGCAGGAGTCAAGTTTCTTGCCAGGGGAGCTGTTTCACAGAAGTAAACAAACTGGGAGTAAAATCGTGAAATGTTAAAGAAACATCCAGACTTGGACAGGACACTGATAAATAACTCTTGGCTATCTTAGCTTTTAAGTATCTCTTTTTTTAAAAAAATAATATCTGGGTAAACTGACCTACAGAATTGGAGCAGTAAACAGAGCACAAAGAGCTGTAAGCAATACCGTCTAGGAACACGGCAGTAAAGGACAGGCTGCATGGCTGCAGCAGTCTCCAGGAGAAACAGCTGTTCCCTTCTCTCAAAACCAACAGTCCTCATGCATTTTAGTTAACTTACCAGCTCAGATCTGCTTTTGAGGAGTAAGCCAACCTCATAACCACTGGTGATTTACCTTAGGTAGGGCATTAAGGAAACTGAAAACAAAAGTCCATTTATAAAGGCACTGTTTTGAGTCTTTCCTCCATCTCTGGCAATCTTCCATCCTTGTTCCACCTACCTACCCCCTTGCCCTTCCTTACATTTGATTCTTTGTCAGATGAAACATGGGGACAATGGAAAGCAACTGTGAAACAAACTAAGCAGTTCCTTCTAGAAACATTACCTTTTAAAAAATCACAATTCAGAGTATGTAAACATTTTTATTGGAAATTCTTTTTTCCTGAAAGCATCGCTATATGAAAAAGCTTTCTTTCCAAGTCAGAACCCAGAATTTAAGGTGTACCCCCTCCATTATACTCTTAACAGTCTTCATAGCTGAAGACAATCTTGGCTTTTACCTTTGAAGATTGAAAATTAGACCCCTTAACTGTATATTTATCTCAGGAAGTAGACTCACATATGCAATTCCATGTATAGCTATGGCTTAGAGGTGGGCTACAAATACTAAAGTTAGAATTACAGCATTTAGTTCAATGCAGCAGAGCTTTGAAACTGACTGTGATTTTAGGCAAATTCTGTTATCTTGCTGGATTCCAAATACCTTGTCCATAAAATAAAAGGATCATACTAGATGGACTCTAAGTCTCCTTACAAATCCAAAGTTAAATCTTAAACCCAGTGACAGTGAATAGATCCTAACCCATGGTGACCCTACAGAACAGAGTAGAACTGCCTCATAGGGTTTCCAAGGCTGTAAATCTTTGGAGAAGCAGACTTCGTCATCTTTCTCCCACAGAGAAGGCTTCTGGGTTGGAACCACTGACCTTTTGGTTAGTAGCCAAATGCTTTAACCACTACACCACCAGGGGTCGTTATGAGTGGTATAGCAAATAGAATTTGGGATGTGGTAACTGGATTATTCTCTTCATCCCCTCTCTGCTATAGAATTACACAGCTATGTACTTCGTCAAGTGGCTTTACCTTTCACTAGAGCAGGCAGAAGGATTCCTGGTGGCACAATGCTTAAGTGCAGGAGAAAGACCTGGCAATCTGCTTCCCTAAGGAGTCCAGCCTAGGGGCAGTTCTACTCTATCACATGGAGTCACTACAAATTGAAAATTGACTCGATGACATCCAACAACAACAACAACAGAGTAGGCAGAGAATCTTTTCCTACCTACTACTTACCTGTATTGTACCTTGCTTTAGTCAGTGGAAATTAGCAGATATGATGCAAGCAAGTGCTTGTGTGTGGTTTTACTTGTTTTGCATCTACCAGCAAATTACTGGTTTGAGAAGATGTGGAGCTGATCAAAACCTTGAGCAAGAAAAAGAAATGGTTGTTGTTTTAAGGCTCTGAAATTTGTGGTTAGTTCTTAAGCAGCACTATTGCAGCAGAGTACAGTAGACTTCCTGCTCTTTACTTTTTTGATGCATTTTATTGGCGTCATTTTTATTATTTTTAGTCAGCCTTGTATCTTAGAAAATAATGACTCCTCTATTCTATGTTGAACTGTAGCAGAAAGAACATTAACTTGTGACCCTGGAGACCTGGGTCCCAGCTCTGTCACTAACCAAGAGTATGGCACTGGGCAAATCATATAGCTACTTTGGCCCTCAGTTTCCTCATCACATTAGAAACAACAACAACAACTTGAACTAGATGACTTTAACATAGTTGTATTAAGCATAAGATGAGCCCAGGGGGTGGTAGAAGGGTAGAAGGTAAGGTTAGAAAGCTAGAGAAGGAAAGATAATGAAGTCCTTGCCTAACAGAACTACATACTTAAATACTGAGGCTGGGATGAGCAGGGGACAGAGAGGTGCAAACACTTCTGTTACTGTCCTTAGTGCTGAAATACCATTGTTTTGTCTGAATGCCAGTTGAAGAAGTTAGGAATTTCTTTGTTAAGCAATATGGAGATCTGACCATTTTAGGGCAGAGTACATATATACTACATATATGCTGATTTCCCATTACAAAGTAAACTGCCTCCCCAAAAAATATGTGTTGTAAATCCTAGCCCCTATACTTATGGAAAGGAGCCCTGGTGGTGCAATGGTTAAGTGCTTGGTTGCTACCTGAAAGGTTGGCAGTCCAAACCCACGCAGCAACTCCACGAGAAAAAGGTCCAGCTATCTTTTCCTACAAAGATTATGAGCCTAGAAATCCCTGTGGGGAAATTCTACTCTGCCGCATGGGGCTGCTGCCAGTTGAAATCAACTGGACAGCATCTAAAACAAACTGGTGAAAACAGAGATTTGATTGTTTAATGAGGCTATATCAGTACGTATCTTAAGCCAATCACTTCTCAGATATAAAAGAACAGCTTAAGCAAAGCAGAAGACGGACACAGGGGGAAGGTTGACACTATGTGAAGAAGATGGAGACAGAGCAGTGTGCATGCCCAGGGGCTCCGTGGATGGTCCGAGCAGCTGAGACAAGGATTTTCCCCGAGAGTAGACAGAAGGAGCCATCTCCCAGAGCCAGCATTCTGAATTCAGACTTCTAGCCTCATAAACTGTGAGAAAGTAAATTTCTGTTTGTTAAACCCACTCACTTGTGGTATTTTTGTTATAGCTGCGCTGAGAAACTAAGACAGTTCCCAAGGCTATATCACTAGCACTGGCATCTCTCCTGGTCTCTAAATGCTGGTTTTCAACTCTCTGCCCAGCATCACCTATATTTTACGATAAGCACTTGAAACTCAACAGGTCTAAAAGCAAATTTGTCATAATCACTGCTTCTTCTAGTATATTTTCCATTTTGCTTAATGGCACCAAAACTTATTCTTTCTCCCAATCACAAGACCTAGGAGACCTTCTAGATGATTTTACCTTGCCTGTTCCTTTAATCAGTTACTAAATCCTGCTAATATTGCCCCTCAACAAATACCTTTTACACCATTCCACTATCACTATCTTAATTCAGGTTCCAAACATTTCTTGCTTGAAATATTATGATATACTTCTAATTAATTCCTCTTTCTTCAGTTTTGTACCTTTTCAACTCATGTTGTTGTTGTTGTTGTTATGTACCGTCGAGTCGGACCCGACTCATAGCGACCCCTCCTTGGGTTTCCGAGGCAGTATGACTACAGAAATAGATTGCCCCATCTTCCTTCCGAGGAGTGACTGGTGGGTTTGAACCACCAGCCTTCTGGTTAGCAGTCAAGTGCCTTAGCCACTATGCTACCAGAGCTCCCCTTTCAACTCATACATATGATAAATTATTCCCCCGTTAAAAGCCTTCTTTGGCTCCAGTTGATTACAGCACATAATCCAAGTTACTTGAAATGGTGTTTAAGGGCACTTCATAATCAGTTCAGGGAAGAAAATTCTGAAACAAGAACTCAGGTTGAGAGCGTTAATTAAGAAGTTTCCTGTGGGTCAAAAGTTGTGGAGAAGAGAGAAGTGAGGCAGAACTGGCAGAGGGAGAAGCTGGGCTATGACACAGTCCCAACGAAGACCCCTCAGCCCACCTCACAGGGAACCCTGATGCTGGGATAACTCATCGGAATCGTTGGGGCAAAGGGGCGGCGGGGTTGTCAGCCTCTACTTGCATTTTAGTTTATGGTGGGATGAGGAATCGACAGGCATACTCAGAGCTAGGTACCAGGTAAGCAAGTGAATAACTTAGTTCAAAATAGCTGTAAGAATTTAAGATTCAACAAAGCTAATAAAGGTATTCCGAGATGACTCTAACTAAAGTGCTTGACTAAAACCAGATGGGTATGGAACAAGGCCTGATGAGGAGGAGAGTTTACCACTAGGCTACTGTTGTTGAAACAAACTTGGTTCTGAATCCACAACAGAACTATTGTGCATCTGACATTTGCAATAACAAGTGAATATTGAGTTGACAGCCCACAAGAGCTTTTGAGTTCAGTCCATAAAGAATTTCACTTGGTTGCCAATGTCTTGCCAGTAACCCAACATAGAAATGTATAATTTTTTACCTTAAATCATTATAAATTGGATACAGTCCTCAAAATTAAAAGATGTGGATTTATATAAGTCACATAATACAATTACAATGAAATAATAATTTTTTTTTAACAAGAAGTTGTTGCATGTTTTTATCTAGAGCATGTGTTTCGTTGTTAGTTGTCGTCGAGTTGACTCTGACTCCTGGCGGCCTCAGGTGCTCAGGGCAGAACTGCTCCATAGGGCTTTCAAGACTGTAACCTTTCGGAAGAAGAGCAGCAGGCTTGTCTTCTGAGGCACTTCTGGGAGGTTGTTTTTGTTTTCTTAAGGTTAATAATTTTGAAATAAATGTTAATATAGGTGTAAGCATGTTGAGAGAGTGTAATAATATATAAGTACAATACAGGTTTACATTTTTAATTACATGTGAAAAAAATAGTCTGAATATGAGATAGCCCATAAACAAGAAATATTGGGATTATAAATAATTTTATGATTAGAAATAATTCTACTAAATAATGCAATAAAATAGATGTGGATTTTAAAGACATTTATAATAGATTAGATTTTTCTAATCCCTCATCTGAGATAGTCTTAAAATTCCATTATCAACTATACTAGTGGCATTATAGGACAATTTCAAGGGAGGTATAAAGTAATGAAGAGGAAAACTGTGAAAAAATAGAGCAACTTCAGATAGTTTGAAATCTAGATGTTAAGAGCTCAGCTGTTAACTGAAAGGTTGGTGGTTCCAATCCACACAGTGACTTTGCTGGAAAAGGACACGACAGTAACAATCGCAGCCTAGAAAATCCTATGAGACAACTCTCCTTAGTTACATGGGGTCACTGTGAGTTGAAATCACTCAATGGCAACTAACAATAACAAAGCCTTCTAGAAAATATTAACATTAGGTCTGCTTACTATAGCTCTGGTAGTGTAGTGCCTAAGGCACTTGACTGCTGACCAGAAGGCTGGCTGTTCAAACCCCCCAGCCACTCCTCGGAAGGAAGATGGGGCAATCTACTTCCATAGTGATACTGCCTGGGAAACCCAAGGAGGGGTCACTATGAGTTGGGTCCAACTCGACGACACATAACAACAACAACAACAACAACACTATTAGTAATGGACATACTGGGGTTTTAAATTTCAGATCCCTGATAATTACTATTCCGACCCATCCAATTCCTTGCTTCCCATCCTTTACAAGTCAGAGAGTATTTCCACCATAACATACCCATAAAACCCATTGCTGTGGCATTGATTCCAGCTCCTAGTGAGCCTACAGAGCAGAGTAGAACTTTCTTAGGTGGTGCAGTGCCTAAGGCATTTCACTGCTAACCAGAAGACTAGCGGTTCAAACCCATCCATTCAAACTCCACTGAAGGAAGACCGGGCAATCTACTTCCATAAACATTCACTGCCTCAGAATCCCAACGGGTGTCATTACGAATTGGAATCAACTGGATGGCAGTGAGTTTGGTTTGCTTTTGGTAATCAGTAATCTTAAGGAAGCAGACTGCCACATCTTTGTCCCATGGAGGGGCTGATGGGTTCCAACTGTGACCTTCCGATTAGCAGCCGAGCTCTTAACCACAACACTACCAGGGCTCAGTATGCTCTAAATAGGCACTTCCTGGGTGGCGCAAAGCTAAACAACTGCTTAAGTGCTAGGAATAAAGGTCTGGCAATCTACTTCTGAAAGGTCACAGCCTTGGAAGCTCTCTGGAACAGTGCCACTCTGCATATATGAGGTTGCCATGAATCAGAATCAACCCCATGGCACTATCAGCAGGAAACAACATGCTTTAAGGTTTTAGGCAGTCATAAGCCAAGCAGCTTTTCTTTTATGCTAAATATCATACTATTTTATTAAATGTGACCTATAAAGTCCTACATTTAATTGTCGCAGCAGTTTGTAAATACATGCTTACTCGTGCATTGATTCCTTATTCTCAAGCATGTTTTTAGTCCGTTAGTACTAGGGTTATCCTAGATACTGGGATTCAAAGACAAACAAGTCTTAACCTCCAGGAGTTCACAGTTTAATGCCATTAAGGAATTTTAAAGGAAGGTTGCCTTTTCCATGCATTATACAAACAGATTTGGGTGATTTAAGACCCAAAAAGCACAAGGACAATAAGTGTCTTTTCCAGGTTTAAGTTGTCCACGTTTTCTTGATTTATGCTTCAGGTAGAGGTAAGTAAAGCTTCAAATAATATGCCCTAAAGGAGCCCAATTCTACTCTAACATACGTTGGGTAGCCATGAGTCAGAATCATTTAACTGACAACCAACCACTGATTATTTTAAATTGTCAAACTGGAAAAAGTTCTCCCCTACCCTGATCCCTGTAACATGTTCAGCTTGCTCTAAATTTTATTTTTTAATTTATTCATTTTTGGTGGTAATATACACAACCAAATATCTGTCCATTCACAATTTCTGCATGAACAATTCAATAGCATTAGTTACATACTTTACATTGTGTCACCATTCTCACTGTCTCTACCCATACTGTTTCATCACCATTAACTAAGGCTTTCTGCCCCTTAAAGTTCTCATCTGCACTTAAATTAATTGTTGTCAGTTTAAACTCATATAGATAATTCTTTATGAGAGTGCTACGTTCCAGGCAAACATTCTTATTCATTGGGCTAAACTGTTGTTTAGTTTAATGATGGCTTCATGGGATAGTTTTGGTTCAATATTTAAAGATTATTTCCAGGCAGTAGATTCAGAGGTTCTCCCAATTTCAATGGATTCAGTAAATCTGGTTTCCATGTGAGTTTGAAGTTCTGTTCCACACTTTTCCTCCTTTTGATCAGAATCCATCTCTTGAATCCTTGATCAAAATGTTCACCAATAGTAGCTGAGCACTATCCAATTTTTATGGTATCATAGTAATGGAGATCACATGATAGAATTTTGCAAGATCAACAATGTATTCATTGCAAATACCTTTTTTTGACAACACAAATGTTGGCTATACATGTGGACTTCACCAGATGGATTGCACAGGAATCAGATTGACTACATCTGTGGCAAGAAGTGATGGAAAAGCTCAATATCTTCAGCCAAAACAAGACCAGGAGCTGATTGTGGAACAGACCATCAACTGCTAATATGCAAGTTCAACTTGAAGTTAAAGACAATTAAAACAAGTCCATGAGAGCCAAAGTATAACCTTGAATATATCCTTCTTGAATTTTGAGACCATCTAAAGAATAGATTTGATGCTTTGAACACCAATAATTAGAAACTAGAAGAATTGTGGAATGACATCAAGAACATCATCCATGAAGAAAGCAAGAGGTCACTAAAAAGACAACAAAAGAAGAGAAGACCAAAATGGATGACAGAAGAGACTCTGAAACTTGCCCTTCAACAGAGAGTAGCTAAAGCAAATGGAAGAAATGACAAGATAAAAGAGCTGAACAGAAGATTTCAAAGAGCAGCTCAAGCAGGCAAAGCCAATTACTATAATAAAATGTGCAAAGACCTGGAGTTAGAGAACCAAAAGGGAAGAACACACTTGGCATTTCTCAAGCTGAAAAACTGAGGAAAATAATTAAGTCTCGAGTTGCAATATTGAAGGATTATATGGGTAAAATAATGATTGATGCAGGACGCATCAAAAGAAGATGGAAGGAATACAGAGTCACTGTACCAAAAAAAAAAATGGTTGATCTTCATCCATTTCAGGAGGTGGCATATGATCAAGAACCAATGGTATTAAAAGAAGGAGTTGAAGCAAAGGAATTGGTGAAGAACAAGGATCCAGGAATTGATGGAATATCCATTAAGATGTTTCAACAAATGGATGCCCCACTGGAGGCACTCACTCAGTTATGTCAAGAGATTTGGAAGATAGCTACCTAGCCAACTGACTTGAAGAGATCCATATTTATATGCATTCCAAAGAAAGGTGATCCCACAGAATGTGGAACTTATCAAACAATATCATTAATGTCACATGCAAGTAAAATCTTACTGAAGATAATTCAAAAATGGTTGCAGCAGTATATTGACAGGGAACTTCCAGAGGTGCAATCTGGATTCAGAAGAAAATGTGGAACAAGGGATATCATTGCTGATGTCAGATGGATCTTGGCTCAAGGCAAAGAATACCAGAAAGATGTCTACTTGGGTTTTACTGACTATGCAAAGGCATTTGATTGTGTGGATCATAACAAACTGTAACATAACAAATGGTAACATTGAGAAGAATGGGAATTCCAGAACACTTAATTGTACATATGAGGAACCTGTACATAGACCAGGAGGCTGTGGTTTGAACAGAACAAGGGGACACTGCATGGTTTAAAATCAAGAAGGGAGTGCATCAGGGTTGAATCCTTTCACCATACTTATTTAATCTATATGCTGAATAAATAATCTGAGAAAGTGGACTATATGAAGAGGAACGTGGCATCAAGATTGGAGGAAAACTCATTAACAACCTGTGATACACTGATGACACAACTTTGCTTGCTGAAAGTGAGGATGACTTGAAGCACTTACTGATGAAGACTGAAGAATACAGTCTGCAGTATGAATTACATCTCAATATAAAGAAAACAAAAATCCTTACAATTGGACCTATAAGCAGTGTTACGATAAACAGAGAAAATATTGAAGTTGTCAAAGGCTTCACATTGCCTGGTTCTACAATTGACCCCATTGGAAGCAGAAGTCAGGACATTAGACAACCTATAGCACTGGGCAAGTTGGCTGCAAAGGACCTCTTTCAAGTGCTGAGGAGCAAAGATGTCTCCTTGAGCACTAAGGTGCCTGACACAAGCCATGATATTTTCAATCGCCTCACATGCATGTGAAAACTGGACAATGAATAAGGAAGACTGAAGAAGAATTGATGCTTTTGAGTTGTGGTGCTGGCAAAGAATGCTGAAAGAGCCATGGACTGCTAAAAGAACTAAAAAATCTGTTCTGGAGGAAGTGCAGTCGGAATACACCTTGGAAGTGAGACTTTGTCTCACCTACTTTGGTCATGTTTTCAGAAGGGATCATTCCCTGGAGAAGGATGTCATGTTTGATATAAGGTGGAGGGTTGACAAAGGAGGGGAAGGCCTCAACGAGATGGACTGGGGCAAGGATCACAGAGCTGGAGCAGGACCGGGCGGTGTTTTGTTCTGCTGTGCATAGGGTCGCTTTGAGTTGGAGACAACTCAACGGCACCTAACAACAACAACAATATAGTAATGGAGGTAGTAGTTTATGGAGGCAATTAAACCTGCAGTCCATTTCCTTATCTGACTCCTGGGTCTCCTTTCTCTACTATTCTAGAATAATAGACATCATTTGTTGTATCATGGGTGTGTTAGACTGGGTTCTCTAGAGAAACAAAACCAGTAAAGCTTATATATATGTGTATATAGAGAGAAATTTATCTTAGGAAAATGGCTCACACACTTATAGAAGCTGGCAAGTCCAAGGTTCCTGGATCAAACTTCAAGCTGGAGGCTTTTCCCGACTCTTGCAGCCACAGGGGCTGAGGAGGTCAAGGCTGGCAGGCAGTGTACTGGGTGTTGACTCCAACGAATGACGAATCCAAGATCTCCAGGCCAAATGGTAGATTGTTCAGTCACAGACAGTTGTAGGCAACACAACAGAATCCTGATCCACAGAAGAATGTCTCTTTTCCCAGAATGTCCATAGATATACTGGAAGCAGTCCACACCCCTAGGGAAACTCCCTTCCAACAGATTGCCTGCTCAAACATAATCATCTGATCCCATCATGGGAATAACCACATCACAACAGCTTAAACTACACAGAATTATGGTCCAGCCAAGTTGACACACAGCTCCAACTATCACAACGGGTGACCACTTGCTCTAAATTTTTGCTCTTGAATGTCAAGTATTTAGGATTAAAATATTATTTTTGGGATTCACAGCTCCAATAAGGAAATGTTTCAAGAATTGCGATCTAGAAGTTTATGTCTTTCTTAAACCATGATGAGAACTGTGCCAAATTTGAATCAGTATAAGTTTTAATCAGGCATCAAGTTAAGGAAGTTGGAATTCTGAAGCAGCTACTGAAGGAAGTTGTGGAATAGCTATTCCTAGAATCACCCAAAGAATGAGTAATCCTAAATCTCAAAAGGATGTATTTTTCTGATGATTCAGACAAGATGATTTTGAGGACTCTTAAGATTATAAAAACCTGATAATTTTAATATAGTGCATTATGTTTTTACCCTTAAGGTTATAGCTATTTGATCAAGCTTCCTTCTTTCGAGACTTCCAACTCAGTGTATTGGGAAGAATCTCTTCTTTTTCATGCTAACCTGGTGGTGGAATTTTTTTTCCCCCTTCAAATGTTTATATGGAAGGATGTAGACCATAAGCATTTTTATATAAAAAATTAACTTTATGGCCTTTTATTTACTGCAATAAATATTTGTTCCCTGGGGGGATGAGAAAGGTAAAATTCTCTAAGGCAGAATCTGCCATTCTTTCTTCCCCCTTCCCAACACCAGCAATAAGGTTAGAAAATCAATGCAACAACTTAATGTATTCATGGTGTGGTCTAACAAACACAATAATTTTGTCAACATATGTTGATAGATCACTGTCCATTTGTAGATTGCAGTGCTTTCTCTTATTGAAATTAAAAAAAATATATATAACACCTGGGTGTTAATTATGTCTATGTGCAGCTATGTAGTTTTATAAAGCACATAGATAATAAATGGGCAGGAGTCAAAAGCAGGACCAACTCTGTAAAAGCCCTAAGCTTGATCAGCTATTTCTTACAGACTTTACTCTGTGGGGTAAGAAGACATTTGTTGGATCATGGCCTGCTTGCCTCTGGAAAGAATTTTTGCAGAGACTGAGCCTCTTTCTCAGGGAGACTAGAAGGAGGACAAAGGGCCTCCTTATTTGCCAAAGTCTTTTGTAATCCAGACAAACTGATTTTTTTCTAACTGTGGAGAATTAATGTTTAATTTTCCATAATGGTATTTTTTCTTTGTGGTTTTTTTCCCCTAATGATTTCATATTGATATGTCACATCCCTTCCAAAAGACTTATCACAGAAGTGGAGACTAAAGCTAAAACAAACTCACACCCTTTTCTATGCAAACCTATTTTTTAAAAATAGCAATTAAAATCAAAATACAGCAAAACAAAACTCCTTCAGCTGAGATACTCTCCTCCTGGGTTATACTAGAAAATTCCACTCTGCATTAGATGGCGTTTTTACTATTTACCATCTTAATTTCCATTACTGTAGCTTAACAGGTGTGTATAAAGCTTGAAGGCATTTTAAGCTGGAAAGAAATCTCATAAATTATGAGTGACCTGAAGGAAATTAAAACTCAACATTGTGTTTTCTTCCTACACTGCTGCCAACAGGGCTGAACAGTTTCTTTACACCCCAGGATATAGTCTGCAATGGCATGTCTGTGTATATCCATCTCCCTTAAGACAAGACATAATAATAACACTTGATTCCTTAATCTCATATAACAGAGTATTATGCTCTGCAGTCCTGGTTGTTTCCTTTAAGCTGAATTTTAAAGGAACCTAGCTGCTAATTCTTTTCTATTTTTGTACCCAAGAAATTAACTCTATCTGACAATAGAGACTATTAATCTACTAATTATTTTTAGCATTATATATATTATGTGAAAGGAAAATGGTAATATGAATAACTTGTCACCATTTGTACTGAAAAGGAAATATATATCCACTTAGGTACATCTATAATTGTCTTTTTGCCTTAAATAACATAACAGGAAGAAATTGCAATATAGTAAGTTAAAAGTTAAGAATGTTGGCCAATGGAATTATCACAAAATAGGACATAAAAAGATGTTGTCTTAGGCAAGATTCTCTGGATAAGTTTGTATATATACATATGTAGAGAGAGATTTCTGTCAAGGAAATGGCTCACATGATTGTAGAGGCTAGCAAGTCCCAAGTCTGTGGTTCAGATGTCAGACTGGAGGCTTCTCCTGACTCATATAGCGTCAGGGATAATGAACCCCAAATCAGCAGGCAATATGGCAGACCACTGGCTCAAGTCCAAAGAACCAGAAGCCAGAGGATGATAAGCCAGATGCAGAATCCAAATCCAGCAAAAAGCCAGAGAGTTTCGTCAGAGCATTCATATATTGGATGCTGGCCACCTCCCCAAAGAAATTCTCTTGAACTGATTGGCTCTCCATAGCAGCTTTCATCTTGGAGGTGATTACATTATATCAGATCTCATCATGGGGGATGACTACATCATTACATAACTGCCAAACTGCATCATAACTACCAAACCACTGAGAATCATAGCTCATTCAAGTTAATATACAACCTTAACCATGACAGATGTAAAGGTACATAAGCCAGTTAAATAACATAAATCTTAAATTTATAAAGTAATTTTATTT
>NW_006922028.1:1405505-1407338 GCF_000298275.1 Orycteropus afer afer | reverse complement strand
GCTTATGCACAGGGAGACAGCTCAGGGGGCAGGAGAGTATGGAGGGATGGACACAGGGAAGAGGTAACTATGGGGAGGAAGTGGGAGGGGAGCTGTTGCATTGTGGTAAACTGTGCTCAACGACATGAGACAAAGTATATGTGAACTGCTGTATGGAAAGTGAATTTGCTCTGTAAACCTTCACCCAAATCACAATAATAAATAAATAAAAATAAAAAATTCAAGAAAAAAATGAATTAATATGGTAAGTAGTGTTCTTACGGACTTAACTCATAAAAGTATTTGTGTTGATATAAATAAAATATTTATTATAATCAAATATTGTTGTTTGTAATGAAAGTAATTAAATAATACAGTTACAGTGTAAGTGATAAAAACTTTAAAAAATATAATTTAATAATAATATTTTAACTTCCCATGAGATGGACTTTATATGGACACCTTTATGCATGACTCTGACATACGTGTTTTCATAGAAAATACAAATACCAGGTTTGCTGTGTTCTCTAACTCCAGGGACTCCCAATTGTATGCATACATACTCTCCAGACAGCAGCCAGAATGAATATTTTACAACAAAAATCAGATCACATTCTTCCTCTGTGTCAATCCTGGCATTTGACATTTTATTCAGGATGCAGGCTTGCCTAATACTTTAGGAGCCATTTTCTATACTTTAGATGACACAATGCCTCAGATTGATGGTGACTAAACCAGTCTTAAAACTCATGGTTCTTAATCCATCTGTTTCTATCTTACAGACAGTATCAATTTTATTATGTCTAACTATAAGGGCATGTTGGTGGTTCAGTGGCCAAATCCTCACTTCCATGTGAGAGACTTGGGTTTGATTCCTGGACAATTCACTTGCTTTGAACTGAATTGAGTCTCAAAAAAACATGTGTTGTAAATCCTAACTCCTATACCTGTGGAGCTCTAAGGAGCTCTGGTGGCTCAGTGCCTAAGGCACTGGTAGGTTCAAACCTACCAGCCACTCTGTAGAAGGACAACTGGGCAATCTATTTCCATAAAGATTTACCAACTCGGAAACCCAATGGGGGTCTCTATGAGTTGGAATTGACTCTTTGGCAGTGGGTTTGGTTTGGTATACCTGTGGATATAATCCTATTTGGGACTAGGGGTTTTTATTATGTTAATGAGGCCACATCAATGTAGGGTGTGTCTTAAGCCAATCATTTTTAGATATAAAAGAGAGTAAATTAGGCACAGATGAAAGCAAACACAGATGGGGGAGGATAGATGCCACATTACCTAAAGATTACCAAGAACCCAAGGAACAGAAGCCGAGAAGAGACGAGGGGCCTCCCCCAGAGCTGATAGAGAGAGAACGCCTTCCTCTAGAGCCTGTGCTCTGAATTTGGGCTTCTAGCTTCCTAAACTGTGAGAAAAGAACTGTCTGTTTGTTAGAGCCACCCACTTGTGGTTTTTTGTTGTAGCAGCGCTAGCACAATAAGGTGGAAACACGTGAGCAACCACTAACGTCTGTCAGTGGAGGCTTGATGTTGCTATGATGGTGAACAGATTTCAGCAGAGCTTCTAGACTAAGACAGACTAGGAAGAAAGGCCTGGTGATCTACTTTGAGAAACCAGCCAATGAAAACACTATGGATCATAATAGTCCCAGCTGGTCATGGATCACAGGGATGGCACAGGACATGGCAGTGTTAAATTCCATTGTGTTTGGGGTCACCAGGGGTCAGGGCTACAATCATTGAAAGCAGAAGAAATCCTCCCCTTTCTCTCCTTATTTGCAAGACTAGCTTCCAATTCAAAGTCTATGGGTTAAACCTATTGTTGTTGTTGTTAAGTGCC
>NW_006922028.1:1400438-1402615 GCF_000298275.1 Orycteropus afer afer | reverse complement strand
GCTACCAGAGCTCCCAAGTCAATCAATAGCATTTTACAATTGCTGTCAACTGGGTGGCTGTGTGATGAAGTTGTTAGGAGTACCTTAACTGATTTTAAAAACTGTTTTCCTTTTGTATCCAAAAGAGTGATACGTGACAGAAAGCTGCGCCTAAAACATCTCAAACAGCTCTCTCAAGAGTTCTAAAATAATAACTATAAGTGAAAAAAGACATTTTGTCATAGTTTAATGGGAAGTACTTTTTATTTCAAAATAGTATATAAATGATAGTGCATCTCACAACGAATGACCTTGTAGATTCAGTGAAGGACTCCCTGGATGCTATAAATGAGTAAGCATTGGCTACTAACTCAAAGCTTGCCATTTTGAATCTACCTAGAGGTGCCTTGGAGGAAAGACCCAGTGATGCATTTCTGAAAGGGCACAGGTATTAAAAACCCCACGGAGCACAGTTTAACTCTGACACACACAGTGTTACCATGAGTCAGAATCAACTTGACAGCAACTGGCTTGATTTTGTTGTTGTTGTTTTTAGATTCAGTGAAATACAGTATGTGACACAGGGGAAAAAAAAAAGTAGAGGCAGTTATTTCAGGTTGCAGTTGATTATCAAACTGCAACTGGTAAATAAGGATAGATTTCTTACTTCACCATCCATCCATTCTGTGTTCTCTTTGCCTTCAGCCAGTACCTCAGCAGGTCAGTGTTTCAGTATTCACCTACTGAAATGACCCAGATCTTCATTCCTGAGGGATCACAGCTCAGTAGATAGTTCTCTCTATGTAAGGTTGTGAGGTTTCTGTTAGTGCTTGTGGCAGTATGGAAAGTATCCCAAGACATCATCTTTGTTTCATTCATGCACTTCTTTGCCTCTAATGCTTAGAAGTAACTCCATTATTTTGACAGATAGGGTCAATGATCTTAGCCACCAGCATAAACCACTTGTTGTTGTTTGCCCAGTGACAAAGGGATACAAACTTGGCCAAACTGCAGTCTCAGCTTCCACTTGAATGGAACACAGTTTTTCTCCTGGTAGGAGCATTCTTCTCTTTAAGGAACTAGAACCTTCAGATCAACAGGACTCAGGGCTGCTCAACTGAGAAGGAAATAATGTGCAAATGGATCAATAGTTAGGTGCATCTCTGGGTGGGTCCTAACCATCAGTCTTTCTGCTCTTAGTCAAGCACTTGACCATTTGTGCCACCCAGGGACTCTCCATTTCTTGGTTGCTATTTCAGAGCAGTGGTTCTCAAACTTTAGTGTGCATCAGAATTACCTGGAAGACTTGTCAGATTACTGTCCCACTCAGTTAGCTCTCCGACTTTCTGATTCAGTAGATCCAGCATTGTTGTTGTTGTTAGGTGCTGTGGAGTTGTCTCTGACTCATAGCAACCCTATGCACAGCAGAACGCAACAGCACTGGGTCCTGTGCCAGCTCCGCAATCCTTGCTATACCTGAGCCCACCGTCACAGGCACTGTGTCAATCCATCTCGTTGAGGGTCTTCCCCTCTTTCGTCGACCCTGACATCTTTCTCCAGGGAATGGTCCCTTCTGATAACATGACCAAAGCAGGTGAGACAATGCCTGGCCATTCTCACTTCCAAGGAGCATTCTGGCTGCACTTCCTCCAGGACAAATTTTGTTAGTTCTTTTAGCAGTCCCTGGCACTTTCACCATTCTTTGCCAGCACCACAACTCAAAAGCAATTCTTCGTCCGTCTTCCTTATTCATTGTCCAGTTCTCACATGCATATGAGGCAATTGAAAATATCATGGCTATGTCAGGTGCACCTTAGTCCTCAAGGAGACATCTTTGCTCTTCAGCACTTGAAGGAGGTCCTTTGCAGCCGACTTGGCCAGTGCTGTACATCATCTGATGTCCTGACTGCTGCTTCCATTGGTGTCACTTGTAGAACCAAGCCATGTGAAGTCTTTGACAACTTCAATCTTTTCTCCATTTATTGTGATGCTGCTCATAGGTCCAATTGTGAGGATTTTTGTTTTCTTTATAGTGAGATGTAGTTCATACTGCAGACCATATTCTTCAATTTTCATCAGCAAGTGCTTCAAGTAATCCTCACTTTCACCAAGCAAAGTTCTGTCATCAGCATATTGCATGTTGTTAATGATTCTTCCTCCAATCCTGATGCCACGTTCTTCTTCATATAATCCAGCTT
>NW_006922028.1:1396399-1399911 GCF_000298275.1 Orycteropus afer afer | reverse complement strand
AACTGTCTTCCAAATCTCTTGGCATAACCAAGTGAATACCTCCAGTGGGGCATCCATTTGTTGAAATATTTCAGTGGGTATTCTGTCAATTCCTGGAGCCTTGTTCTTTGCCAATTCCTTCAGTGCAGCTTCAACTTCTTCCTTCAATACCATTGGTTCTTGATCATATGCCACCTCCTGAAATGGATCCAGGGTAGAGCTAGATAATTTTCATTTCTAGAGCATGTTGATGTTGCTGGTCTGATGATCACAGTTCGAGAGCCACTGGTTCAGGGACTATACCTCATTCTGTATGACAATACTCCAAATTTGCAATTTATTTCATAGCTGCCTCTGTTTCCAGCTAATAGACACATGGTTAGCCACAGGCATATGTTCTATTGCTTATATCACTATAAAATGGGTTTTGCGAACAAAAATAATGTTGTACTCAATACTATGATGATGGGTCAGTACAGTGCCCATATACTGAAACAATTTTTCTTGGGTCACACTTGAATAAGATTGAATGGAACTGACTGGGACTGTAGCAGTCTGTTTCAGTCTGGTAACAGCTTATTATGCAAAGTCATCTGTAAATGAGGCTTGGTTTTTCCTCCTCTTTGGTTAATTGAAAATAGAGAAAGATTCATGAAGTTGGAAGTGTTGCTTGGTAGAGAGGTGGCCGTGTGGTTGAGTAGGCATACTGGGAAGATGAACTATTGGCATATGAAACTTAAGCTTATGCAGTCACTTATATACTATGTCCACTTGAACATGACTTTATTATAACTGGGAGATCAGATAACATTCAGTTCATGATGGGTAGCTCACATTTCATAGTCACCTGGTTTCTATGAGGACCTAGTAGAAAGCCAAGGGCTATTTCTTCAAAGAAGAATGATTACTCTTTGAAGAAAGTACAGCTTTTCTCCAAAGCTTTGACTTTCTGCTGTGAATCTAGTATTCAGTCTTTCCAAACTTCATCCAATTTTTGAGCACCAATGACTTCACTGAATGCTAAGGGCCATAGGGAAGAGCAGCACCCTGGACCAGCTGCAGAGCCTTCATCTGGGCCTTACTCGGACAAAGCTGCCAGCCTTTCCAGTCTCTCAGGAAAAGGAGCTCACTAGATTAATGGATTTTCTAAAAGCCAAAGAGCACTATTAATCATAGTACCTTTTTGCTAGAGGTAGGAAGTAGAGTATGCATGAAATTGTTTGTGACACTGGAAAAGATAAACTCACATGCCCCAATAGCTTCACCATAGTACTCATTTCCCACGTATTGGCATGCACGATATTAATGTAAAATACCAGCTACTTCCTGCTTTCCAGAGCTCATCAGCACTTTATATTAAATGCAGTCCTGTGAATGAGATGAATCAAGTTCCTGTGGACAAATTCATGTCACAGATAATAGATAGTTAATATAATCCTGAGTTTAAAGCGTATATGTATACATTTGTATACATAATCCTCAAAAGGAAGGTTGGGTGATCTACTTCTGTAGTGATACCGCCTCAGAAACCCAAGGAGGGGTCACTATGAGTGGGCTACGACTCGATGGCAGTGAGTTTGCTTGTTTGTTTGAATATATACATATATATTTATAAATGTAAATGTGTATATACAGACATATCTTGGAGATATTGTGGGGTTGGTTCCAGACCACAGCAATAAAGCAAATATCACGATAAAGTGAATATCACAATAAAGTGAGTCACACGAGGTTTTTGGCTTCCTAGGGCATATAAAGGTGCTCTGGTGACATAGTGATAAGACATTTGGCTGCTAACCTGAAGGTCAGTAGTTCAAACCCACCAGCTGTTCTGTGGAAGGAAGATGAGGCAATCTACTTCTATAAAGATTTACAGCCTCAGAAACCCAATGGGGGTCGCTATGAATCAGACTCGATCTGATGGCAGTCAATTTTGGTTTTTTGAATGCATATAAAAATTATATTTATACCATACTATAGGCTATTCAGTATGCAACAGCATTATGAAAAATTATGAAATATGACATGCGACATATGAAATGTGACATGTTGTTGTTGTTGTTATGTGCCGTCGAGTCGACCCCCAACTCATAGCGACCCCTCCTTGGGTTTCCGAGGCAGTATCACTATGGAAGTAGGATTGCCCAACCTTCCTTCCGAGGAGTGGCTGGTGGGTTTGAACCGCCAGCCTTCTGGTTAGCAGTCAAATGCCATAGGCACTATGCTACCAGAGCTCCCGAAATGTGACATAGAGATGTGAAGTAGCACATGCTGTTGGAAAAATGACACTGACAGACTGCTTGACACAGGGTTGCCACAGACCTTCAATTTGTAAAAAAAAAAAAAAAATGCAATATCTGCAAAGTGCAATAAAGCAAAGCACAATCAAATGAAGTATGCATATGTACATGCTTGTATGTGTGCAAATAGACATGATGGCAGGTTGTTATATATACATATATATATACCTAAAAACAGAACATTTGACATTTCAGCATTTTTACACATACAATTCAGTGGCACTAATCATGTTCATCACATGTAACCATCACCATTATCCATTTCCAAATTTTCCCATTTATGAGGGCTTAACAGAGCTCAGAACCCTCTAAGCAATGAGTCCCTCTTTTTCCCCTTCCCTTCCGCTCCTGTAACCACTAATGAACTTCATTCTGTGTTTATTTGCCTATTGTAGATATTTTATATAAGTGGAATCATGCAGCATTTGCCCTTTTGTGACTGATTTGTTTCACCCAACATGTTTTACAGGTTCATACATGTTGTAACATATATCAGGATTTCACTTCTCTTTATGGCAGAATAATATTCCATTGTATGTACATTCTACAGTTTACTTATCCACTCATCTATTGATGGGCATTTAGGTGGTTTCCACCTTTTGGCTATTGTGAATAGAGCTGCAGTGAACATTGATGTACATGTATCTGTTTGTGTACTTGCTTTCGATTATTTTGGCATATACTTCGGAGTGGAATTGCTGGATCATATGGTAATTCTACGTCTACCTTTTGAGAAACCTCCAAACTGTTTTCCACAGCAATGTACCATTTTACAAAAGTGTATTTCTGGGCTTTCAGGTAAAATCAAACTATTTCTGGTGTTTTCTGTTTATTGAAGCAGAGAAAACCAGATTGTTTAGATTAAAGCTACAGTCCATATGCCACATTTGTGCATATAAAAATGTTAATTTGCTTCAGTAAGGAAACTGCATTTGGAAGATCACATTTAATTGGAGTTACCACTCAAGTCAACTAAACATAAAAATAATAAAACCACCTGTCATCAAGCCTATACCAACACATGGTGACCCCATATGTGTCAGAGCAGAACTATTCTCCATAGTGTTTCATGAATCTTCTTCTCCAGTTCTCTAAGATCCATTCATCTTTTGCACTGGCCAAATGGAGTGGTAAATGGGGTTATGATGGGAAGCACAACTCCAGTGGCCCTCATCTCTGTGATTTCTTCAGGAACACAGTTAAAAATAAATTTGTAATTTTTTTTTTTTTTTT
>NW_006922028.1:1392701-1396299 GCF_000298275.1 Orycteropus afer afer | reverse complement strand
TTTTTAATTATTGAAGTACAAGAGAATGCTTTTTGATTTACTGTACTG
This sequence comes from Orycteropus afer afer, assembly GCF_000298275.1. Lineage (NCBI taxonomy): Eukaryota > Metazoa > Chordata > Mammalia > Tubulidentata > Orycteropodidae > Orycteropus > Orycteropus afer. The sequence goes on along the minus strand of NW_006922028.1, from coordinate 1,396,251 downwards.
AGTAGAAGTTGAACTCCTGGGCTTTCATTAATTTGTTTCTACCATGATAGCTTTGTTAGCCTCTACTGTACAGGCCAGGGAATCAGTGTTGAAATTCTACCAGTTGCTGAGGTGATCCATCCTGATAATACATACAGGAACTAGGAAAATAATCATGGCAAGGGCTCTGGGTTTCACTGGAATGCATCAGTCAGTTTTCAGTGTAGGAAATAGAAAACATTCTAGATATTTTAATTATAAAGAGTTTTAAGACAGAGAATTAGATGCTTACAAAATCCTTGGAAAGGTGAGAGTGGCAGGAGTTGTAACACCACCACTAGAACTACTGAGTTCAAGAGCATAACACTAGAGCTACAATCACTAATCCTGGAGTAATTTCCTATATTACTAATAAATTATAACCATAGTGGGCTGCACATCTATTTTGATCTCTGTAATTACCTTATATATCAAAGACTTTCAGAGATTTCTAAGAGTTGTATAGTTTGGCCACCATACCAGCTTTATTACTATTATTACAGTCAGCCTGCTCACCTAGAATTTGGCAGTTAAGTGTCATGACTTTCGCTCTTCCCTCCTTAGTATCCCTATTGAAGCCAAGTCCTTTTCAGCCACCATATTCTTCTTACACATCAGTTTATGGAAAAGAATCACCAAACTGCTTTTTTACAAAAATTGGATCTTGTTCATACCAATACAATTCTCAAGTCCCTGGTATAGGAAATATTGTCTGGGTCCTCTAGAGGAAGAGTTAGGGGATGGATAACCATTTCACATGTGATATTCTACCCCAATATTCATATTTCCATAAATTTTTGGATTCCTTATCTTATATTATTACAAAATATTTCTAGCATCTAGGTGAAGAATAAGCTACTGTTGAGCATAGCTCAAAGGAGCAAATAATTTAAACAACTCTCAACTGTTAGGCTAGCACATTAAACCCAGAATCTCTGATAACCACACCCCTGCTGATAAAGTTTATCTGATCTATAATTGTGTTCTTCCTTCCTTAGTCCAGTCCTCTCAGAATCCATTCCCATACATAGTCTACATATTTTACCAGCATAAATGAGCAATCTTTCAGTTTCTTTGGTGAGTAAGTCTTCTGTTCCTGGATTTGGCTTTGTAAGAGATTTGAGGCATATGGAGATCTGGATCTGCTTATAGGTCTGGTGATCTTGCAAGACGGTGGGAGTATGGGATGAGGAGAATTGGCAGCTCTTGTAAAACCATTCCTTAGATTCTCTTAGATGAGCATATTAAGGGCCCCTTAGGCTAGGCAGAAAGATCCTCATCAGATAGGAAGGATTCTTCTGGCTACAGGTAATGAAAATCTGTGGGAAACTGACCTCAAGCGTCAGAATACTCATTACATACCATAACAGGAATTCTAGAGGAAAAGTGGGCTTTAGGAGTGAGACATCAAGCTCTTATTCTATCCGCCTCTACATGTTATCTTTGTCATCAGGTGGACTCCCCTCATGGTTGCTAAGGTGACTAACAGAGTGCTTTGGTTACCTAGTGCCATTCTGACAGGAATATACCACAAATGGGATACTTTAACAGTTTATTCTTTTACAATTTTGGAGGTTAGAAGTCTGAGTTCCAGGTTGCCAGGCTCTAGGGGCTGAGTGAAAGCCCCTCGACCTTGGGCTTCAGCTGTGCCTCTTGCCCCTTGGCCACTGAAGCTAGAGGCATCTCTTCACTCAGGCAGCTGCTGCCTGCTGAGACTGACAAACCCAAGGTCGACAAGTAAAAAGGCACAGTCCCGATGTTACCAAACCACACGCAGGCCATTAATTCAAGTCCAGAAAATGTCCCAAGTTACACAGGGTATGGCAGACTGCTGAATAAAGACTTGGCTACAAGCAGGGTCCCAGCATGCCTTAAGCTGGGGACCTTCCTCAAAGCTGCTTCTTATATACTGGAAGCAAACCACATCTCTAAAGCAGCTACTCAGCTGCTCCAGTGGAGTCCTCCATGGCATCAATTGCCAGTCTCACCATGGGGAATAACTACATCCAGCTGCCCAGCCACTCAATCAACTGACCCAGGCCCAGCCAACTGCCATACAACCTTAACTACCACACACAGCATGTTGTTGTTGTTGTTATGTGCCATCGAGTTGGACCCAACTCATAGAGACCCCTCCTTGGGTTTCCGAGGTGGTATCACTATGGAAGTAGATTGCCCAACCTTCCTTCCGAGGAGTGGCTGGTGAGTTTGAACCACCAGCCTTCTGGTTTGCAGTCAAGTGCCTTAGGTACTACGCTACCTGACATCATAATACCTCCTTATTTATCGAAAGGAGAGAGAAAAATCCATCCCAAAGTCATGGAGTATGCATCCTCCCATTCAAAGTGGTTTGCCCATCTGTGCATCAATAAGAGTCATCATGAAAATGCCATGCATAGAACAGCTTTCCAGATTGGGTTCCTGAACTAATAACTACAAGAGGGAAGAAATTAATATGAATGGGTTCAATATAATTAGATTCCACCCCTGTATCTGAGGATAGATTGAATATCTGAAGAAACAAACAAAAACCTGAGTATCCATTAGGGAAGAGAAAAGTCCATAGGGTGCACCACCTATTAAAGGTAACAATGTTCTTGCCCACCCAGTAATCAGAGAAGTATACATACAATGCAGTGTTTGGGGGCTAATGCTCAATCTTAGCAATAAATACATTAACTTTTTCTTTATATTTACTTTCCATAATTAGATCTGTTTTGGCACAATGGGGTCTCTACTTTCTAGTGGAAATTTGACTTCTTTAACATCATTTGCTAGTTATAACTTGGATATGTGCCTACCAAATGACTACCTTTTATTTACCTAAATAAAAAGTTTAAATGCAACTTCAGTTACAAATAAGTTCAAATTATATAAATGGAAAAAAGTAGAATGTGCATTTATTTAAGTATATCTTTTGAGTATCTAGGAGCTCTGGTAGTGTAGTACCTAAAGGCACTTGACTGCTAACCAGAAGGCTGGCCGTTCAAGCCCACCAGCCACTCCTCGGAAGGAAGATGGGGCAATCTACTTCTGCAGTGATACTGCCTCGGAAACCCAAGGAGGAGTCGCTATGAGTCAGGTCCGACTGACGGCACATAACAACAACAACAACTTTGAGTATCTACTTCCATAAAGATTTATAGCCTTGGAAAACCAATGGGGGTCACTATGAATCAGAATCAACTCAATGGCAGTGTGTTTTGATATGTATACACTTTCTAAAATTAGATGGTACAAAACGTTTATGGGCTTGATTGCTAACCAAAAGGTTAGAGGTTCAAATCCACCCAGAGGTAACTTGAAAGAAAGGCCTGGCCATCTACTGACAAATCAGTCATTGATAACCCTGTGAAGCACAGTTCTACTCTGACACTCATAGGGTCACCATGAGTCAGAATCAACTTAATGGGAACTGATTCTAAAATTAGTTACATTTTCCAAATATGGTGGATTAGAAATGGTCACAAAAACTTGGAGAACATTATGCTGAGTGAAATAAGTCAATCACAAAAGGACAAATATTGTATTA
>NW_006922028.1:1332152-1378329 GCF_000298275.1 Orycteropus afer afer | reverse complement strand
TACCCATTCCAAAGAAAGGTGATCCCACAGATTGTGGAAATTATAGAACAATATCGCTAATATTGCATGCAAGTAAGATCTTACTGAAGATAATTAAAAAACATTTGCAGCAGTATATTGACAGAGAACTTCCAGAGATGCAAGCTGGATTCAGAAGAGGACGTGGAACAAAGGATATCATAGTTGTTGTCAGATGGATCTTGGCTCAAGGCGAAGAATACCAGAAATATGTCTACTTGTGTTTTATTGACTATGCAAAGGCATTTGATTGTGTGGATCATGACAAATTATGGATAACATAGAGATGAATGGGATTTTCCGAGCACTTGATTGTACTCATGAGGAACCTGTACCATGACCAGGAGGCTGTCATTCGAATGGAACAAGGGGACACTGCATGGTTTAAAATCAGGAAGGGAGTGCATCAGGGTTGTATCCTTTCTCCATACTTATTCAATCTATATGCTGAGCAAATAATCTGAGAAGCTGGATTGTATGAGAAGAAAAACATGGCATCAGGATTGGAGGAAGAATCATTAACAACCTGAGATATGCAGATGATACAACTTTACTTGCTGGTAGTGAGAATGGCTTGAGGCACTTACTGATGAAGGTTGAAGAATACAGTCTGCAGTATGGAATACGTCTCAATATAAAGAAAACAAAAATCCTCACAACTGGACCAATGAGCAGCATCACAATAAATGGAGAGAAGATTGAGATTGTCAAAGAATTCACGTTGCTTGGTTCTACAATCGATGCCAACGGAAGCAGCATTCAGGACATTAGATGACGTACAGCATCGGGCAGGTTGGCCACAAAGGAACCTTTTCAAGTGCTGAGGAGCAAGGATGTCTCCTTGAGGACTAAGCTGCGCCTGACAGAAGCCATGATATTTCCAATCGCCTCGTATACATGTGAGAGCTAGACAAGAATAAGGAAGACCGAAGAAGAGTTGATGCTTTTGTGTTGTGGTGCTGGTGAAGAATGCTGAAAGTACCATGGACTGCTAAAACAACTAACAGATCTCTCTAGGAGGAAGAGCACCGGAAATGCTCCTTGGAAGCGAGAATGGCCAGACTTCGTCTCACCTATTTTGGTCATGTTGTCAGAAGGGACCATTGGCCAAAAGAGTGCTGCTGAAATGATGATGTGGGTCTTGAACCAGACCTCAACAGACCTTGGCAGTCATATCTCTCCTTCTTTGGAACCTCAACACTATTTGAAAAAGCCTGAACTAGCCTGTTAAGAGAGACGTGGTGGAGAAATGAAGCGCCCTGGTTATAAACAGCTAACTGCCAACTGATTGCAAACGAAAGTAAGCCCCGCTGACACCATGTGGAGCAGAGATGAATTGTCCCAACTGAGTCCCACACTAATTGCTGTCCCAATTAGTGAATTGTGAATAAATGGTTTTTATTTTAAGGCACTAAGTTTTAGGGTAATTTTTATGCCGTAATAACTAACTAATCCACCAAGCTTTCCATACTTTTCGTTGTTTCTTCACGTTTGTGCTTTTATTAAAAAGTAAAATTTATGATCTCTAATGGATAGAAACAGCACAGTATTTTTGGCAATAAGATATTAAATAATAAAGTCAATGTGAAATTTTTAGGTTAGCTATAAAAAGCATAAACTAGTACTTTGTCACATCATCTTCCACACCTAAAGGTTAAAAGTTCCCATTTATATCTGAAAATAAATATCTCTAATAAAATTGCATCTGTTTTAAATAAGAACTTGTTTATTTATCCTCAATGATTTCATATTGATATTTATCTAACACCAAGATCTAATTATTTTGAGGCAATATTATGTTCCAAAGCTATTATCTCTAATTAAATACAGTTATATAATTCCACTTTAATGGCAATATGCTTCCATCGTTCTGTTTTCCAACTGGTAAAACCAGACTTGATTTTTAAATATCAAGATTGAAAAAAATATATAGCATTTATTGTCAATGTGCTCTAATAACAGGACTTAATGCATGTGAGAGCTGGACAATGAATAAAGAAGACCAAAGAAGAGTTTATGCTTTTGAGTTGTGATGTTGGCAAAGAATGCTGAAAGTACCATAGACTGCCAGATGAACTAACAAATCTGTCCTGGAAGAAGTGCAGCCAGAGTGCTCCTTGGAAAGGAGAATGGCCAGACTTTGTCTCCCCTACTCTGGTCATGTTGTCAGAAGGGATCATTCCCTGGAGAATGATATGATGCTTGGTAAAGTGGAGGGTCAGCAAAAAAGGCGAAGGCCCTCAACAAGGTGGATTGACACAGTGGCTGCAATGGTGAGCTCAAGCAAAGCAAGGAATGTGAGGACAGATCAGCTCTGGGCAGTGTTTTGTTCTCTTGTACATAGGACTGCTGTGAGTCAGAGCTAAGTCAACAGCACCTACCAACAACAACATTTTGCAACTGAAGCTTACTGTCTCAGCTTCTTAGTGTTATTATAGCAGACATACCACAAATGGGTGCCTTTAACAAGCAGAAACTTTTATTTCCTTATAGTTCGGGAGGTTAGCAGTCTAAACTCAGTGTACCAGCTCAAGTGGAGGCCTTTCTCTATCGGCTCTGGGAAAAGGTCCTTGTCTCTTTTCAACTTCCGTTCCTTGGTTTCTTGGTGATTTTCATGTGCTGTGCTGTCTATCTTCCCTCTCTGTGCTTGTCTTCTTCTGTGCCTAAACTGCCCTTTTCAGGAGCCCTGGTAGCATAGTGCCTAAGGCACTTGACTGCTCACCAGAAGGCTGGCGGTTCAAACCCACCAGCCACTCCTCGGAAGGAAGGTTGGGCAATCCTACTTCCGTAGTGATACTGCCTCGGAAACCCAAGGAGGGGTCGCTATGCGTCGGGGCTGACTCTACGGCACACGAACAACAAAGAGGCTGGCTTAAAACATACCCCACGTTGATGTGGCCTTATTCACATAACAAAGAAAACGCTATTCCTAAATGGGATTACATTCACAGTTAGCATTCATATTGCAGGGGTTAGAATTTGCAACAAATATTTTTTGGGGTCTCAATTCAATCCATAACACTTACTTTTCCATTTACTTGTTTGTTTTTGTACATTAATGTCCTTTCTATCCTTTCATTGTCATGTAGCAGGATTTGGGGAGGGAATAGACCAAAAAGTCTGTGTGTTCATTCAGTCATGTTTAATTAAAAATCATATTTTATAGATAAGAAAAAATGTGTTCTTTTTAAGGAATAACTTTCAAACTCCATCGTATTTTAAATGTTAAAAAAAAGAAGAAGTTGATATATAAGTAACCCCATGTATTATGTAAAATATGATGTGAAGCCCAGGGCAGGGATTGGGACAATGCCATGTCACTTCTGTTTACTGCAAATATTTAATGAGTCTCTACTATAGGCTACTACATTATGCCCTGTGGTAGATACTTTGGGCTGGAGGTTGAGTGGGGAGTTGAAAGTGATAATGGGGAGGTGAAGTTTCCATTAATAAAGAAAATAAAACCTTTAAGTAGTTAAATAAAAATTTTAAAATATATTTAATTGTATCTTTAATCCATCTAAGCATGCATATATTCTATTTATTTCATCCTTCTAAATATGCATATCATATTCTAATGATTCATGTATCCCTAGAAGGTTGGGCAATCTACTTCCGTAGTGACACTGCTTCGGAAACCCAAGGAGGGGTCGCTATGAGTCTGGTCCAACTCAACAGCATATAACAACAGACAAAACTTGTTTATAATTTGTGATTTAAATGTCCATATGTTGGGAGAAATTCTCAAGTTTCTTTTACTTATAATTGTGGATGGCCAAAAAGCTTGGAGGAAGGGCTAGGCACCACAGTTGACCTTATGTTTTTTTTCAAAATAGTGTTTATTTTTTAGAGCAGTTTTAGGTTAACAGAAAAATTGTGCAGAAAGTACAGACAGTTTCCTTATACTGTCTCTCCTCCCTGCACACTGTTGCTCCTGTTATTAACATCTTATATTCCTGTAAGAAGCTCTGGTGGCATAAAGGTTAAAGCATTCAGCTCTTAACCAAAATGTTGGTGGTTCCAAACCACTAGCTACTCTGTGGGAGAAAGATGAGGCAGACTGCTTCCATAAAGATTTACAGCCTTGGAAACCCTGTGGGGCAGTTCTGAGTCAGAATCAACTTGATGGCAGTGGGTTGGGTTTGGTTTGGGGTATGTTTCTGTTCATTTGTTACCACTGATGAACAAATATTGACACATTACTATTAATTAATGAACCACAATTTGCATTAGGGTTCATTCTTTGTATTGAACAGCTTCTATGGGTTTTGGGAAATATCATGTGTCCACCATTACAGTATCATACAGAATAGTTTCACTGTCCTAAACACAGTAGCCCTTTAAGAGATAAATATAGAAGAGAACTGGACCTGTCAGGTAACACAAACACATACATGTCTACAAGATGTCATATAAGTGCTATGACAAAGAACCTGGCAAAACACCAAGGCATATCTATCCAGAGTAAACATTTAATGACACTGTGCTCTGGGGGTGTAGTGCCTAAGGCACTTGACTGCTAACCAGAAGGCTGGCAGTTCAAACCCACCAGCCACTCCTCAGAAGGAAGGTTGGGCAATCTACTTCCATAGTGATACTGCCTCAGAAACCCAAGGAAGGGTCGCTATGAGTCAGAAATGACTCCACGGCAGTGAGTTTGCAGTGTTTTTTTTTAATCTAAAGCCTCAGGGTTTCCTTTTTGAGTCATACTTTATATAAAAATCTAAATGTTACTTTAGAGTCATTCAAAGGTTTACCTCTATTATAAAGTATTATTAAATATTTCTGGAATTATTCTGCCTCCTGGCTCATTTACCACATCCATTTTCATGTTTTTTCCCCCTTTCTGTTTTATTTTTCATTCTCCTCTTATACCTCCCTCACCATTATATCTTCTTTCCTCTCTTTCATTTTTTTCACTCATTTATTCCATGCTGTCCTAGCTGACTTCCTTTGTCTAATTCAGAACAACACATTGAAGCTTTCCTGTTGCTAAGCAACAACATCTACACATACCCTTTCCATACTCAACTCATTTCTTCTGCTGCCTTTATAAGCATATAAAGGTCAAATGGCCTCTAAAAGAAAATGATGGGCACTGTTGTCCCCTCTTTACACTGCTGGGATGCACACCTTCCCACATACCACCTGCCCTCATTAGATTTTGGCTTCCTGTTTTAACTGCTCATTTGTCCCAGGCTGCAAGATCACATTAAAAAAATCACAAAACATCCATTTAAGCTTACACAATTTACTGAAAGATAGGGGAAGATACAATTTCTGCCAAAGGAGCAATGAAAGAGAAAATGTTGAAAGTTTTATTACAAACCATGGCATGGACTCATTAAGGGCTTTTTCTTAGACCCCTGAATCAAATCCAGCTCTCCCTATTAAGAGATTTCTGTTGTAGATCAAGTTCGTTAGCAAGTCTGTCTTATGGATCTTGATCTTGTTTGGTTGTGAAGAAGCTGCTAATGGCACGCTGAGCTGGTTTTGCCCAAACTAAAGGTTTAAAACAATGTAAGAACTCTTTATGCAGTTCTCTAAGTCTTGCTTCTTTTCCAGACTTCAATCTGACATGATACTTGTGCCAAAGGCATAATTGGAGGTATGTCAGCCCTTCTCACAACATGCTCTAAAGGGATTCCAAGTCTTCTGGCACATTTTAATAGTTTAATGGAATGGTAATGCCATATGCCCAAACACTAACCAGACCAAACCAGTTGCTATTGAGTCCAACTCAAGTCAACGTTACGTGAATCAAAGTAGAACTATACACCATGGTACATAGTGCTGAAAGGCTGTGACCTTTCAGAAGCAGATGGCCAGGCCTTCCAAGGCACCTCTAGCTGGGTTTGAACCACTAATCTTTCAGTTAGTAGCTGTGCTTAACTGTTTGCATCACCCAGGGACTCTGTCCAATCACAAGGAGATAGTAAAAGGGATACCAGGAGCTTGAAGAAATCTTTTCACCCATGCAATGCCATACATAATTCCATTCCCTGGTGTGAATTCTTTCTCTCTCTCCTTGTGCATTTATGCAATGCTTGCAAGCCTTCCCTACTGACCACACCCACATTGTTGCTCTCCTCTTTTTGCCCTGTTAGTGCTGCCCTAACTGGGCGACTTTGGGGGCTGCTTTCTTCTTATCACAACCTTTAAAGTAAGTGTACATTCAGCCTCTCTGTGAGAAGGAGGGTTCAGAACTCATCTGTGGTGAATACTCAATAAATTGCCTTCAATTTAACTGTAGAACACAGACACTGACAAGGGAGTTATTTTTAGTTTCATCATGAGGGGAGAAGGAGAAGCAATTTTCTTTCTATTAAAGTCTAAGTTCATCAACAATCAAAGTATTAGGATGAAGCGTATGTATTTCTTTCACTATCCTGATTTGCAGAGTAAGCATGTCAGTAGAGAAAAATTTCAAGAGTTTTATTTGTCAGGACCCGATGATATTCCGAAAAGTGGAATGAATCCCTGCAAGAATAAAATCCACTCCCAGGTATTCTAAGAATGTTGGAGCAGAGCTACTACAATTTTCCCTCCAGAATACAGCCCCTTTGAGGTGCTAGTATCTTCTGGGAGGTTCAGAAAATTTTAGTATGATTTTAGTTTTTATATTAGGATAATCTCAACTAATGAAACATGTATTTGAACTTGCAGGAATTTTTTATTAGTTTTATATACAGCTTACTTCAAAGAACTGAAAATTAAAAAAAAACTTTCACTAATCAATATCAATTCTCTTTGAACTCTCTTCCCTCCAATGTGAGGTATTAATTAACACCAGCTATGTCATATTAATTTATTTTAATCACATCTCTGTATGTTTTCTTCCTTTAGTCGCTTTCATTTCCCCCTCATTAAGGCGGTTCAGGGAGCTCTAGTAGCACAGTGCCTAAGGCACTTGACTGCTAACCAGAAGGCTGGCAGTTCAAACCCACCAGCCACTCCTCTGAAGGAAGGTTGGGCAATCTACTTCCGTAGTGATACTGCCTCGGCAACCCAAGGAGGGGTCGCTATGAATCGGGTCCAACTCAATGGCACATAACAACAACAACAATATATTCTACAGTCTCACAGTTGATCCCTCTTGTCACAGAACATGGTGGCACTCTGCCTAGAGCCTAGGCTTCTTTTTCACCCCAAAGAGAACCCCTACGTGGTGGCACATCCAGGGCTTGCAGCCCTCTGATTTCTTGGAGCTCTCAAAGCCATTGACCTTTTCCTTTCATTCAGTCACCTACCACCTGATCGTACCTTCAACCTCATCACCCAGGACTGCTTCACCTCTGACACCTTTAGGGGAGAATCCTTCTCTCAAACCATGCTCTCCACCTCTTCCAGCTCTCAGTTAGCTATTGTTCACACACCAGCTCTTTGACATCACAGGGCTTGGATTTTATGAATTCTTCTCCTCTTTCACTATTAGTGTCTTTCTTCTCCCTTCCTTACCCAGCAGAGATCCCATTATCCATCACTTCAGTAACTCTATGTCTAATACCTCAATTTCCTTGCCCCTCATTGATCTGGCAAACCCCAACTTTGAATAAGTGCATCTTCGTATTTTTCCATGTCTGCATCCAGATTATTGAAGTCTGTGGGAGACACAGCACAACCCTGCTGTGAGTGCTACTCCCAATCTGTGAACTGGCCCCTCAAGGCTGCCCAGCAACCCTCCTGTCTCCACAGCCATTTTTCCTTCTCTTTACCATAGCAAATAGTCCATCCATTCACCCATCTTCTCCAGCATTCATCTCACTGGAATTATTTTTACATCAGTTTTCACTTTTCTCCATGAACATTTGCCTCCACATAGTTCACTTCACTGGAATTGTTTTGCAGCTGACATTTAGGTTGGACCTTCAGCTCTGTGAGAACTGAGACATGGTCCATCTTGTCTATGGTTATCTCCCAGACCCAACATTCTGCAGGAGTGGATATTCAATAAATACTTAGGAAAAGAGTGAGTGAATGCATGATGCTTTATAAAGAGTTTATGAGAAGTAAGATCAGCTTTGGAGTGATATCACTACTAAAAGATAAAGTGATTCCTGTGTCTTTTTTGAATTAAATTATCAATTGACTAGGAAGTTGTGTGTCAACTTGGCTGGACCTGGTTGAGTGGCTGGGCAGCTGGATGTAGTGTTCTCCATGATGAGACTTATAATCATCTTCATGGTAGAATTTACTGGGAGCAGCTGAGTAGCTGCCTTAGGGAGTGTGGTCTGCTTCCTGTATATAAGCAGAAGCTTTGGAAAATGGTCTCTAGCTAATGACATGCTTGGACCCTCCATGTACCCATGTCATTGTTCAGCAGCCTGCCACGATCTGCCGACCTTGGGACTTACAATGGACTAAAATTAATGGCCTGCTGTGTGGTTTGGTAACATCAGGACTGTGCCATTTTATTTGTCAACCTTGGGCTTCTCAGCTTCAGCAGCTAGCAGCTGTCTGAGTGAAGAAAAGCCTCTAGCTCCAATGGGCCAGGAGCTGGAGGCAGAGTTGAAGCCCAAGGCTGAGAGGGGCTTTCACCCAGCCCCTAGAGCTTGGCATTTTGAACTTAGTCTTAAAGCCTCCAAATTGTGAGAATAAACTCCTGTTTGTTAAGGCCATCCCATTTGTGGCATAACTTGTCAGAGCGGCACTAGGTAACTAGAACAGAGGGTATCACATTGCTAGGACTCTTGTTGAATTATTTATAGGAATGTAAGAAACAAGAGCAGTCATGTAGTCCGATCCACTTTCATTGGACACACACACACAAAAAAAAGGAACTCCTCCTTTCAGATGGAAATAAAAGATCAAAAGAAAATTAGGCCTCAAAATTTTTTACAAATCATTTTTCAGGATATTTTATAATACCAAACTATGAAGTTTATTGAACCCATTTTGTCTGAATACTTCACTAAAGAAACTAACTCCTCAAGCTAAGTTATGATACATGAATTTCTATGCTTTACACTAGAAAACATTTACACTGTAGAGGATTGTGCTGAAATAATGAGAACAATACAATAGGAAAATGCTAGCTACCAGCAAAGCACCCATATTATTTCTAATAATTTCAGCCACTTACTAGCTGTGTGCCTCATCACATAACAGTTTCTATCTCCATAAAATTGGAATAATAAAAATACCAACTTCAAAATTGTAGTCGGCGTCATGAGACAAAGTGTATGTGAGCTGCTGTATGGAAAATGAATTTGCTTTGTAAACTTTCACCCAAATCACAATGAAAATTAAAAAAAAAAAAAATTTCAACAGGGTTGTTGGTGAGGATTAAATTAATTAATACAGAAAGGACTTTGAAAATACCTGTTGTTATGTGATGTTAAGTCGGCCCCGACTCATAGCGACCACTCCTTGGGTTTCTGAGGCGGTATCACTACAGAAGTACCTTCTGAGGAGTGGCTGATGGGTTTAAACCACCAGCCTTCTGCTTAGCAGTCAAGTGCCTTAGGCACTATGCTACCAGAGCTCCTGAAAATACCTGTCCCATGATAAACGACCTAATATGTTAGCTGCTATCATTATTATTAAGAGGCATAATGTATATGAAATAAAAATCATAATATCAATCTCTTCTTAGTGTGTTATTAAACTCTAGGCAATACAGACAGAGAATCTTCAACTGTTAACACATTTAATTTTTCAGTAGTTCTAGGTGCTAGGTTCTATTATTACCCATCTTATAAATGAGGAAACTAAAGGGTTATGAGCAGTACTTTCCCAAATAGTCATACTTAGTAAACTGAAGAACTTGGATTCAAATCTAGCTCTTAACCACATGATACACTTCTTATTATATAAATAAGATAATTTCAGAAAAAAAAGCACAAAAAACACATAAGCATTTGGGAGATCAACAAATAGTTTTAAATTAGGCTATAGTATTTAAAGCATACAACACAAAAATAATATGTAAATTATATTCTGCACTATCCAATATTGTAGCCACTAGCCACATGTGGCTATTTAAATGAAATTTAAATTAATTAAAATGAAATAAAATTAAAAATACAGTTTCTCAGTTGCACTAGTACATGTCAAGTGCTCAACAGGAACATTACTATAGTAACATTGCTACTATACTAGACAGAAGCATATAGAATTTGTTCATCGTCAGAGAAAGGCCTACTGGATAGTCTTGACATATCTGCAGAGAACCCAGATGTATGAAAACAGGAGTAGATGAAGAATCAGGGAATACTGTTTCCATCTCTAATTAGCAGTGAGACCATAGGTAAATCAATTTTACTCAATTCCATTAGTTAGAAATTGAAGATAATAAGAAAACTTAAAACTAACTATTTTATAGGTTGGTTGCAAAGCTCAACTGAGATCTTAAGTGATAAAGTATTTTAAAAAGTATGAAATGTTCTGCAAATGGATATATTTCTGTGATTCTCTACCTGTCTGTATAGTATTTCTGCACAGCCCCACGATTATTCCAATGTGCTAAAAAAGGTGTGTGGCCTAAATAAGCAATATATCACATGCATGAATGTGCTGCTTTTGAAAAGTATGTACACACTATAACAAAAAAAAAAAAAAAAAACCTCACGGCCATGGAGTCAGGTCCAACTCATAGCGACCCCTCCTTGGGTTTCCGAGGCAGTATCACTATGGAAGTAGATTGCCCAACTTTCCTTCCGAGGAATGGCTGGTGGGTTTGAACTGCCAGCCTTCTGGTTGGCAGTCAAATAATGCCTTAGGCCCTATGCCACACCATGGATAACATAATATTTCTGTTTTAAAAGTATTCATGAATTTGCAAGAAGCTCTGGTAGCATAGTGCCTAAGGCACTTGACTGCTAACCAGGAGGCTGGTGGTTCAAATCCACCAGCCACTCCTCGGAAGGAAGGTTGGGCAATCTATTTCTGTAGGGATACTGCCTAGGAAACCCAAGGAGGGATACTGCCTAGGAAACCCAAGGAGGGGTCGCTACGAGTCGGGTCCGACTCGATGGCACATAACAACAACATGAATTTGCAGTGCTTTTGGGTATGACTTATTTTCTAGACAGATGCTATAAGTATAACTACTATCTATGACTGTTCAGAAAATTATTCAACAAAGAAAAGAGACTCATATTCTACAAGGTTGTAATGAATACCTGTATATTTTTATAAGACGTGTAAAATATCAGTTCTTCATTCACAATTTGCTAATTATTTTCTCTTTGTATTTTTTTTTTCTCTTTGTATTTCTTAGGAGTACACAAGAAAGGAAGGGAAGTTTTCTCATTTTTAAAAACTCTGACATTATAGAAGTACTTTGAATAACAATGAACTCTGTCAACATCCTCTTCCCCTATCCCAGTCCGCTCCCCATTCTTAAGTCTTGCTAAACTCTTGGAAGGGGTGTGTCCATACAGATGTCATTTCTATGGGTTTATATACACAAAGATGTTTGCAGACAGAAGCGTACACACCTACGTGGTAGAAACTGCATAGTTAACAGTGTTTCCGAGAAGGGGAAAATGTAAACATCAGAAAGGTGTGTCTTCTTATAAATAAATAACAAACGTTATTCTCCATGGAGCAAATAATTTAAACCTAAACCTAAGTTTTAAATTCAGCTACTTTCTATAAGCCAAGAAAGCTACATGATAGAGAATATTATGATCCAGGGAAGGAGCAAAGAATTTCCTTGCTGACTCATCAAGTTGAAGTAAAACTCTTCAGTAAAATTAAATTTGATTCTATGCTTTTGTCACAAATCATACTGAAAGCTAAGAAATACAACATAAAGAATCTGTAAAGATAGATACCAGAAACCAAACCCTCACTGCCGTTGAGTCAATTACAACTCATAGAGACCCCATAGGGTTTCCAAGGCTGTAAATCTTTACGGAAGCAGACTGCCTCATCTTTCTTCCATGGAGCAGCTGGGAGGTTTGAACCGCTGACCTTTGGTTAGCAGCCAAATGCTTTACCCACTGCTCCATCAGAGCTCCTTGCAAAGATAGAGAAGGATTATGTTAAACTTTTTCATTACAAACATGGCATTTTCCTACCTGAAGTACAAACTCTATCTTTAGCTACAGATATGTTTTAAATAACATGGAAAGTCATAAAATATGGCAAATATAGGACACAGCTATAAATAATAAGTTGTGCCTCTTGTTAGTCACTTCAGAACTAATTAAACCCACAGGGGGTTTGGTTACTCTGTATATTTGTTTTTGCTTCCCTCCCTTGAACTAAAGTCATTTCTTTCTCACATTATAAATGGTTAGTGCATCCATCTAGTGTTTACAATTGCTGTCTGCTGTTGCAGCTTGGGTCAAATAATAATTTCTGATAGTTTCTAAGTTTAAAGACAAAGAGAATGTCATTTTTTTCCACAACCTACATATATACATAGATAATTTTGACTAAAACTATGCTATATATATATATATATTTTCTACAATTTGCTTATTTAGTTTTTAAAATTAGTATTGACAACATACACAGCAGAACATACACCAACAACTATTTCTACATGTGCAATTCAGTGACTTTGACATTCCTTGAGTTGCGTGACCATTCTCACCTTCCTTTTCTGAGTTATCCCTCCTTCATTAATATAACTCACTGCCCCCTAAGGCTCCTATCTAATCTTTTTTGTTGCTGTTGTCAATTTGATCCCATATAGATAGATCTTTAAAGAGCTCAAGGTAGACATTCTTTACTAGTTAAGCTAAATTGTTGTTTGGTTTTAAGACTTCAGGGAATATTTTTGGTTTAAGGTTTAGAGATAATCTCATGGCAATAGTTTCAGAGGCCCATCTACCCTCCATGGAGCCAGGAAATCTGGAGTCTGGGAGAATTTTAAACTTTGTTCTGCATTTTCCTCCTTTTGATCAAGATTTTTTTTATGGAATCTTTGATCAAAATGTTCAGTAACGGTAGCCGGGCACCATCCAGTTCTTTTAGTCTCTTAGAAAAGGGAGCAGCTGTTCATGGAGGGAACTAACCACACATCCCGTATCCTCTTCATATTCCTAGCTCTCCTTCTTCCTCTGCTGCTCCAGGTAAATTGCTGGGCCTTGGATGGCCATTTGTTTGTAAAATCTCAGGCACCATGTAACAAATTAGAACAAAAGCACTAAACATGTTATTAGGCCAGTTAACTGGGATGTCTCATGAAACCATGATCCTAAACTTCCAAACCTAGGATCTAAATCCCACAAGGTGTTTGGTTGTACATAAGCAGCCTCAGCAGCTACTTTTTTCTTTGCGGTCACTGTTGGAAATATATCTCTCCATGAATATTAAACAATGAGATACACCCATTCCTCACTTACCAACAGGGTTGGGTTCCAAAGACCATGCTGCTATGCAAAAATAGGCATATGTGAAAATGGAGGATGATCACATCACTTCACCTCACACTGAACATCCTTTGGGCCCTTGCTGAGGTCATCTGCCACTGCCACCTCCCCCTCCCAGACATCACCTCGGAAGAGCTTGGCCTCCACTGCCACCCGCAGCGAAGGGCTGAGCCCAGTCTTCCAGAGACAGGGTGGCCCAAGCACTGCCACTCTCCCCCTTGCCCCTCCCTCTCCTGCCCTCACCATATTTTCAGGATAAGTAGTCCCTGCTCATCTCATCAACAACCCCAAAATGTCCTTGGTGGCCTTTTCAGGAGCAGGGGGCTCCCTGTTTGAGGAGGGGAGCTCCTGGGTGCCACAGGGGGAGTGCACACTGCCAGTTGGGTACCTCCTCCAGCCTCTTGCCTGAATATGCCCTGGCTATATCCAAGTGGCCCTGAATCCCCTGCCTAAAATGTCCCCATTAGAATTGACAACCCAGAGCTTCCTCCCAGCCTTGACAGCCAGGCTTGACTTCTGCCCTTGAACTTAAACTGCAGCTGCCACTGGCCACTCATGGCTGATCCCTCCCCTGCCCAGGTAGCCTGCCCCACTTCACCTGTGCCCACCCAGGAGGGGGCATCAAGGAAATAGCAAATATAAGGGGGATGCACATGTAAGACAAGTACCATGTTTTTGGGTTCCTTCTAACCACGGCCTAGCCCATCCCTGCCACCCCTTAGGGCTGGGAGCTGGAGCCAGACCCTGGGGTCTCTCTCCCCAATCCGAAGAGCAGCCCACTTTCAGGACCCTGGCTGCTGCTACCCGGCCTCAGCTCCTTGTGGGAACCAGAACCCACCGCAGTGTCCCATTCTTGCCAGCACCACTCCAGTCCCCACTCTGCTCTGTCCAGCCTATAGGTGGCTCGGGAGACCATGCCCTCTCCCCTTTCCTGGACAGTGAAACACTGCAATATGAGCGTCCTTTCTACACACAAATGGGTCTCGGCTGGGGATGCTGTCACTGACCTCGGCATTAGTTACTGTCAGGCATGTGTCATTAATATGTAAAATAATAATAATAATAATAATAATGTTTACATGAGATAGTCCATAAGTGAGAAGTAGGTGTATTACTTTATACCTACTAAACTGGCAAAAATTAAAAAGACCAATAAAACTCATTACGGATGAGAGAAAGCATTGCTTCAGCCCTTTTGGAAAGCAATCTGGCAACATCTATTAAAATTAAAATAAGAGGTCCCTGGGTGGCCCAAACAGTTTGCACTCTCGGATGGTAATCAGAATGTCAGTGGTTGGAACCTACCCAGCGGCACCTGGAAGAAAGAGGTTACAGCCAATTCAACTTGGTAACAGATGGGGGTCTCTCCAAAGGCACACCTCAACAATACAACAAAAACAAAAATCAACACAACAAAACTTAAAATATGTATAGCCTGAGAGTCAACAAACCCCTGCTTAGAATCCAATCCCATAGAAATAAAAGGCTAAAATAAGCAAAGATCCTTTTGTAGCATTCATTATTCTTTACAAATATACATTAACTGCTGACAATGTTGTCATCACTTCAGAGATGACCAAGACAGTCCTGCCCCCATGTTGTTCTTCAGTGGAGATAAGTAAGTAGCAAGCAATTGGAGTTCACAAAAGAGGTGGTGAGGAAGCTCAGGGTGCTATCACAGCTCCCAGGTATGGGATGAGGGCAGGCAAGCCTTCACTGAAAAGCACACTTTCATTGTTTATAAATTACGGCCTGTTTTCAACACCTTCATTAAGTTGTGTGATCTGTGGCAGTTGAACAGAGTGAAGATACCAGCACATGGGGGAAAACATAATTCATAAACTTGTTGTGAAACAAAATTATTGTAAAAGTTACAGATATTGTAATTTTTCTAATGGTAGTGGAGACAGAATAGGAGATCCATAATGAAAAAAATGATTTACTTGTTGGGAATAGAATCAAAAAGTCTATTATTAAATGGCAGCCAGAATATTCTTTTGTCCATATGCTTGGTACAGCATGCACTCCTTGTAAGTATTTGTTGAATTGATAAATTAAGATATGGGAAGAGCATATAAAAGTGTTTAGCTCAGATAAACTTAGCTTTAGTCATATCACCACAACCATTCAAGACTTTTCCATCTTTCCTTCTATTACTTTTTTTTTTTTTTTTTATTGTGATTTGGGTGGAAGTTTACAGAGCAGATTCATCCTCCATACAGCAGTTCACATACACTCTGTTTCATGACATTGACTGCATTCTCCCACAATGCAATCGCTCTCCTCCCACCTTCCATTACTTTTCCCAAAGAATATTCAGGAAAAGGAAGGAGTCCAGTCTAATTGGGATTATAAATCCTGTTAAGCTCACTTTTTGACCCTGATGTTTCACCATGAAAGGATGAGGCAAAACCATCCATTCTTCAATCATGATCCTTAAGTGTCAAAACAGTGTTAGCTATTTTAAAAATATGAATGTTATATAAGAAAAGAACGTCTGACGTTAAAAACAAACAAAACAGACAGTTCATTGAAAACTGCTAATTTATTAACAACCAGATGATGTAAGAACAGATCTCAGAAAGGGTTTGCCAGACTGCAGCGAAGCAAGAGCAGCACCTCTAGCAGGAAGGTACATTTTCTCCCCAACTATTGTCATTAAAGGAAAAAACATGAACATGGTTTCTGTTATGGAAAGGCTGGGACCTCTGTGGAATAATGAAAATGTTCCCAGAGTCAGTTCTGTCTGGCATTGCTCCCATATCACCAGCAAAACAACTGCATAGCAACCTGCACTTTCCCACCACCGCACCCATTACCGTTTGTCCAGAGGAAACACCCTACGACTCCCTATCTGCTTTGTAAAGTATGTCAAACAGGAGCTGGGTCTATATGCCATATTGGGGAACGACACATGCTGTTATTTCCTAGCACAGGCTGCACACCACGTGGGTTCCTGAAGCTGATGCCACTTGGCTTACAGCTCCTCTCCCCTCCCCCATTTCCTCTCACAGAGACAACTCCAAATGCCAATTGACAAGTATGTGTGTGTGATCTCCTAACTGGCCACATACCCTTTAGATGGAGGGACCTGCTTAATTAATGAAGTTAGGAGAGAGTTTCCAGCTTGTTTTCTGCATTCTCAGGATTACAAGGAGTTCACAGTGAGAGCCAAATAAAAGTCACTTCTAAAACAAAGGAAGACCACTCCAAAGCTGCTCTTCCAGGACTGTTTGCCATCTGTTTATTTCCTCATGGCAGTGCTGCTTATCGGGGACTCTAGCAATAGCACCCACAGACAAATGCAGACTGAAGTCCTTTTCTTCTGTTCCAGGGGGTGTTTCCCATCTGCTTCTGAGTAAGATGTAGAAAATATTATTTATAAGACGAGCAAAGGACTTACGGTGAATAAAAATAAATCAGGGTGAAATTTGTTGTCATCTTTAAGAAGAAAAAAAAAAAAGGTAAAATGCTCCACGGTTGAAGAAACTACTCACTTTTAAAACCTGCTCAAGATATCTCGAAAGGCCAAGCCGGAAATGGGTATGTGGGGGTTAAATTAAACTCAAGAAAACTCAGGTAGCCAGAGCACAATTCAAGTTGTCATGCATATTCATGAGGCAACCGAGTTCCAGTGCAAAACCACAGTGTGACTGTGTTTCCTGCACCCACTTTGCATTCCACATTGCTAGGAAACATTGTCACGATACAGAGCCCCACACTGGTTGGTGCCCCACTTTGTAATATGGTTAAGAATGATGACTGTTCATTGATGACATAATCCACACACTGACTGGATTTTCTCCACGAGTGAGTGACAGCTCAAGAAAGACCCATCTGTCAGGAAGCAGATTGAGAACCATCATTGTGCAAGTGTGATTCAAGACAGTGGTGATACCTTTGGCAAATTAGAAGGAAAGAGGAATATGGTTATTTACTTTTAATAAAGCCTAAGGTATTTATTATTAATATCATTATTAATAATAATGCAGAAATAGGTCAGTATAGCATACCGGGGAAGATAATTGCATGCTACACACATTGTTCTCTTCTCAACAGATTTTCTACAACAAAATACCCTGAGTTAGTTTCATCTGTCAGAAAATATAAGTTAAAGTACTTATTGTTTCTATTGTTTGATCCAGTTCAAACTGATTCAATCATGGCCAGTGAAGCACAATTGGGACAGATAATCAGATAACAGGTAACAGAATGATAACCAGAATGGGAAAAAATTATGGGTTGTGGTAGTTAAATTTGTGTGTCAACTTGGCTGGGCCTGGTTGAGTGGCTGGGCAGCTGGTGGTAGTTGTTCCCCATGAGGACACTGGTAATCAACTCCATGGTGGAATATACCACAAGCAGCTCAGTAACTGCCTTTGGGATGTGGTCTGCTTACTGTATATAAGGAGAAGCCTTGGGGATAGTCTCTAGCTTATGGCATGCTTGGATCCTGCAGGTAGCCGTGTCATTGTTCAGTAGCCCGCCATGGTCTGCCAACCTTGGGATTTACAATGGACTTGAATTCATAGCCTGCTGTGTGGTTTGGTAACATCAGAACTGTGCTATTTTATTTGTTGACCTTTGGCTTGTTAGCCTCAGCAGCCAGTAGCTGCCTGAGTGAAGAAAAGTCTCTAGCTTCAGTGGGCTGGGAGCAAGAGGCTGAGCTGAAGCCCAAGGTCGAGGGGTTTCACCCAGCCTCTAGAGCCTGGCACTTTGAACTCAGACTTCTAGCCTCCAAACTGTAAGAGAATAAACTCCCATTTGTTCAAGCCATCCCATTTGTGGTATATTCTTGTCAGAGCGGCACTAGGTAACCAAAACATGGGTCAAAGCCTTGGAACAAGAGACTCAGTAGAGGTGTAGTGAGCCTTTTCAGGAACCTGATGTGGGAGATTATATCATTACCAGGACTGTGGAGAGTGACATGCATTCAAAGCGGTATGGTTGGCTGCTTTCTTTGAGCAGGACACGGTTGCTTGTGACTCTGCCAATCAAGAGATTTGGTGGCTATGCACATTGCTCTTGTTTCTAAGAGGGAATTAAGTTTCGAGCAGGGTGTCAATCAGCAATTTTCCCTTTCCAGTGATGGTTACAATTCAGGTCCATTCTGGTTTCACTTTATTGGCCATATCTGAACCAGGAAGAACTGGTTCAAAGCCCTGGTTTCAGTGTGATTCACATATACAGTTGTCCCTTGTTATCTGTGGGAGATTGGTTCCAGGACCCCCTGCAGATACCAAACTCCAGGAATGCTCAAGTCCCTTATAAAAAATGGCACAGTATTTGCATATAACCTATGTACATCCTCCCAAATACTTTATATCATCTCCAGATTACTTATAGTACCTAGTACAACGTGAATACTTTATAAACAGTACTTTATGATCTCAGGCATCAAGAGATTGCTTTGACCGCTTCATTGCTTTTATTTTTTTCCCTGAGTATTTTCAATCTGCAGTTGTGGATGTGTAACCCATAAATACTGAGAGCCAACTGTACTGAGTTTTTCATTTATTGACTCAAGAGATATTTATTAAGTGCCATTATGTGCCAAGTACTGCTCTAGATACTTGGGAAACCATAGTGGTGAAAAAAAAATAGATAAAAAATCTCTCCACTGTGAAGCCTATGACAGCTGAGTGTATAGCTTGCCATGCTCACCTAAGGAGAAAGAACATCTTATTGGGTACCTGTCACTGAAGGTCCTGGTTCTCTTTGTTCGATTTCTTTCAAATATTTTGAGGACTTTGTGAATGAGGGACCTGGCAAGCATGTTCATACATGCTGTGTGAAAGAGAAAAAGAAGAGACACAGAACACAGAGAATGAACTGAGAGGGAGATCATTCAATAAGTGATACAAAGATTTGCCTTTGTGATCTATTTTTTCCTGGGAGGTACAAAAGAATACTAGAACAGACAGAAAAACCTACCATGTTCTGCACTAGGACAACTCAAAATATTATCAAGAAGCCTAGTCTCCCCAATTTAATCTACAAATTTGCTAGGGCAACTCAAAATATTATCAAGAAGCCTAGTCTCCCAATTTAATCTACAAATTTGATATAAAACCATTTACATGTCTCTCTCCCTCTCTCTCTCTCTCTCTCTCTCTATATATATATATATATATATATATACACACACACACACATACATGTGTAATGATGTTTTGAACTAGATAAACTGATTCCAAACCAAGAAGAAAAATCTGGAGGAAAAATGGGTCATGAGAGAGGGACTAGCCCTACCAGATGCAGACCTATTTCTGCATTATTAATAATTTTTTACCAGATAGTAAAAGGAGCTCTGGGAGCATGGTGCCTAAGGCACTTGACTGCTAACCAGAAGGCTGGTGGTTCAAACCCACCAGCTACTCCTTGGAAGGAAGGTTGGGCAATCTACTTCCGTAGTGATACTGCCTCAGAAACCCAAGGAGGGGTCTCTATGAGTCAGGGCCGACTCGGTGGCGCATAACAACAACAACAGATAGTAAAAAATAAAGCTTCAATAGCTAAAAGATTAGAACTGCCCCATAGGGTTTCTAAGGCTGTAATCTTTACAGAAGCCAAGTGCCATATTTTTCTCCTGCAGTGCAGCTGGTGGGTTTGAACCATCAACCTTTGTGTTTGCAATCAAGTGCTTTAAGCACTGCACCACCAGAGTTCCTAAAAGTGTGGTACTAACCCTTCAATAAACAGACAAAACAATGAACAGAAATAAAGGTCCAAAAATAGATCCAAATGCATACGGGGATTTAATATCTGATCAATGTGGTATATTTCCCATGGGTCTGTTTACCTCAGCAGCATTGCCAACAATGTCACATCGTCCTTCACTTTCTTCTCATTAAGAGACTGGATGCTAACTGGACACTCTCGGCATGGAATAACTCACAGCTTAAGAAATATCACAGAGTTTATTTAGATGGTAAGAAACTGAAGCTTTGGATCCTGCTCCATTTCTTGTAGCTTGTTGACATTGAACACATAGTTTAATTAAATCCAGCTTTGGTTTCGTTGTCTATAATATATTGTTGTTGTTGGTAGGTGCCGTTGAGTCATCTCCTACTTATAGCAACCCTATATACAGCAGAACAAAACACTGCCTATTCCTGTGCCAGCCCCATAATCCTAGTTATACCTGAGCCCATCATTGTAGCCACTGTGCTTTGTTGAGGGCCTTCCCCCTTTTTGTCAACCCTCCATTTTACCAAGTATGATATCCTTCTCCAGAGAATAGTCCCTTCTTACAACCAAAGGAGGTGAGACTTTATTATATTTCCTATAATATGAAGATAATAAAATTTACTTCAAAGAATTATTGTGAGAATAAAATAAATTGAGGTATATGAACTTGCCTAACAAACAGCTGATACTTGAACTAATATAATAAGCATCTTAATCCAGGCTGATTGTTCAACAATTTGCCTGTCTTCAGAGGAAAATTATTTTCTAAAAATCTCACACCCCTCTTTGCTATACAACTGTGATTGTTAAGGTTAAGGTATGTCAACTTGGCTGGACCATGGTTCCGAGTGATTTAAGCAGTTGTGGTGTGGTCATTCCCATGATGAGATCTGATGTATATGCTTTGAGCAGCCAATCAGTTGAAAGGGACCTTCCTTAGGGGTGTGGCTTTCTTCCAATATATATGTTGTTGTTGTTGTTATGTGCCATCGAGTCGGCCCCAACTCATAGCGACCCCTCCTTGGGTTTCCAAGGTGGTATCACTACAGAAGTAGGATTGCCCAACCTTCCTTCCGAGGAGTGGCTGGTGGGTTTGAACCACCAGCCTTCTGGTTAGCAGTCAAGTGCCTTACCAAAGACCAAACTCACTGCCATTGAGTTAATTCCAACTCATAGTCACTCCTTTTGGGTTTCTAAGGTAGTAACTCTTTACAGAAGTAGATTACTCAGTCTTCCTTCTGTGGAGTGGCTGGTGGATTTGAACCACCAACTTTCTGGTTTGCAGTCAAATGCTTTAGGCTGGGAAAATTTGGGAACTTTCTGTTGAATCTGGATCCTGTCTTGCTCTCTCACTTGTGGGCTGCAGGTATGGCTGCATCCCTCTGGCCATCATGAATGACAGCCCCATACTCCAGACCCAATTTGGTGAAGACTCTTTGAAACAAAAGAGGCTGTGGTGGTTCCATCCTCAGAGGCCACAATCTTACCCTTTAAGGCTGAGGCAGCTCTGCTTCCCATTTTCTTGGTCCCTCACCTTCTACCAATTAATGCCCAAAGGCAACCCACTCCACTAGGAAGCTTCCTGCCCAAAGCCATTCAGCTTTCTTGCTCTGTGGGCTGGCAAGCCTGCAGCTCCATCTCATGTTGATCTCTTCTACCAGTTAGTGCCTGAATGCAACTCACTCCATCAGGAAGCCGCCTGCCCAAAATCATGTCTGTCTCTTGGCTCTGCTGCCACCATCTCTCTACCAGTCTCTCTACTGGTTTCTCAACAAGTCTCTCTACCAGTCTCTCAGTGAAGGGATCTTGGGTCCAAGGATGCTCCACTCCTGTTTCCACATTTCAGGTATCTGTTAGAGCAGCACTCCACTCTCTCGGTACCAAATTTTGTTTTGGTTATCTAGTGCTGCTCTAAAAGGAAATACCACAAGTAGATGACTTTAAAAAACAGGGATTTATTGTCTTACAGTTTAGAAGACTAGAAATCCAAGTTCACAGGGCCAGCTCTAGGGGCTGGGTGAAAACTCCCTATCCTTTGGCTTCAGCTCCATCTCTTGTTCCCAGCCTACTAGAACTGGAGGCATCTCTTAACTCAGGCAGCTGCTGGGTGCTGAGGCTGACAAACTCAAGGTCAACAAATAAAATGGCACAGTCCCAAGATATCAAGCAACATGGCAGGCCACTGGTTCAAGTCCAGAAACAGTCTCAAGATTGGCAGACAGCATGGCAGGCCAGTGAGCTGAAGACTTGGCCAAATGTGGGACCCAGATGTGTCAAAAGCTCAAGACCTTTCTCAAAGCAAAGCACATCCCTAAGGTGGCTACTCAGCTGCTCACAGCAGATTCCGCCATGGAGTTGATTACTAGTCTCATCATGGAGAATCACTATTATCCAGCTGCCCAGCCACTCAAAATGAGGCCTAGCCAAGTTGACACACAACCTTAAATACCACAGCAACATTAAATTAAAGCACTGGTGGTGGTGGGGTGTTTTATTCACAGAGAAAATTGTTCAAAAATAAGATCTAGTTGCTCAGTGGGTTGATTAAATCTTATGAGAGAAGTTTGGTCACATAGCACAGGGAAGAAAGGAGACTTCAACATTTGTAAGAAAGATAAGAAACCTTGTAAAGATGATCTGGGATGAGCTTGGGACTGGTGGAAAGCTATCCTCTGTGTAGAGATTGCCTGCAGCCTGGGTGCAGCATTCAAAATGAAGACCTGACTCTTACACGAAAGAAATTTTGAACAATTTATGGAAAGGGTGGAAATATAAATAAAATTACATGTAAATTTTTAACTTCTACCTTCTGTTGTATTGTACAATGCAGTGCCTAAGGGATAAAAGGATGTCGAAGAAAGCTGGGGAAATGAAAACATGGAAACCACCTATACACTGAGAATACTTTATGACAAAAGGCAATTTTGAACAGTGTTAGAAACAGATGAATCAGCATCACTTGGTGGACAGTGGCAGCAGGAATAGCCTGCACATGCATCAGAGGTGGAAGGTGGTTGTTATGGGTTGAATTGTGTCCCCACAATTATGTGTTGTAAATCCTGACCTCTACGTCTGTGGTTATAATGTCATTTGGCAATGGGTTGTCTTTGCTATGTTAATGAGACATAATTAGTATAGGGTGTGTCTTAAGTCAACCTTTTTTGAGATATAAAAGAGATTAAAGAAACAAATTAGGAAAACGGAGCCAGGGAAGATTGATGAAAAGCCACATGGAGATCCCTAAGGAACCAAAAACAGAAGCTGAAGCAACAAGGACCTTCCCCAGGGGTTGACAGAGAGAGAAAGCCTTCTCCTAGAGCTAGCACCCTGAACTCGGACTTCTAGCCTCCTAAACTATGAGAAACTAAATTTCTGTTTTTTAATCCATTCACATGTATTTCTTTTATAGCTGTACTAGGTAGCTAAGACAGAAGTCAAAAGGAAGGGAAGAAGATCAAGAGCTTGATTAGCTGCATTAAGACATATAAGAAAATGAGATGAGTAGTAAGCTGATGGGAGCCCTGGTAGCGTAGTGCCTAAAGGCACTTGACTGCTAACCAGAAGGCTGGAGGTTCAAACCCACCAGCCGTTCCTCGGAAGGAAGATGGGGCAATCTACTTCTGTAGTGATACTGCCTTGGAAACCCAAGGAGGGGTCGCTATGAGTCAGGGCTATGACTTGACAGCACATGACAACAACAATAAGCTAATAGAATACTTGCTGAATAACCCTGATTTAATGTTGTCAGGCAAGTGAAAACGAATGCTTGCTGCTGCTCAGGATGGTTTGAATAGGGAAGGAGCTGTAGGCAGGAGATTAATAAGCTATTTCCATAGTCTAGATGTGATGGTTAGGTACTATCCAACCTGTACTCATGGGACTGGAGACAGTGCATGGCCTCAAGAAGCCTGTAGAGCAAAGATTCATGGAACTGGTGATTGGACAGAATGACAGAAGGAAAAGGTTTGGCAAGGTCAGAAACTTAGGAGACTGAAAGGAGAATAGAGCCATTGACAACAATGGGGACATTCAGACCTAGTTACGGGTTGGTAAGGAGGACAGGGGCAGAAAATATGTCCTCTTTTGGCTACATTTAGCTGTAGTTGACAATCAACCAACATACAACCCAAGCCCCACCAGAAATGAAATCAAAACTTCAAATATAATAAATTCAGATTTCTCAGCATAAGAGATATTTCTTTTATCATAAAGCTAAAAGCTTTTTTGTCATTTATAATATGCAGAAAAATATTTATAAAGGTAATGCTAACTTATCATTGACTTGCATCTTCTTTAAGGAAAATGTATCTGTTTACACACACTAATAAAAGATCAGTCTTTCTACTCTCTCCTTGACAGGGAAAATAGCCCACGAGCACATTTTTGACAGTGTTGCTGAGAAGAGGAACATTTCACGCAGCATCATCAACTCCACCATCTGTCTTGCTCTAAAGTTCACCACCTGCTAAATGAATGAATTTCTTTTAGGTTATCATTTTGTTCCTTTGTTGGCCAATGACCACCAAATAGATGTTACTAGGTCACTCTGTGGACTACTGGATGGACAGCAGAGTGGGGACCACAGGTGGTTGTGATGTGACTACAGAATGAACATAATCAGTGTAAGTATCACATTAAAAATGCCATCATTATTTCATCATTCACACCTCACTTTTTACAACTAGATGGATTATTCACCCAACTCACCCGATTCATTAAATTCATTCAATTCAAATTTGCTTTGAATCATCTTCAGGGTTATTTTCCCAAGACATGCCCTCAAGGCATGATGCTGTGATGCTCTTGAGAATTTTCAAACATTTTTAGCAGCAGCACTTTTATTTTCCTAATAAGAACTCCAATATATAAACAGTTGATAGTCACGAAGGTCTTTCTTGTCCTGTTAAATTTTCAGGGATTGATGGGAAATACGTTACACTTTATGAAATCCTGAAGTGTCTGTGAAAATGAAAGCAAGTCCAAAAGAGATCTTAATAATATCGTCTGAGCACCAACAAAAGGTATAACCCAAAAAATGTTGGGGTCCAACCCTGGAGTGGCACAGCCAATAGTCCAGACCAGGGTTCAAGAAGATAATTAGGAGGTGCACCAATCAGAAAGAGACACAGTCTCAGTGACTCCAAAAACACTTGCTCTGCTCAGTGCTTACAATTAAAAAAAAAAAAAAAAAACACCTGCCATCAAGTGATTCTGACTCATAGTGACACCGGTTGGGTTCCCAAGACAATAAATCTTTATAGAAGTAGATTGCCCCATCTTCCTTCCAAGCAGTAACTTGGTTCCTTGGTTACAGAAGGTTGGTGGGTTTGAACCACCAACCTTCTGGTTAGCAGTCAGACACCTTAGGCACCATACCACCAGAGTTCCGACTTGATGGCAGTGCGTTTGGTTTGGCTTTTATACTAAAGGCAAAGGAGTTCTGATTACCCAGCAGTCAGGTAATCCTTAGGGGGTTCCTCTGGTGTTTGTCAAAGTCCAAGTGACTGGTCCTAAAGTCCAGCCCAGGAACCTTTATTGACATAGATAGCTCTGTTTTAGATCATAGGATGGAGCAGGGACTGATAATCATAACTTAGAGAGAGAACAAGGTAATTATAATGCAAGGTTGAAGCCAGGTTTTAAAGAAATGTCATCTTAACTAAAAAATACAGATTTTTATTCTAACAATATGGAGTTAGACCTAACAAAGCAAAAATCCTTATCCTCACAAAGACTCTAGTTGTCCAAGGAGTTAACATATAGAAGCCAACGTTATATTTGTTCTGTTGTATTTCAAAAAAACATTAGACACCCTTATGGTACACAAAAGCACAGGGTTTAGAGTCAGACAGACCTGGGTCTGAATCCTGCTGTATGACCATCAGCAGGTTACTTAAGCTCTCCAAGCCTCAGTTTATACATCTGTGAAGTGGATATAATAATATGCATCCCCAAACATAATGAGGTAATGAGTATAAATATTTAGCACTGTGCCTGACACATAGTGGGTGCTCAAAAAATAGTAGGGAACAACAGTAATAGTAATATACTAATAACAATACTTACTTTATAGGAGATAATTAGCACGGCAGGTAAGCAGGCACTGTGAAGCTGGTGATAAGCTCAGGCCTGGCGCATCCGGCCTGCAACGGAATGTCTCTCTTCTAACAAATATCATCAGCAAGCAAGACATTAAGGAATCAAAATTCCACTTGGGTATAAGTTCATCAGTGGATATTTTGAGTAGAGTACCTATGATTTAAGTTAGAAGACGTTGGCAGCTAAACCAAGCTACCTCCCTTCTGTCAGGATCCCAGAAATTTCTCCTATAGAATAGATGCTGTCTTATTTTAAGAGCCTCCACTGAATCAGATTCCACACTTCCCTCAATAACCTATTTCAGTATTTGGTTGTTGTTGTTATGTGCCGTCGAGTCAGACCCGACTCATAGCGACCCCTCCTTGGGTTTCCAAGGCAGTATCACTACGGAAGTAGATTGCCCCATCTTACTTCCGGAGGAGTGGCGGGTGGGTTTGAACCGCCAGCCTTCTGGTTAGCAGTCAAGTGTTTTAGCCACTATGCTACCAGAGCTCCTAGTCCCTTTAATAAATCTTCAGACCTGATCTAAATCATTCATGCTCTAGTTTAAGGCCGGTCAGCTCACATTTAATTCACATTTTCACTTATGCCTGCATCGGTATTGAGTTAAATTATAGCTAGAAATATAAGCAAATGTGTTAACATGAAGCTTTCAGTATCAGCACATGCTCTTGATAATCAGCTGTGAGGAGTTAACTTGCAGGAGCAAGTGGTGTGTTAATGTAATCTGAGACACATTTGCGGTGTTTGCTTAAAGGCACAGCCCAAGTTTACCCTTGACAATTAATTGTTACACACTCACTTGTGTGACATCACTCAGAAACAAGCAGCATTTTAAAAGCCAGCAAAATGAAAGGAACTGTCCTCTGAGCTGTTTTCTTCTTCCAGTTGTCAGGGCACTGGTCCATTCTCTTTAGAACATACCACTTCTAGTCCACTTTCTAGGATCTTAGTCTTTTGCAAAATGTCTGGGATTAATCAAGCAACAACAAATCTTCTGAAGTCAACACCAGGGCATTGGTGACTTTCCTCTTAATAATTAAAAGCCAGACACTGCTTCATCCAGTAGATTAGAAAAACACATGCCCAGACGTCTTCACGGCTGAGCCAGACTAGCTAGGACCCTGAAGCATGTACATTTAGATTAGGTCAGACTTCCTTAAGTGTGTTTTTTGAAACATAGTCTCTTGGACCCTCAAGAAAGAAAAAACATCAAAAACCTTGGCCCACACTGGATACAGAGGTGGATTGACTATGAACTAAGGAGGCATAAGCTTTAATTCCATGAGTCCCATTCAAGAGTCTGTACCTAACTTATATTCATGATTTTGTGTTCCTTGCACTAAAATTCCCTGGATTGCTCTGAGATCCACTTTCCTCTGTAATATAATAATAAATATAATATAACTTAATGTAATATACTTTCCTCTGTAATGTATGCACCTAGTGCTCTTTTTCCTAAAAGGGTCAGCAAGCTTCACAACCTGCGAGACCTGGATCCCACCCCTGATGCATAATGTATGCTTCTTAGGAAGATTCATAATGCTGTATGTTTATTAAAATGACTAAAGTCCTGAAGTAAAGATTCCTGTTGAATTTTCTTTAATCTACTGTTTCCTCCTAAGTAGAAACAGGGTAATATCCTCTCATATTTGGTGAGGTAAGACGTAAGGGAGACAACTTAGCCAAAGAGTTCGCAGAAGTCTTCATGCATCCTCAGCCTCCTCCTGGCCACCACCTCTCTAGACATTCTGCTCAGTTATTTCACAGGGTAGGTAACTGTCCTTGAGAGTCCCATTTCCCTTCCGCAGATAGCCTTCTGACGAGCTGCCTTTTACAGACTTTTCCTGTCAGCTCCACTGTCACTCTCAGTTAGAACGTGGGCAGCATTGCCTGAGCTCCCAGACAGCACTGAGTGCGTCAGGGCATAAAGAGAAAAAGACAAGAAGGAAATAGGTAGACCAATAGTGACTAGGAGCTCTGGTAGCATAGTGCCTACGGCATTTGACTGCTAACCAGAAAGCTGGAGGTTCAAACCCACCAGCCATTCCTTGGAAGGAAGGTTAAGCAATCTACTTCCCTAGCAATACCGCCTTGGACTCGACACCTTGGACTCGACGGCACATAACAATAATAGTGACTAATAAGCTGACTTTGTATTTACATCATAGGAATATAAAGCACATGAGAAGATTGTAGTTCACCAGGTGTTTTCAAAATTTTCATGTGAGTTAATGGGCATTTTACTTTCTTTTTGTATCACTCAATAAGGAAGTTTTAGAAGAAAGCAGACTTCAGCTCCGTTTAGCAGCGGGCAGAGAGGCCTACCTTCATCTATCTGCTGTAACATTCTGGAACCCTGACTAGAGAAGAAAGATGTGTTCTTGGGCTTCCCATCTCACCATATATAGCTCATCCATCGCATTCCCAGAAAGCTATTTACCCAGACCTTCGAGTAGGGAGTTGGTGGGGGCTGGGAGCCAGGGAGGCTAGAGGCATAAATGACTAATTGGATTTCCTTGTGATAATCATGGGCTATTTTCTTTAGGAAAGCTGACCTTTGAATGAAATAAGTCTCTGAAGGATGGAAACAGTCCTGGGTGGTGCAAGTGATAAAGCACTCAACTGCTAGCTTAAAGGTTGGCAGTTTGAAGCTCCTCAGAGGCAGGCGCCTCAGAAGACAGGCCTGGCAATCATTCTGATAGGTCACAGCCTTGACAATCCTACGGTCCAGTCTACTCTGACACACATGGGACCACCATGAGTTGAAATCGACTCAACAACAACAGTAGTGGAAAGAACTCTGTGTGGCGGTCAGGGGCATCAGGCATCTCAGCCCCTCGGCTTGGGCGGCTCCATCCTGAGCAATTTCTCAGAGGGTTCTGAAGTGCAGGTCCCCACCACCACCACCAAGGAACAGAATTAGTGATACCTGGTGTGCCCTTTAGGAGCTCTGGTAGCATAGTGCCTAAGGCACTTGACTGCTAACCAAAAGGCTGGCGGTTCAAACCCACCAGCCACTCCTCGGAAGGAAGGTTGGGCAATCCTACTTCTGTAGTGATACTGCCTCGGAAACCCAAGGAGGGGTCACTATGAGTCGGGGCCGACTCGACGGCACATAACAACAACAACAACGGTGTGCCCTTCACAGTGCTCAGGAATAACTGTTGCACTTGAGTTTGTGTCCAGCGGATAGCCTGGGTGGCCAGGAGATTTGGTGCTCAGCAAGCATTAAACTAACAATGCAAGGGAAGCAGCCTGCCACCTGCTCCTTTCACCTCTCCATCCATCACTCAGACTGGGCCATGCAATTGCACTTCCTCCGGCTCTGATTTCCCAGCCTAGGGGCTGTTGGAGGTCAGATTGCTGTCCTCTGATTCCCACCCTCTAGTCCCGACATCCAGCTGCCATACACATGTTTTTGCCACAGGCGCCTGCACTGGGGAGAGAATTGGGGTGGGGACTGGGGGCTGCCGGTGGTTTTGGCTCAGCAAGAAGAGTGCAAACCCTGTCAGCCACTTGGAAAGGATGTAGGAGATCCTGCATAGAGAGGGAGAACAATGTGGAACAAACTTCAAAATCATTTGGAGGGAAAAAAAAAAAAGAGAGAAGGTGAGGACCAGGTTTGCTGGTCCAATAGAGCCTGGTGGAACCACTGAGACTATGGCCCCTAGCTGCCCTTCAGGTCTGGAATTGAACCCACACCTGTGGTTGCCAGCCAAGCAATGTACAGGCATGTGAGTTAAACATTTACCTCAAGTAGACACACTCCCTAGAGAGAACAATCATGGGAGAAGGAAGGGCTTCTTATGCACAGGGAGACAGCTCAGGGCGCAGGAGAGTATGGAGGGATGGTCACTGGGAAGAGGTAACTATGGGGAGGAAGTGGGAGGGGAGCTGTTGCATTGTGGTAAACTGTGGTCAATGACATGAGACAAAGTATATGTGAACTGCTGTATGGAAAGTGAATTTGCTCTGTAAATCTTCACCCAAATAAAAACAAATTAAAAAAAAAAAAAAAAGAAAAGAAGAGTGCAAACCAAGCTCAGAGTTGTTTTGAGTTTGGTTTTTCATTCCTTTGTTCTATCTCCCAGCAACGCATTTGAGTCCTGGCTTATCTTCCTGGTTGATTTCTTGTCGGATTCTACTTTTTTGGCTCTGATCTAAGGTTCTTAATTTCGTTTCATTTTTTCTCTCTCTTTTTTTTTTTTTTTCACCCCTTGAACTCCCAAGTTTCCCTCTTCAAAGTCCTTTGGAAGCTTCTGCACAGATAAGCAGATCCACATTTCTCAGCAGCGATTAGAGGCTATGCCTCTGCAGGGGAGACCTCCCCATAAAAACCTCTGTAGATGCCTGGTGAGTCCCTAGAGCTGTGATTTCCAGACTTCCACACTAAAAATACCTTCTATCCCATAAGTCATGGCACACACATGTAGCTATAAATGAAACAATATTTAACCTTAGAACACATGATTAAGTCTATTTTCTATCCCATTCTATTTACTTTCTTTTTTCTTTTTTCTTTCCTCCTCCTTCTCTTCCTCCCATCTCTCTCCCCTTTCTTCCCTCCCTCCCTCCTTCCCCCTAATCTCTCTCCCTCTGTTCCTCCCTCCCTTCCCATGTCTCTCTCTCTGTCTCTCTCTGTCTCTCTCTCTCTTCCCCACTGCCTCACTGACTAAACTGATCCCAGGGCTCATTAATGGATTGAGACTTGTACTTTGAAAAACATTGACTTAAGAAGCTCTGCCCATCCACCTCACAGAAGAGGCCCTTTCCATCATCTTCTCAAATGCACAGTATCTGTTACAGTGAGAAATTCACTCCCTGCAAAACAGATGACATTTAAAGACTCCAGGGTGAACTGAGAGAGGAGGACAGATGTGAAAGTGATAAGACTGCTCTCTGTCAAAGGCAGAACACTTGAGAGACACGGAAAAACAAGGCAGTCTCATTGAATTCTAGCTTTCACAATATATGCGTAGTGACAGAGTAGAGCTGCCCCAGAGGGTTTCCAAGGCTGTAATCTTTATAAAAGTGGATTGCCAGCTCTTTCTCCCTTGGAGCAGCTGGTGGGTTTGAATCACTGACCTTTCAGTTAGTAGCCAAGTGTTTAACCACCAGGGCACGCTCTCTCTCTCTCTTTCTCTCTCTTTCCCTCTCTCTCTCCCCCCCATACATATACGTATACATACATACATTCATATATGTGTGTGTGTATACATAGATATACACACATACATATAAAATTATATTGAATATACAGAATTATTCTACTTCTGATTGTGGATCTGCTCACTAGTGCCACAGCTTCTCTCTACTCTGGATTCTTCTTTCTTTGAGGACTGTCATGTTCATACAGCACTTGCTAACTACACCAGAGAAACATCAGAGATGATGTTTTATCTAGGTTCTCTTTGTAGCCCAGACAAAAAGCTTAGAACACTTCCCCCTCAAAATATTCTTTGTGTTGCAGATTTGTAAATGTATACATGCTTTGTGATCATCAGGATGCTAGATTCTTAACTAATAGCTTTTCTTATATTTGAGAAGTTGCTTATAATAAAAACCACCAAAGCTCAATGTCTTCAGAATGGATGATTATCATGTCTCGTCATTGACTAATTGGCTAGCCATGGTCCTCACGAACCTAAACCCTGCCATGCACAGCATACAGCCAATTCTGACTTGATACAGGAAGATAAGCCCCAGGTTCAGGAGTCAGCCTCAGTTACTCTCGCTGGACCATCTCTGTGCCAAGATCTGGTAAATGGGATTGTGAGTGCTGAGAATTTTGCTTTTTTGACATGCTGAATTTCTGTTTGTTTTGTTTTGTGTTTAAATGGAAAATCATGGAACACCAGATATTTGAGAAAATCTGCAACATGAAAGAAAAAAATGAAATAAACACAGTAGAAAGGAATAAAATTAGAAGTTCAGTCAAGGAAGTTCCTCATCAAACTAATAATAGTTGACTGAAGAGAAAACATAGAAAATAAAGGAGAAGAAATTACCACAGAAATAATAAAGGAAAATTTTTCATTGTGTGAGTTTCTAAGTCTCCAGATTGAAAGGGTTGTAAATAATTAGAAAAGACCCATCATTATGAAATTTCACCATTATGAAATTTCAGAACAACTGGGATAAAATTTTTCATAGTAAATAAACAGCATATCTTTTAAAAAAAAAGATTCGAGTGAGGATGTCATTGGATTTCTCAATGGCCATACTGAACATAGTAATAAATGAAGCAATGCCTTCCAAATCTTCATTGAGAATGATTGTCAGCCTAGAAATCAATATCAAATTATTATTAAAATATTTGGGTAAAATGAAAATGTTTTCAGAAGGCAAAACCTCTGAAAATTTACCCTCAGAACATCCTTTCCCTGAAAGCAATTGGAAGATGTGCTTCACCAAAGAAAATTGAGTATCCTACCTAAAGAGAGGACTTTGAAATTCCAAGGGAGAAAGGGAAAGTAAGTTGTAAGGAGCAAAGCTTTCACAAGCCTGAAGAACAGCTGATGATTTAAAAATGTTTGAATGTTAATATTGTGTATACGTATTACTTTGATAAACTATCTTTAAAGTGATATGCTCTGTGAGTGTGTGTGTGTGCTTTAAGTGCAAATTTAAGTGAATGTATTGCAAAGGGTTGGGAAGGTTAAACCGCTAAGAACCATTTTGTCTGGGAAGGAAAGTTAGATTGGGGTAGGAGGGGAAGAAAGACTTACTAGTTTTGTACTGTGTGGAGATACTTCTGCTATCTGCATTTCTTTCTTTTCTTTTTCTAGGTCCAATTTTATTAAGTTAGTATAGTGACAGCCTGTCCCTGAGCATCTCACGAACTATGGATAAAGGGAAGCCAACTGAGTTGTTATGAACCACCAAGACATGCATAGCTCATGAAATCTTGCCTGGGTGCTGGCTATTTCCCTGGTTTTTTTTTTGTTTGTTTGTTTGTTTGTTTTGTTTTTTTAATTGTGCTTTGGATGCAAATTTACAAAGCAGAATTTGTTTTACATTCAACAGTTCATGTACATTTGTTTTCACTCCCCAATTACCATCCCCAACCCTAACCCATTCCCCCTCCCTTCATCCTTGTGCCTTTCTTAGTTATGCACTCCTTTCTGTCCAGCTTTCCCTTCAGGTGAATGCTGCCCCTCTGGTGCCCAATGGTCAATTGCCCCAAGGGGTGTATTTCTGTAGAGCAGGTGGGTGCATCATGCCAGGTTGGGTGTTCAGCATGTAAGTCTTTCTACTGTTGGGCTGAGAGCAAATGCTTGGGAGTGAATCCTATTCCAGGCCTGAAGTGTATCCCAGGGCTGTAGTCTTGGGAGTCCCACAGACTACATCTGACCAGTAATTCTGGCATTATTTTGTTTTTGAATTTTGTTTCACATTTTTCCTCCCACTCTATTCACAATCTCTAGTTTTGATCCCTTCCTGAGTGGTTGGCATTGGTAGCGGGGCACCATCTAGTTCTTTTGGTCTCAAGTTCCATTATATCCTAGGGCTGATTGTTTCCAAATGCCCTTGGTTTTCTTCACTCTTCTTCGCTTCAGATGAGAGAATATTAACTGCATCTTAGATGGCTGCTCGAAAACTTTTAAGACCCCAGTTGCTACTCACCAAAGTAGGTTGTGGAATAAGATTTTTATGTATCATGTTGTGCCAATTAAGCCTAAAATTCACTGCAGTCAAGTCGGATCTGACTCATAGAGACCCCTCCTTGAGTTTCCAAGGCAATATCACTATGGAAGTAGATTGCCCAATCTTTCTTCCAAGGAGTGGCTTGTGGGCTTGAACCACCAGCCTTCTGGTTAGCAGTCAAATGCCTGAGACACTATGCCAACAAAGCCTGGTGTCCCCCAATACTATGATTCTGAGTCAGCAGACCCGGTGGTTCTCTCTCCCAAGGTGTCTGGCTATCTCTGGGAGATTACTCCAAGTCTGTCTTCTGTTGCTTCTGTAATGATTGTGGTTATTTTCTGTCACTCGTATCTGTGCAAGATTATCCTCAGTTAAATCTATCATTGGTCTAGGGTATATTCCTGTTTGCTGACCCCCAAATGATCTTCTCAGTTGTCTATGCATTTGTCTGTAGCCTGGTGTTTGGTGTTAGTGGTAATGCAGCATTGTGCATATGCTGGTATTAGCCTCTGTTGTCTATATCTTAGGTGGACAATTCGGTATCCTCCCTTTCCCCAATGTTATCATGTTGGTCACAGACTCTTCCATATCATCCCTCTCCTTACCCAACTCAGCGTGTGACATGCTGAATTTCTTAATCACTCAAGGCTCAGGGCTTTTTCATGGTTTTACCAGTCTCCTTCTGGAGATGATCAACTTAACCATGAACCACTGACAACATTCCTTTGTATCTTCTGCCTCCCTAAGTCTTTGTTGGATCCTAGAATGTTACCACCTGTCGGAATTCTGTGTCGGAACACCCTGCAAGCCTGTAATGGACCACCACAATGTTCGTGGCTGACCTACAGAGTCAGCCCTGCCCTGATACCTATTCTGCCCACTGCATTTTTTTGTTGGCATCTGTCCTTACTGCCTGTTTCACCAGCCCCTCCCAGGCTGCTTGTCCTACTGTATGTTATGCCTGGCCATATCCCAAGATATGTCAACAATTATTAGAGCAACACTTTGGAGCCAGAAAAATCTTATTAGAGTGAAATGCTAATTAGGACAGGAACTCTTGGAATGTAGCAACAGGCAGAGTCATCAAGATCTGGACATTGAAGAATACGTAAGCATCACATGATGGAATTATTCTCTGAGCAAAGTACAAAATCAGAAGCCTCAAACTTAAGAGAAAATAAATGGCTGCAGATTTTCAAAAGCCTGAACATTTAAGGTTTTTTTTAACATAAATTATCTTAAAGTTTTTGTCCTCTGAAAATGCTTACAAAGGAAGATCTTGTCATCTCCCTCCTGACAGATAAATATCGTTCAAGTTAAATGACATCACCACTTTGTCCTGATGTGTAGACTGATGGCATTTTTAACAACAGAATTTTCTGCCTATCTAAGTCTAGATTTTAGTGTGGGCCTCATCAACACCTATTAGGTAAAAAAAGAACTGAAAGTTTCAATAATTATTTTATTTGTTTTCATTATTGTATTTATATGAAACTAGCTTTAAGATTGTTTTTAGTTTGTCTTTCTTCAGAACACCAACAAATTTATTTTCAAAGGTGATGATGTATTCCATAGGAATGCAAAAACTAAGGTATTTTACATTTTCTCAGGGTCCACAAGGGATAACAAAGGAGGTCTGGTGCTTCAGTGTTTAAGGCATTTGGCTTTTCCAAAGGTCAATAGTTCCAATCCACCAGCCATTCTGCAGAAGAAAGATGAGGCACTCTGCTTCTGTAAAGATTTACAGACATGGAAACCCTATGGGGGTTGCTATGGGTCAGAATTGACTTGATGGCAGTGAGTTTGGTTTTTGGTTTTTATAAGGAATAACAAGAAGTCCCTGGATGCCGTAAATGGTTTACACTTGGCAGCTAACCGAAAGGCTGACAGTTCAGACCTATCAGTCATTGGTGTTCAACGCATCAAATCTATTGTTTAGATGGCCTCTAAATCCAGGCAGGATGTGGTAGGCATTTTGTGGTAGGCATTTTGTGTTGTCCACCAAATATTTACAGTTCTCCTCCCAGCATATGGTAGAATCACAGTTCACACACCCTTGAAATGAAATGTGGATATGCACTTGCAATAGACAATGAAATATGAGCAGAAGTGACAAGTGTAACTTCTAAAAGGAAGCTCTAAGAACCACTGGGAGGCTTACCATTTTCCCTTCCTCCTACTTTGGATGGTTGTAGAAGGAAGTATCAGCAGGGAACACCACCAGCGTGGGTTTCTGAGTGACCACAGTGAACAAAGCCCCCATGACAACCTGTGGTCTTTGTATAGTAGGAATGAAAAGTAAACTTTTGTTCTTTCAGTTCTCTAAAATGTGGGAGTTATTGGTTCCTGCAGCATAACCTAGCAGTTCTTGACTCATACAAACTTTGTGCCTGTAATTATCCATTAGTATATATCCTCTCTCCGACTGGATGCTAAGCCATTTGAGGGAAGTCACTATATTTTATAGTCCTTTGAGTTCCCTTTTTCTATTCCGGTACCTCAAACTTGGAAGACACATTATAAATGTTTGTTGATGGTGAGTGATAATGAGGATGAAGATGACAATGACATGAAGTCAGTATCAGGTATACTTAGATTTTGAAGCAACTGTTTTGGCTTGATTCTGTTGGATCACCTTTCCTTGGAATGACTATAAATCTGGAACTCTTCCAGTCAGTGGGCCTGGTAGCTGTCTTCCAAATAGATGTCTTGACATAGATGAGTACCTGCCTCTAGCACAGCATCCATTCGTTGAAACATCTCAATGGGTATTCTGTCAATTCCTGGAGCCTTTTTTTTTTTTTTTTTGCCAATTCCTTCAGTGCAGCTTCCACTTCTTCCTTCATACCATTTGTTTTTGACCATATGCCACCTTCTGAAATACATGAACACTGACCAATTCTTTCTGGTACAGTGACTCTGTGTATTCCTTCCATCTTCTTTTCATGTATCCTGCATCAGTCATTATTTTGCCCATAGAATCTTTCAATATTGCAACTCAAGGCTTGAATTTTTCTTCAGTTCTTTCATCTTGAGAAATGCTGAGTGTGTTCTTCCTTTTTTGTTTTCTAACTCCAGGTCTTTGCACATTTCATTATAATAACTGACTTTGTCTTCTCAAACTGCTCTTTGAAATCTTCTGATCAGCTCTTTTATCTTGTCATTTCTTCCATTTGCTTCAGCTACTCTTCACTCAAGGGCAAGTTTCAGAGTCTCTTCTGACATCTATTTTAGTCTTTTCTTCCTTTTCTGTCTTTTTAATGACGTTTTGCTTTCTTCATGTATGATGTTCTTGATATCATCCCACAATTCATCTGGCTTTCAGTCATTGGTGTTCCATACATCAAATCTATTCTTTAGATGGTTTCTAAATTCAGGGAGGATGTAATCGAGGACACATTCTGGCTCTCATGGACTTGTTTTAATTCTCTTCAACTTCAACTGGAATTTGCATATGAGCAGTTGATGGTCTGTTCCACAGCAGCTCCTGGCCTCTTTAAAGTGCTGAAGAGCAAAGATGTCTCTTTGAAGACAAGGTGCACCTAATGCAAACCATAGTATTTTCAATAGCCTCATATGCATTGTGAAAGCCAGACAAAGAATAAGGAAGATGCAAGAAGAGTCAATGCTTTTGAGTTGTGGTGTTGGTGAAGAATACTGAAAGTACCATGGACTGGCAGAAGAACTAACAAATCTGTCCTGGAAGGAGTGCAGCAAGAATGCTCCTTGGAAACAAGAATGGCCAGACTTCATCTCACCTACTTTGTCATGTTTTCAGAAGGGACCATCATTCCCTGGAGAAGGATATCATGGTTGGTAAAGTGGAGGGTCAGATGAAAGGGGGAAGACCCTCAATTAGATGGATTGACACAGTGGCTGCAACGATGGGCTCAAGTATAGCAAGGATTGTGAGGATAGTGCACAACTGGGCAGTGTTTTGTTTTGTTGTACATAGGGTCACTATAAGTCAGAACCAAATCAACAGCACCTAACAACAACAACAGAGTGTTACAGAGCAAAGATGTTACTATGAAGAATAAGGTACACCTGACCCAAGCCATGGTATTTTCAATAGCCTCATATGCACATGAAAGCTGCATAATGAATAAGGCAAACTGAAGAAGAATTGATGCATTTGAATTGTGATATTGGCGAAGAATATTGGAACTACTAGAAGAACAAACAAATCTATCCTGGAAGATGTGCAGCCCAAACAGTCCTTGGAAGTGAAAATGGCCATATTTCATCTAATCTTACTTTGATCATGTTATCTGAAGGGACCCATCTCTGGAGAAGGATATCATGCTTGGTAAAGTAGAGGGTCAGCAAAAATGGGGAAAACCCTCAACAAGATGGACTGACACAGTGGCTATAGTGATAGGCTCAAGCATAACAAAGATTGGGAAGACGGTGCAGGACCAGGCAGTGTTTTGTTCTGTTGTACGCAGGGTCACTGTGAGTCAAAAGTGACTGAATGGCAACTAACAGCAAAGAAACAAAGACATATGCTTTCAATCTGTCACTCACCACCTTGTTTAAATATATCTTTTTCTTTGTCTTGCTTTACAATGCTGTGTATGGTGCTGAATATTTTGCAATCTCTGTGGTGGCTTCAAGGCTATCCCTTTTCAAATTTCAAGGACTATCCATTCTGAAAATATTCTTTTAGCAGATAAAAATCCAAAGCCATTGCTAGTATTTGGCTTTGGGTAAGTAACCCTAGATAGCTTGAGGCTGGCATGGATATTTTTTTCCCTATAAATGAAGACTTTGGTACCATCAGGCCATTTGTGTATCTTTTGACAGGGGATTGTAATAACATTTACTATAATTTCCTATAATAACATCTGGACCCATAACTGATTTATAATAGTATCTCGAATAGTATGAAAATTCTAATTGGGCTACTTCCTCAAGATTATTTAATCCTACCAAATTACAGGACACATAAAGGCTGCATTGTTCAAGAATCAAAGAAAAATAGATCAATCCTCCTCTTTGCTCTTGCCCTCTGGACTGTCATCACGTCCCCCTCACCTCTGGTTCACCCCAGAGTCAGTGATATAATCTATCCTCTGCTCTTTTTCCCCTGCTGTTATCTTTTCACGTTTTCTCACCAGTCACATATTGATGGTAATAGCTTACTTGGGATTTCTCCTCCCTCCTACACTTGGTCAATCTTTCAACCTCCCACCCTTTCTCCAATTACAATGAATAGCTTCAACACATTGATTCCATATCCCCATTCTCATTTTCTCTCTCCCTGAGTGCTTTTGGGAGAAAAGATAATTGAGGTATGTTACTCAGAGATCGCTCTCTTCTTCTGACATTGAACATCTCCCTAAAAGAGTGAATGGGTAAAGTAATGCTCAGAACAAGGAAGGGAAAATGTAGCAGAAGATCAAATAGAAGAGAGATACAGGACTGGGTTCATTCTGTAGAGTCTGATTGGCGGAGGCTGAGAGAAAATCAATTACAATTATGTAAAGAGAAGGTGTTCACATGAAGTTCATGAACAGAGAAAATGTTGCGCCTACTACTCCTTTCCCAGACTTCACATAGATTTTTGAATTCCCGTGTCGGTCCCTTTTCTTCTATACTCTTCACTTTTATGGGTCTTTCTCTCAACTATAATCCTTCAGCACATTCTAGCATCTCTACTTTGGAAATATACTTTAGAAAAATACTCTTCTCAGCACCTCTACCAATAGTATCCTAGTCTAAATCATCATAATATTCTGCTAGGACTATGGTGATAACTTCCCGAGTAGTCTCTATGTGTCCCCAATCTTTGCTTCCCTGTTCAATTCTCAGCACAACAGCCAGGATGAGCTTTTAAAAACAGATGTCACATAATATCACTCCTATGCTGAAACAGTGCATTCACAGTTTGCAAGAATAAAATCCCAAGCCCTGACAAAGCTTCCAAGGGCTCCCATGATATGCCCTCTGATGTTTTTCTTATCTCATCTTCTACCAGTCCACTCTGAACTCACTGTATCCTTGCTGTTCCTTGAACATTCCAGGTAAGTTTCTACTTTACGGCCTTTGCATATACTCTTACCTCTGCCTGGAACGCTGCTTTCCCAGATGTCTACACAGGGGTCCCTCACATTAGCTGAGCTACAAGGTAAGCTTCTGTTGCATATATAGCAGCATAATTAAGAATAGAAATTTATTTCTCTCTCTTGTGAAAGTGCAGGGATGGCAAAACAGTTCTGCCAGCTTTACTATGTAATCTCCAAGATGGTTCCAGTTGTTAACTATTTCTCAGCTAGCAGGAAAAAGGCAAGTGTCTTTAGAGACACTTCTAGGTTGTACATGTATCACTTCTGCTATGAGTCGGGGCCGACTCGACAGCACATAACAACAACAACACATCCAATTGGTCACATGGACACCTAACTGCATGGGAGGCTGGGAAATGTAGTCTGTAGCCATCCATTTGCTTAGCAAAAACTCCAAAGTTTCCATTACTAAAACAATAAGAGGAGAGAGGATACTGGAGGGGCGTTAGCAGTCTCTGTCACACCCCTCCCTTTAATTCAGGACTCTGCTCAAATATGTCCTTATCAGAAAACCTTCCTTTTCACTCTTTCAGAAATATCCTCTTGCTGTCATTCTCTTTCCCTTTACTATTTTGTTCTTTCCTGGCAAGTATCATCAGTTGATACACTATAGTCTTATTTCTTTATTCACAAATTCACATCACCAGAATGTAAACACCAAACACCCTGAGAGCAGGGATTTAACTTTGTTCATTGCTGTATCTCATGTCTAGAGTAGTGCTTGGCACACAGTAGGCATTTAAAAATAATTGTTGAACTAATGAATACATGAATGTATTTATGTATTGTATCACATTTGGGGTCCAGCAAATGCATAAAGGAATGTGGTGGAAACAGAAGTTTTATTTATTTTTGAACATTGGAGGAATGCCAATTAATGAAATCTGCTGGTAGTATTCTGTCTCTGTAACACATTTCCTTTCATTGCAAAAACTTAACAAAAATGGGCCATTTATCAGTGCTTGCACAGGGAGACAGCTGGCGGGGCAGGAGTACATGGGAGGGAAGGACGCTGGGAAGAGGTAACTACGGGGAGGAAGTGGGAAGAGAGCTACTACATTGTGGGAATTGCAGCCAATGACATGAAACAAAGTGTGTATAAACTGCTATACGGAAGACGAATTTGCTCTGTAAACTTTCACCCAAATCACAATACTTTTTTTATGGGCCATTTATTTATTACTAATATGGAGCAAATATCCATACATTGTTTAGGAGAAAATGTGAAATCATTGCAAATTGAGATGTTAAATGTTCTACATAGTCATAAAAGATAAGCATATTTCATGAGATTTCACCAAGTTAAAGAAATATGTCAGGAAATTTTGGATTAAAAATGAACTGTCTTTGAAGGTTCTTATTGTTTCTTATTCATGTGTCTTAATACCAAAATATGTACCCACAGGAGATTGTGTGACGTGAGGCAAAGCAGGCGGGAGAAGCAGCCTAATCTTAAGCTGA
The DNA here is from genome assembly GCF_000298275.1 of Orycteropus afer afer. Taxonomy (NCBI): domain Eukaryota; kingdom Metazoa; phylum Chordata; class Mammalia; order Tubulidentata; family Orycteropodidae; genus Orycteropus; species Orycteropus afer. The sequence goes on along the minus strand of NW_006922028.1, from coordinate 1,337,015 downwards.
AAATTGAGAAAGACCGTGAGAAGGCGTGTACCAGTCATGGACTATGATACTAAGGATCTGGCAATTAGTGTCCTGTATATGGTGCTTTTTAAATTGTGAAGCATATAACCAACTGTTTGGGTTTATTGTCTGGGCTGTGAAGCAAGCCTAAGTGTGGGGATGAGGTGTTCCCAAAGGAAATGGATGTGCCCACTGCCAATCATCCTGGTGTGCCAGGATAGGGAAGTGAAGGAAATTTTCTTCCTGAGACTAGACTCTAAAGTGGGAGCAATCTCTTTGATGGAGGCTGATCCGGTCCCTCCAGGTGAAAGCCTGGTGAAAATTTCTTTAATATCCCTTGCTCTGAGGTTAGGTCTGGGCACATGACCCTTAGGAGAACAGCAGTGCATTTTCCTCGTTATGCTGTGTCATTTTATCCCACCACAGCCTGGTCTTGGCTGTGCTGTGAGGACTTAAAGGAGAATCCAGGGTGCCTGCTCAGAGCAGCAGGTACAGGAGTCCCAGAACAGCTTGGAGAAGTGAGTGCAGATTGGCCTGGGGGGTTGATCGGCTGTGTTCCATAACATCATGGTTCTAAAGACGGCACTTCTTCCTCCAGGATGCCCAGAAGCCACTTGAGGGATGAATGCAGTAGAAAAATGGGCATCCTGTGGTCCATGGGATAGAACTTAATTGTAACTGGATATTAAAGGAAGAATGTTCTTGTTTTATAGTCACAAGCTGGCAAGATCTAGGGATTTATCAATTACATCTAACTGAGAGAACTGAATGAAAGTATTTATACCTCTCATTTTATGACATCTCAGAGTATTGCTAATTGTGCCAGGCAGCATCACAGCTATTCCAAACACTTCTGAAAAAAATTCAGAAATAAGTTTATTCTAAAAGATAATACCAGGAGTGGGAAGGCATGGCTGAACGGGAAGCCTTTGCTTAGGGGGCACTGAGTTTCTGTTAGTGGTGAAAGAATTGGGAAACGGATAGTGGTGATGGCTGCACAACATGAATGTAATCATTGTCATTGATTTGCATTTGTAAAAAATGTTAAATTTGCAAATGTTTGGTTGTATCTATTTTTATCATAATGAAAAAAGACAATACCATAAAGTTCCTATTAGTGAAAAGGATAAACAAAGTATATCAATTTCTCCTTCAAAACAAGCCTTCCTTGGATACAGTTTTTATCATTTCAATCTTTTGCTCCCAAATAGTCAATAGCTCCCTGTTTCCTCTAACATCGATCTATCTATTTAACTTAGGCCTTTTTCTCCCATCATGAGCTTTCTAAACCAATGGCCTGCCAGACTCCCTGTTTGTGACCCACCTTGTTCATCTTGGCCCCTGACAGGTAGCCCTTGATTTAGCCACTGTTTTGAATTATTGCCTAAATGTTTTACATCTATTTGTTTTGATTCTTCAGTTAGATTAAAAGTTTTTACTCCTTTTATGTACTTTACTTCACCGAACATGTTCCAGGCATCTTACAGGGCTACGTTAACACATTTTCATTAAATAGCTGAAGAAAAGTTTTGGAATCATTGATCTATAGCTAATTCTTATAATAAAGCTCATTTAGTTGTTTCCTGCTATAATAAATTAACACAATCTTGGTGGTTAAAACAACAGAAGTTTATTGTCTTGTAGTTTTGGAGGCCAGAAGTCTGAAATCAGTTTTACTGGGCTGAAACCAAGGTGCTGGCAGGGGCAAGGCTCCCTGTAGAGGTTTTGGAGGAGAGCCTGTTCCTTGCCCCTTCCAGCTGCTGGTGGCCCCAGAATGCCTTGGCTCACGGCTGCATCACCCCAATCTGCCTCCGTGGTCACATTGGCTTCTCTGCTGCGTGTCAAATTTCCCTCTGTCTCTCTCTTATAAGGACGCTTGTGATTGCATATAAGGGCCTTCTGGATAATCCAGGATAATCTCCCCTTCCCAAATCCTTAACTTCACCACTTCTGCCAAGATCCTTTCTCCATATGCAGTATCATTTACGGTTTCCAGTGATTAGGATCTGGTCTATTTGGGGACCATTATTCAGCTTACTACAAGTTACAAGTTTTAAAACATTCTTAAAATTTGGCTAAACAAATATAATACCAATGGGAAAAGATAATATTATAGTAGCAGTAAACAAATGCAGTTCCCATGGTGACCAGTCTACACACACACACACACACACACAGTTTGTGTATCAGCAAATTATTTCTTATTTCTTCTTCAGTTTTACTATGGACCAGGGCCTTGTTTATAAAAGACAAAACAATGACAAGATGCATGTCAGAGCATTTAATGAGACTGTCAAAACAACAGAAAAGAAAAGTTAAGCTCTCTGTACAAAGAGACATGTTTATAACTAAAGATTTTTAAAGTTCACTCAATAAAAATAGCTTTTCAGGTTAATATAGGTTAAATAATTATTTGGACAAGTTGCCTGAGATAAGACATAAATTACTTTGCAAATGTTTCCATGAAATTATGTTCTTACTCCATTATTTCCTCCTAAATCCTATGATGAATTAAGAAGCAATGTGAGATATAATAACAATAATACCCAATATTTTAATAACAAGTTATAGTTTACAAAGCTCTTGATATACCTACCCTGCAGAAGAAAGATGAGATGATTTACTGCTGTAAACCAATGGTGGTCACTATGAATTGGAATTGACTCAATGACAGTGGGTTTATATTTGGTTTTGACATACCTAAACCAACGTGATTCTCACAACAACCTGGGGAAATAGGGAGAGTGGGTATTATTACTCTCATTTTTCGCATGACCAAATAGATTCAGAGAGGGTAAGTGACTTGCTCAAGAAAGCCTGGAAAATAATTGTCAGGTGGTAGCCTAATGCCTAAGCATTTGACCACTAACCAGAGGGCTGGCTGTTCAAACCCACCAGCCACTCCTCGGAGGGACGACTGGGCAATCTACTTCCATAGAGATAACACCGAGGAAACCCAAGGAGGGGTCGCTATGAGTGGAGCTGACTTGATGGCAGTGAATTTGGCTTTTTGGTTTTTTAGATACACCAGTATTAAAATCAAGATAAGAATGATAATAATAAATTTAATCCTTAATTAAGAAATTTGTAAATTGCCATTGGAGAGAGAGTTCTTGGCTGATAAGCTGTTTGTCCTGCTGGAACCCTGGCAGCTACTCATTCTACCAATCTGGCACCTCCATATTTGCCTGGGTCTTCCTCTAAACTGGCTCAAAACATAATCCAAATCCAAGATTAATCCTGATGTACAAAAATACTGACAATAAGACCAAAAATCTGGTTTTTATTTTGGATCCATAACTTTGTTTAATGAGCATATTTTGGAATCCCAGCTTTTAACAATTCAGCAGTATTACTGCTTCTAAAATATGTGTAAGGCATTGTGTCATAAAACCATCCATCCATCCATTCATTTATGGATAAATCCATCCATTTATTCATCCATCATTTATTTAATATTAACTAATCAACTTCTATGGCCAGGCCCTGGAATCAAAGACGAATAAAATACAGCTGCTGCTATCAAGATAGATTGACACAGTGGCTGCGATGATGGGCTCAAGTATAGCAGGGATCACGGAGCTGGCGCAGGATCGGGCAGTGTTTCCTTCCGCTGTACATGGGGTCGCTATGAGTTGGAACCCTCGGAAGGAAGGTTGGGCAATCCTACTTCCGCAGTGATACTGCCTCGGAAACCCAAGGAGGGGTCGCTATGAGTTGGGGCCGACTCGACGGCAAACAACAACAACAACAACATGAGTTGGAAATGACTCGACGGTACCTAACAACAACAACTATCAAGATGTTCACAGTCCAATAAGGAAGACAGACATATGAAGGGATTAGTGCAGTAAGATGTGATAAATCCAACACTGGAGTTATATAAAGAGTATTCCTGGGGTTAGAAAAGCATTCCTGGAGTACATTTGAATACCATCTTTTAAGAACAAATAGAGTAGCAAAGAGACGGAAGAGATAGAGAGGTGAGCAGAGACCACGTGAACACAGTGTCAAAGTCAGGATATAGCATGATGTTCCTTAGCTATGCTTCCACATCAACAGGATCAAGATCTCCAAAACCTTAAATTCCGTCTCACATCTGACTTCTACTGCAAGCTCTCCATGAGAGCCACAGTCACAAGCTGTGCTTCGGGCAAAGCCATTTTATTAGTAACAGGCCCTACTGTTGCTGTGTCCTGCTTAGGTGAGCTAGCCTATACCACGCGGAATCTTTGATATAGGCCTCAGCATCTGTCTTGGATCTCTTTTCCCTAAGCTCTTTCCCTGAGGTGCTTAGAAGATAAGGACAAATAGGAGCCCTGCTATCAAAGACACAGTCATCAGAGGCACGGTTTGTTGAACTCAAGAGGTGTGCTTTTTAAAAAGTCACTTAAATACCTTTAGGTGAAAGATGGCTTCCCCAGTTTACCACAGGCCACACTCTTCCTGTTTGTTTTTATCCAGCTTGGTTTACATTTTTTCCCTTGAGGCATTTGAGTTTGTAGCTCCTGGCTTAAGTGGGGGAAAGGGAAGTAAGGATCTGCTTTCTCATTCCCCACCAGCCTCAAGGTTAATGGGTGATTCAAGAGCATCAACAACAACCTAAAAGGAAGGATCAAAGGCTAAGAGGAGGATCCAAAAGACCCATCAAGAGAGAGCAAGAATTTTTAATGTCCTACATTTTCAAGCCTCTCCTGAAAAGTTTTACCCTTGCCCCCGTTTTAACCCCAGTTGATGTCCTGGACCCTTCTCAGCATCTTTTTCTCTTCCTGGTAGAGTGAGACTGCAAATAGAGGAGACCATGACCTCTAGTGGTTAAAGTGTGATCTAGGAGGGCTGGTGGATTTGAACCACTGACTTTTG
>NW_006922028.1:1319496-1331652 GCF_000298275.1 Orycteropus afer afer | reverse complement strand
AGTCGTTTACAACAGAATTATCCTAAAGAAACAGAATGTGAGCCATGTGTGAATTTTTTAATTTTGTAGTAGCCACATAAAAAAAAAAAAAAAAAAACAGTAAAAAGAAACAGATAAAATCAATTTTAATAATGTATTTTATTAAATTCAATATATTCTAACTGCTATGATTTCAAAATGTAACTCATAACTAGCCACATTTTGAGTGCTCAGTAGCCAATGTAGCTAAAGGCTACTCTATTGGGCAGCATAGATCTAGAGATTTTCCTCAACATACAGGGAATTGTGGAAGAGTTTTAAGCATGGCAGTGGCAAAATTAGATTCATATTCCAGATATAACACTCTGGTAGATTTTATGATTGTTGTTGTTGTTATGTGCCGTCGAGTCAGACCCAACTCCTAGAGACTCCTCCTTGGGTTGCCGAGGCAGTATCACTACGGAAGTAGATTGCCCAACCTTCCTTCTGTGGAGTGGCTGGTGGGTTTGAACCACCAGGCTTCTGGTGAGCAGTCAAGTGCCTTAGGCACTATGCTACCAGAGCTCCAAGAAGAAAGGCATATAGTCAAGGGATGACCATGGTCTGAATTAAAAGTTAGAAGATGATAGTAAGTTTAAGAGGGGTCTATTAGTTAGGATCTAGTCAGAAAAACAGAAACTACTCTTGTTTTTCAAAAGAGGGAATTAACAAGTGAATTTACTATCTAGTGATAAAACTGATGAAAAGCCAGAGAGGTGGATAAGAAGATCCAAAGATTAACAAAAGTAGGAAGTCACTGCCACCCTAGAGCTAGAAGAACAAAGAGGAGAGAGAGAGTTGCCAGATCAAGAAGCTGGGGTCATCTGGTGGGAACTAGAACTACAGTGAGGCTGACTGGCAGGAACTGGAATGAGAGGAAAGAGCTGTCATGGGGGAGATGCCATCAGAGTCGAAACAAGAGGGAGAAATATGCAGTCTTCTTCCTACCTTCCTCTGACCTTCTGGTCTTCCAACAATGTCTCTCATTGTCAAGCCTACCTGGAAGTCAGTTGACAAGAGATATGTACTTTCCTCCAATGCAAAGTAGAGTAGCGAAACGGTGGATAATGGGTCTGAGGGCCAACAAGCAAATAATCACCACAAGGAGACAAATTTAAAAACATTTAAGAGAAAAATTGGCATAAGTTTAGGACTGATAGCAATGGAGAAGAGTTAAAGGTGACCATAGGGTTCCCCAAACCACCAATTCCAAGCCAGTCTGCCCTGCTCTTCCATTCATCCCTTAGAATTAATTAGTCCTTTCCTAAAAGGATTTATAATCCCTTATATAAACAGGTTTCTGAAGCAGGTGTACCATTCTAGTTGGCTAGATATAACAAGACATGGCTAACTCCAAGCATGGACTTACACTAGAGAATCAGCTACACCAGCTTTGGGACAAGGTGGGTAGGGGTGCTGTCAAACAAGAGAGAAAAAGGAAGGACAGATCTGGAGGGTCAGTTTGAGTCTTCAGTGTTAGAAATGTTGATTTTAAGCACTTTGGGCACTAAAGTGAGATGATAAGCTGACATTTGGATATGTGAGCCTGGAATTCAGGGGAGAGGTTACATAGAGAGATTTAATTTGAATATCCTCTGTGTGCCAAACCAATTGCCTTCTGGTTGATTCTGACTCATGGCAACCTCATGTGTGCCCAAGTAGAACTGTGCTCCACAGGGAAGTTTACTGAGCAAATTCACTTTCCATACAGGAGCTCACATACACTTTGTCTAATGACATTGACTGCAATTTCCTACAAGGTAACAGCTCCCCTCCCACGGCCTCCCCATAGTTACCTCTTCCCTGTGTCCTTCCCTCCCATGCACTCCTGCCCCCGAGCTGTCTCCCTGTGCATACACAGTCCTTCTATTCTCCCGTGATTGATCTCTCCAAGGAGTGAATCTACTTAATAAATGTTCTCACTGGCTGATTTTTTGGAAGTAGATCACCAGGTCTTTCTCCTGAGGTACCATTGGATAGATTTGAACCTCCAACCTTGCAGTTATCAGCCAAACATGTTAACCATTTGTGCCATCTAGGGACTCCTCTTCAGCATATAAAACAAAGTTGATGAGATTACTTAAAGAAAGCATATAGACTAGAAAAGTAAACAACAAAGTTACCCCACGGGATAGCAAAATGTAAGGATGGTGAAAGAAAGGTGTCCATGAAAGAAACAGTTGTAATTTCTTGTTGTTGTTGTTAAATGCTGTTAAGTCAGTTTCAATTCATAGTGACCCCATCTGTGGACAACAGAACGAAACCCTGCCCGGTCCTGTGCCATCCTCACAGTCGTTGCTACGTTTGAGCCCATCGTTGCAGCCACTGTGTCAGTCCATCTCGTTGACAGTCTTCCTCTTTTTCACTGACCCTCTGCTTTACCACGCATACCTAGTTTCTTAGCACCATCAAAACAAAATGTCACAAGAGAGTGGCTTTAAAGAATAGAAAGGTATTTTCTCACAGTTCTAGAGGCCAGAAATCCAGATCAAGATATTGGCCATGTTGGTTTCTTCTGAGAGCTTTGACTGAGAAACTCTTCCGTGTCCTTCTCTAAGTTCTGGTAGCTGCTGGCAATCTTCGGTGTTCTTTTGCTGCTTATAGATGCATCTGCCTCTGTCATCACACAGTGTCTATCTTCCCCTTGTGTGTATGATTCCACTTCTGTGTCTATTCTTTCTTTTTATTAAGACACCAAAGAAGGAATTAGGATGGGACCCATCTTATTCCAGTATGACTGTATTTAATTTAACTGATAACAAAAGAAAAATCCTGTTTTCAAAAAAGGTCACATTGACAGGTACAGGAGTTAGGACTTAAACATATCTTCTTGGGGGACACAATTCAGTCCATAACTGAGATCAGGAAGGAGGATGGGAGATGAGAACCAGGAGAGTGTTACGTCACTGAAGCCCAGTGAATCTTGGGAAGGAAGTTCAGTCATCAACTAATAGTTACCGAGTGCTTCCTCTGGGCCAGGAACCATTCTAGGCACTATAGATATACCAATGAACAAAATGACAAAAATGTCTTCCCAGATAAGATTTACAGCACTTTACAGCAAAGAGCTCCAGAAAGATAAAGAATTACTAGTATCCATTGGATTGAAAATTAGAATGGTTTTGATGAACAATGAGAGCAGTTTTAACAGAGTGCTAAGGCCAGAGAGCAGATTGCATTGTGTTGAGCAAATGAAGAAGTAGAGATAGAGAGTGTAAACCTTTCTTTTAAGAAGTATGAAAAGGAAGGAACATGAGAATTTCTGCTCTACCTCCTAGTTTGTTGCATAATTAAACGCTTGCAAATGGCCAACCAAGACCCAACAATTGGTCTCTATTCACCTGGAGCAACAAAGGAAGAAGGAGAATCAGGAACAGGAGGAGAAATGAAATGTGTGGCTAATTGCCTCCATGAACAACTACCTTATTTGCCATGAGACCAGAAGAACTGGATAGTGACCGTTACTGAACATTTTGATCAAAGAATCTATAGAAGATTCTGAATCGAAAGGGGGAAAATGCAGAGCAGAAGTCCAAATTCGAATGGACTCTAGACTTTCTGAAGCCATGGAGGGTGGATGAACCTCTGAAACTATTGCCCAGAGATAATCTTTAAACCTTAAACCAAAAATATTCCCTGAAGGGTTCTTAAAACCAACTAATAGTTTAGCTTTAGTAATAAAGAATGTCTGCCTTGAGCACTGTGCTCTGTTAATATCTATCTGCATGGGACAAAATTGACAAAGCAACTCAAAAGATTACATAGGAACTTTAGGGGGTGGTGAGTTTATGTTAACAGGGGAGGAACAACTCAGAAAGGAGGATGAAAATTGCAATCAAAGTCACAGAAGAGTACATGTAGAAGCTGTTGAACTGGTGTATGTTTTTGCTATGTATACTCACAACAACAAAATAAATTATGTATCTATAAAAAAGGGAAGGAGCAATGGTGTGATTGAAAAAGTTAGCAAAGTTCAAATAACTTTGTTTATTTGTTTTTCTTTGGCCAAGAGATTCTTGCATGTTGTTATAGGTAAGCCACTGGAGGAAAGGAAACAGGGAAGATGTGGAGGTCGGCTAGATGAACGGGGGACACTTGATGCAGCAAGGTTCTGAAACAGAACCCGTTGTTCAGTTGATTCCAACTCACAACGACCCTATCGTGTTAGAGTAGAACTTTGCTTCACAGTTTGTCTTTCCCCACGGCTGATTTTTCAGAGGTGGATTGCCAGGCATTTCTTCTGAGGCAACTCAATGTGGACTTAGCAGCCACATGTGCTAACCATTTGCACCACCGAGAAGGGAAAATCCTCAGAAAAACCAAAAACCAAACACACTGCCATAGAGTCACATCTGAACCCTCCTTGGGTTTCTGAGGCAGTATCACCACAGGGGTAGATTGCTCAACCTTCCTTCCGAGGAGTGGCTGATGGGTTTGAATCGTCAGCCTTCTGGTTAGCAATCAAGTGCCTTAGGCGCTATGCAGAGTCTTGTTCATTAGGGGCAGCATGGTGTACACTTAGGAGCAAGCTTTTCTTTTACTGCTCTTCTTCCCAGTGCCCACTAAAATAGTATCCAAATTTAAAAGCAGCATAAGGATAGCATAGGAATCTCGTGCAGGGTGCTCTCTAAGAGCAAGAGACAAGCTTTTCTCTCCTCTTTCACTCCCTTGGGCACTGTCCACCCTGGCTTCTCCACGGCCCATGGTATCTTAATGGCTAACACGGAGGTACAAACAAGAGCCACAATGTTCTTGCAGCCATTTAAAGCCCTGCTTATCACAACTCTTCATCTACCCAGGCCCTTATCCAGAAGCACTAAAGTACAAAATTTCCAAGACAGCAGAGTGCTTGGGATTCTGGGAGCAATAAGTCCTCCAGGGGCCTAGTGGGCTCCTGTGGGAACCAGACACCATCTGGCCATCACTGGGAGTGGAAAGAGGGACATCTTTTATGAGTTTGCAACTGGCAGTGCAGAGCCTGAGTTGAGCTGCTCCCAGACTTGGGATAATCCCCAGCCTTAGGCTACTGTGGGCAGGCTCATTCTGAACCGAGAAAAGACAACATTTGGTTTCCATGCCAGGTCCTCTGCCTACTCCATCTCACTGCATCTTTCTAAATTAAGACAGAGCTGATTTTCAAGAACTTACCTTCAATGAGTGTCCTGAATGCCTTTCTTGCAGCTAGGTGCAGCAGGAAGGCCTTTGGCTGCCTAGCTCATTCCCTAGGTCCTCTCTGCCTTGGCCTACAGGGCAGAGAGACTGTGTGGAGGTCACTTTCCTTCCTGGCTTCCCTGAGACCAACACATGAGTGTATGTGTATGTGTCATGCAATTTCACTGTGTCAGACATGCTCATAAGTTCTCTAGGACACTTCACATAGCTTTCTCCTTCCTGATACAGTAGTCAAAACAAAACCCATCTCTCTGTGATGTCAGCCTCTTCCCACATACCTGGGATCAATTCCAAAAACTAACCGAATGCAATAGAAATAATAACAATAACAAAAAATCTAAAGGGACAAAACAGGAGAAATACTAACACAGATATATGCATGCACACACACACACACACACATAAATGGATGCCGTGCTGGAGGCACTTACTTGTCTATGCCAAGTAATTTGAAAGACAGCTACCTGGCCAACTGACTGGAAAAATCCATATTTGTACCCATTCCAAAGAAAGGTGATCCCACAGAATGTGGAAATTATCAAACAATATCATTAATATCACACACAAGTAAAATCTTGCTGAAGATAATTCAAAAATGGTTGTAGCAGTATATTGACAGGCAACTTCCTGTCAAGAAATGCAAGCTGGATTCAGAAGAGGACATGGAACGAAGGATATCATTGTTGATGTCTGATGGATCTTGGTTGAAAGCAAAGACTGCCAGAAAGATGTTTACTTGTGTTTTATTGACTATGCAAAAGCTTTCAACTGTGTGGATCATAACAAATTATAGATAACACTGAGGAAAACTGGAATTTCAGAACACTTAATTGTGCTCATGAGGAACCTATACATAGATGAGAAGGCTGTCGTTCAAACAGAACAAGGGGATACTGCATGGTTTAAACTCAGGAAGGGTGTGGGACAGGGTTGTATTCTTTCACCATACTTATTCAATATGAATACTGAGCATATAATCTGAGAAGCTGGAGTATATGGAGAACGAGGCATAAGGTTTGGAGAAAGACTCATTAACAACCTATGATATGCAGATGACACAATCTTGCTTGCTGAAAGTGAAGAGAACTTGAAGCACTTACTGATGAAGATTAAAGACTACGGTCTGCAGTATGAATTACACCTCAATATAAAGAATACAGAAGTCCTCACAATGGGACCAATAAGCAGCATCACGATAAATGGAGAAAAGATAGAAGTGGTCAAAGATTTCATATTATTTGGGCCCACAATCAGTACCAATGGAAGCAGTAGTCAAGAAATCAGTGTTATATTACACTGGGCAAATCTGCAAAAGACCTCTTTCAAGTGCTGAAGAGCAAAGATGTCTCCTTGAGGACCATTGTGCGCCTGACACAAGCCATGGTATTTTCACTTGCCTCATCTGCATGTGAGAACTGGACAAAGAATATGGGAGATCTAAGAAGACTTGATGCTTTTAAGTTGTGGTGTTGGTGAAGAATACTGAAAGTACCATAGACTGCCAGAAGAACTAACAAAACTGTCCTGGAAGAAGCATAGCTGGAATGCTCCTTGGAAGCAAGAATGGCCAGACTTTGTCTCACCTACTTTGGTCATGTTGTTAGAACGGACCATTCCATGGAGAACAATATCATGCTTGGTAAACTGGAGGGTCAGCAATAAAGAGGAAGACCCTCAATGAGATGGATTGACAGAGTAGCTGCAATGATGGGCTCAAGTATAGCAAGGATTGTGAAGATGATGTATGACTAGGCAGTGTTTCACTCTGTTGTACATAGGGTCGCTATGAGTCGGAACCAACTCAATGGCACCTAACAATAACATAATAATACAAATATTTGCATATATATATATATACATATATATATATAAACACAGATATAAGCATACACACACACACACACATATACCCTAAATAATACATGTGCACAATAACATCAGAAAATAACCTCATTCAAGTGTCCACTTACTTAAAACAGGATAGAAAATGGGAGAGTTGGCTTTAAAAAATTACCTCTAACGCAGTTTGTTTATGATTATAAAACAACCAGATGGAAAGCAGTCTGAGAAAAAAAATCTGTTTCATCACTGGAGTGAACAAACACAATTAGAATGCTAAAAACATTAAGTCTCATGAAATTGAACAGAAGAATTTTTTCTTCTTGAATGGTGATTAGATGAATTACAGCCACATAACTCTAGGAATCTCTTGAGGCTCAATATCCCTTACAGCATCAGCTGCAGACAAAAGAGAAAGAGCTGGCTAATTTGAAATCAATCATTAATATTCATTTTTTATCTTGCTACAGATGTAGCAAGTGGTTGGTCATCTTTGCCCTCCATGTAGCATTGCTGTTCTTTTAAAGAAAGCAAGATTGGCAAGCCTCCCTCACTTACTCTCATATTCAGTCATTCATTTTCCTCTCAAAAGACAAAAATTCCCTAGAGGTCCCTTTAAGTGCCTTTTGAGTAACCTGAGCTGGAACAATTAGAAATCCATTTATTGTTACTGTGTTTTGTTTTGTTTTTTTAAAAATTTTTAAGGCATGTGAGAATTTTAAATAAAAAAGCATATTTTATTGATTTTAGTGCAAGTACTGGAAAATTTTAAAAAGAGAAACAGAATTATTTTTGCCTTGAATTTCAATGAAAAGAAATCTAGTATTAATGCATACAGGAAAAACGGAAAAAAAAAAATCTTTTAAGATGCAAGAGTAGAAGATGGAAAGTAAATTTTCATGTTATGTTGCCACTTCTCCTCACCAACAGTATGTGGTAAACATTATGTGGTAAACATAGCAGCCACAATCCTGCTCCAAGACAAGGCTACACCATACAAAAGTGAAGTATTATTTTAAAAATAAGAGATCAACCTCATTTGGATGCCCGGTTTTTTTTTTTCTTTCCCTCCCTAGAGTTACCAACTTACATTTAAAGTGAACACTTTTCTTTTCTTTTTTAACCAAACCATATTTTTACTATGAAGTTAAAATTTATTTATTGTATTTTTATTTTAAGATGGAAAAAATATTCACATCCAGCTGTGCTCATATAACAATATTAAGCATTTGAATTTTTTCACTTGCACATATTTCTAGTAATTGTTATTAAACTATATGAATAATTTTATGTTCTGCTTTTTTTATACTTGATATTAGCTCCTCGATAGTTTTCTTATGTTCTGTATAATATCATTAGCTATCATTTAAAGGGACTGTATAATATGTTTTCTAGTATATATTATACATAATTTGCTTAACCATAAACGTTTTGTTAAATATTTAGCTTGTTTCCAATTTTTCTTGTTGCTGCTATTGTTTTGCTATTACAAATAATGCTGAGACAAACATTCACTATATACTTTATTTATATTTTACACTGTTTCTTTTGTATGTTGTTGCTGTTGTTAGGTGCGGTTGAGTCAGTTCCAACTCAGCACTCCCATGTACAACGGAAAGAAACACTGTCCGGTCCTGTGTCATCCTCACAATCCTTGCTGCGCTTGAGCCCATTGTGGAAGCTACCATGTCAATCCATCTCATTGAGGGTCTTCCTCTTTTTTGCTGACCCTCTACTTTACCAAGCATGACATCCTTCTTCAGGGACTGGTCACTTCTAACAACATGACTAAAGCAGGTGAGAGGAAGTCTGGCCATTCTCACTTTTAAGGAGCATTCCAGGGGCACATCTTCCAGGACAGATTTGTTAGTTCTTCTGGCAGTCCATGGTATTTTCAGTATTATTCGCCAAAACGGCAATTTGAAGGCAACAAGTCTTCTTCGGTCTTCCATACTCTTTGTCCAACTTTCACATGTATATGAGGTGATTGAAAATACTATGGCCAGGGTTAGGCACACCTTAGTCTTCAAAGTAACATCTTTTCTCTTCAAAACTTTAGGGAGGTATTTTGTAGGTTTTTGCAGGTTTTTTTGATTTCTTGACTGCTGCTTCCATTGGTGTTGAGTGTGAATCCAAGTAAAATGAAATCTTCAACAATGTCAATCTTTTCTCCATTTATTATGATGTTGCTTATTGGTCCAGTTATGAGGATTTTCATTTTCTTTATATTGAGGTGTAATCCATACTGCAGACTGTAGTCTTTAATCTTCATCAGTATATGCTTCAAATCATCTTCTCTTTCAGCAAGCAAGGTTGTGTCATCTGCATATGTTGTTATGTGCTGTCAAGTCGGACCCAACTCATAGTGATGCCTCCTTGGGTTTCCGAGGCAGTATCACTACAGAAATCGATTGCCCACCCTTCCTTCTGAGAAGTGGCTGGTGGGTTTGAACCACTGGCCTTCTAGTTAGCAGTCAAGTGCCTTAGGCACTATGCTACCAGAGTGTTAATGAGTCTTTCCCCAATCCTGATGCCACGTTCTCCCCAGAAAAAGTTTCCTGCTGTTCTTCCCTTGGGAGCATGTTCTTAGGGTCATTGTTTCTAGAAAACTTATTACTAAGTTACTGACTTCATTCACGGTCCTACAGCCAAGTCAGTCTGTTTTTATTCCAGTTGGTGTAAGCTCCTGGCTCAGGAAAGCAGTGTTCTATGTGCTGATGTTCACCCTGGACGTTCTCTCACAGCATGCTCAGTCCTACGGCCAAAAGCTGTTCCAGAAGGCATAGCCAAATAATGATATCACATAGCAAAGCCTTCATGAGTGGACACAAATTTTTAATCAGTTTTCAGAGGTTTTTTTTTTTTTTTTTTTTTTTCTGGAGTTAGGAATTACAGATAATGAGGTTTGGATGTATTCAACTCCAAGTACATTTCTTGTTACAATGTAAACTTTCTCCATCTCCCTGAACTACTGATTGTCTGATATGTCTTTACAGCCTTGTATGACAGTGTTGGAGGAAGTAGAAGGGGTGCAGCACCCACATGCGCCCCTTTGCCGATGACAATGCAGAGGTAGCAGCACTGTGCCAAGTAGTTCATGGTCAGGAGTTCTAGGCAGTGACAAGCAACAAGGTCATCAGCAGCCCTAGAAGTAGCTGAGAGTGGCCAGAGAAGCAAGTGCAAAGTGGAACAGGCTCAGGGGCAGATGTGGATGGCGCCTGGAGCCCAGATATGCTTTCGAGGGAGGCTGAGATATGGGGTGCACACACATGGCTATCACTCCACTGAGTCCGCAGTGTTGATGCAATTAACTCCAAATTTCTCAGCCTCAAAATAGTAAACTGGTGCCAGACCGTTTACCACATCATCTCCTTCTACCCCACTCTAACCTTATGCTTTGTGCCAACCAGCCACTCACTGTTGTCCAAGCATATCACTTCCTTCCATGCATCTGTACTCTGCACCTATGCCGATTGCCCTTCCCTTTTCCTAAATAGTCAGCTCTCTCTAACATATCATCTCCTCTAAGCTTCTCTGTGCCCTGCAGGTAGACATAGAGTTAGTCATTCTTTCTTGCATGCTCCCATTGCACCTCCTTATCTAAGGAGCTCTGGTGGTGTAATGCCTAAGGCATTGACTGCTAACCAGAAGGTTGGAGGTGCAAATGGAAGGAAGACTCCATGGAAGGAAGCCACTCCATGGAAGGAAGACTGGGCAATCTACTCCCATAAAGATTTACTTCCTCGGAAACCCAGTGGGGGTCTCTATGAGTCAGAATCAACTCGATGGCCGTGGGTTTGGTTTGGTTTGGTTTATCTTCCATTCCAGAACTATCATATTGAATTTTAAGTATTTATTATCAAGTCTGCCTCCTCAACTAGGCTAAAAACCACACTGAGAGCAGGGACTGAGTCTCAGTCCAATTTGTATCTCTGATGCTCAGCCTAGTGCTTGACGTGTAGGTGCATAGTGTGTCCTGGGTGATTAAATGAATTAATAACAGGACTTGGCTAAGACTCAAAAGAGTCCACATTCTCAGTGAGAGCAAGGGTGGGGCCCAGTTGGCAGTAGAGAAGACAACTGGCCACAGATCACCGGCCTCAGGCTTCAATTGCTGTTGCTGGCAGATCTCCAAAGACCAAGAGGCCAAGGGAACTCTGTGGAGACCAGAAGGCCCACAGGATCTCTCTCTGTGGACCCAAGGTTTTCTTCTCCTTCAACAAAGTTATCGCTGTATCCATTCAACTATTTACTACCTTAGGAAGAGCAAGAATTAGGGAAAAAAATCTAAAAACTTCACTATTTATCTGCAAAGCAGTAACCAGTTGCCATTATGTTGAATCTTATTCATGGCAACCTCAAATGCATCAGAATAGACCTATGTTCCAATGGGTTTTCAATGGTTAACTTTTTGGAAGCAAATTGCCTGGTTTTTCTTCCAAGGTGGCTCTGAGTAGACTCGAACCACGATCTTTTGGTTACAAAAAAAAAAAAACCAACTCACTGCTGTTGAGTTGGTTCTGACTCACAGCGACCCCTCTTTGGGTTTCTGAGGTGGAATCTCTATGGAATTAGATTGTCCTGTCTTCCTTCCGAGGAGTGCTTGGTGGGTTTGAACCACCAGCCTTCTGGTTAGCACTCAAATGCCTTAGGGTCTATGCCACCAGAGCTCCTTAATCTTTTAGTTAGCAACCAGGCATGTTAACTGCCATGCAAAACCAAAAAACCCACTGCCATTGAGTCAATTCCAACTCATAGCCACCCCCATTGGGTTTCTGAGGTGGTAGATCTTTATGGAAGTAGATTGGCCCATCTATCTTCTGTGGAGTGGCTGGTGGGTTTGAACCACTAACCTTCTGGTTAGCAGTCAAAAATGCCTTAAGCATGTGCCACCAGAGCTCCTTTTGCACCACCCAGGGACTCGTTAAATCAGAAAACATTTGTATATATGTTTAACTGGCCAGTTCCTACCACAGTCCTCCACAAGGAGGTGAGGACTCATAAAGAAGACTTGCCCAGCTATAGAAAGAACTATACATGTTTTTGTATATATGAATTACTGCATGCTAATGTTTTTAATCCTGCAATGAATTAAAAAAAAAAAAAAAAAAAAAAGAGGTAGGATCT
>NW_006922028.1:1311343-1319160 GCF_000298275.1 Orycteropus afer afer | reverse complement strand
TGGAACAAAATCCAAAAACTCAATAATGACCAGAATTACTGGTCAGATGAAATCTGGTGAGACCCCCAATACTATGGCCCTGGAATACATTCTGCGCCTGGAATAAAACACACCCCCTGGGGCTGGCTCTCGGCCCAATAGTTAACAAGATGTACACACAGATCACTCAACCCAAGATGGCACACCCACATACTCTATGGAAATACATCCCTTAGAGCAATAGACCACGGGACACCAGAGGACAAACATTCACACTGAGGAAATGCAGTAAAAACAGGAGTGCATAAATATGAGGGGTACAGGGGGAGGGTTACAGGGTAGGGAGGGGAGGAGACTGGGTTAGGGTTGGACATGGTAAATGGCAGTGAAACTAAATGTACACGTAATGTTGAATGTAAAACAAGCTCTTAAAATAATAAAAATCTGCTTGGGTTTATGCATGATTGTTTGTTTATACCTTTTACTTCTTTTCTTTTAGTCATAATTTTGATGCTTTATTGCCTCCATTTTTGAGAGTTCTCTACAATTAGGGGTATTTTCCCATTTGTGATATATATTGTAAATATTTTCTCCCATTTTGTCAGTTGTGTTTTGACCTTATTTATAGTGTTTTTTGTTTACTGTGCAAAAATAAACTTAATGCAATCCAAAAAGAAAAAAAAAAGATGTAGGGTTTGGTGAATATATTTAATGAAAAAAGTGCCTGCAGTGGAACAAAGATGGTATCCTGAGAACTTATGAACAATTTGCCAATAAAACGTTTCTTGTTGTATTTTTAGATATTCCTCTTTTCCGAGAAATCTATGGTTCCTCAAAACTCTGTGAAAAGGAAAAAGAAAGCAACACAAATCTTGACTCTGGGCTTCAAAGTCTGCTGCTGTCAGATGCCATTTGCCTCTTGGCTGCCCTTTGCTGAAACATCCAGAGGCAGAGTGCGTGTGCATGCATGCTTGCACGCTCATGCTCATGTTTGTGCATACACATGAGCATGTGTGCCATTTTTATTCCTCTCTGAGCTGGAGAGGACTAAAAGAATCACAGTCCAACATTCACATTTTACAAATAGAGAAATTCCCAAGGCCACCTTGTTATTGATGCCTAGCAATCAAGCCCAGCCTCCTGCCTCTGACACCATGAACTCTGGGGTCTACTAGTGAGGAGGCTTTGCTTCCCTGTTCAGACCTTCACCTCTCCTGGCTCTCCTGGCAACGACTCTGGGTTGATACAAACACCGAAGCATGTAACTCTCTCAGCTTCCTGCTTCATGTGACTTCTCTGCCTGAATTGTGATTTTGGCTCTTACAGACCTTGAAATCTTCAAAGATTCACATAGTGATTATGTTTAGCTATGGATAATTCCTACTTACATCATATGTGGAGGCACGATACAATGCTAACACAAACTAATTTGTTTGATCTTTCAAGATTAGATTGCTATTTTATGAATGGGAAAACTGAAACTTAGAAGACTTACCAACACCAAACCAAATTCACTGCCATCAAGTCAATTCAACCCATAGTGACCCCTCCTTGGGTTTCTGAGCTGTTAACTCTACGGAAGTAGATTGCCCAATCTTCTTCCGAGGAGTGGCTGGTGGGTTTGAGCCACCAGCCTTCTGGTTAGCAGTCAAATGCCTTAGGCACTACAGTACCAGCGCTCCTTAAGAGTCTTCTAAAAACTAGTAAATTGTGGAATTCAAATGTGGACCTATATCTGCTTGGTGCTCAGGCCAATGCACTTAATCCCACATCATGCCTGAACAAAGCTTATCTAATACGTGTATTTTCTTTGTAAAGCACGTCAGAGAATTCTGGGCTTAGGAACACTAGACAACACTTCAGCACTATGCTTAGGTGTCATTTTAAATACCAAACAAGCACCCAAATGTCAAAATGTGGCACTAAATAGACTGTGAAAGGGACATGGTTTGCAGTATGAGAACTGAAACAAGAAGGCTGAGCAACGCTTTGTTCAACTTCAGCAGGGAACATGCATATTAGGCAACTCAAATTTTTCACCACTCTGCACATGTCTATGACTGACTACAAAAGTGCCGCAAGTATTGGCTTTGGGATTATACAAACATTTTAGTGAGTAGGTGAATTTACAAATATGGAATCTGCAAATAATAAAAATCTACCCTCCATACAAAACTGGTCAGTATGCACAGGGCAATCACCTATTGCCTTCCATTTCACACAGTTTATTTGCACTTCAGTGGGCAAAAATCATTTACATTATTATCAGATTTCTGCAACTTA
The DNA here is from genome assembly GCF_000298275.1 of Orycteropus afer afer. Classification (NCBI taxonomy): domain Eukaryota; kingdom Metazoa; phylum Chordata; class Mammalia; order Tubulidentata; family Orycteropodidae; genus Orycteropus; species Orycteropus afer. The sequence continues at coordinate 1,316,898 of NW_006922028.1, read as the reverse complement.
GAACATAAAATAAATTGAAGACATTGAAATGTGGAGATAAACCAAAAGGGTGTGCTGGGTGGGCCACACAATAGTCATTTTTAACCATTTCAAGGTCTTTTATAATTTTTCCAGATGTCATGACTATGTTGTTGTTGTTGTTATATGCCGTCGAGTGGGCCCCGACTCATAGCGACCCCTCCTTGGGTTTCCAAGACAGTATCACTACGGCAGTAGGATTGCCCAACCTTCCTTCCAAGGAGTGGCTGGTGGGTTTGAACCGCCAGTCTTCTGGTTAGCAGTCAAGTGCCTTAGGCACTATGCTACCAGAGCTCCATGTCATGACTATAACACGCTATTACTTGAATGAACAGTAATGAAACCACACTTCATCCACACACACATACAAATTGGTCTAGATTCAAATTTTGAAGGAATGGTTTCTCTTCAGAATAAATATGATAGAAGCACCTGGTACTCTAAACCAAGTAAAAACACTAAACACGCTGCCACTGAGTTGATTCCAACTCATAGAGACTCCTGTTGGGTTTTTAAGATTATAAATCTTTATGGAAGTAGATTGACTCATCTTCTTCCCAGGTAGCAGCTGGTGGGTTTGAACTACCGACCTTCTGATAGCAGCCAAATGCCTTACCCAGTATTCTAAAAAAACCAAACCCACTGCCATCGAGTCGATTCCAACTCATAGTAACCCCAATTGGGTTTCCAGGGTGGTGAATCTTTATGGAAGTTGTTCTGGTTACCTAGTGCCACTCTGACAGAAGTCTGAAATGAATATACCACAAATGGGATGGCCTTAACATACAGGAGTTTATTCTTACAATTTGGAGGCTTTAAGTCCAAGTTCAAAGTGCCAGGCTCTAGGGGTGGGTGAAAGCCCATCAACTTTGGGGTCCAGCTCTGCCTCCTGCTCCTGGCCCACTGGAGCTAGAGGCATTTCTTCACTCAGACAGCTGCTGAGGCTGAGAAACCCCAAGGTTGACAAGTAAAAAGGCACAATCCCGATGTTACCAAACCACACGGCAGGCCATTAACTTAAGTCCATTGTCAGTCCCGAGATCAGCAGAGCATAGCAGGCTGCTGAGCAACGACACAGCTACATTCAGGGTCCAAGCGTACCGTAGGCTAGAGACCATTCCCAAGGCTTCTCCTTATATACAGGAAGCAGACCACATCCCAAAGGCAGCTACTCAGCTGCTTGTGGTAGATTCCACCATGGAGTTGATTGCCAGTCTCATCAGGGGGAATAACTACCACCAGCTGCCCAGCCACTCAACCAGGCCCAGCCAAGTTGACACACAAACATAACTACCACAGAAGTAGACTGCCCCATCTTCCTTCCAAAGAGTGGCTGGTGGATTTGAACTGCCAAACTTCTGATTAGTAGTTAAATGCCTTAGGCACTGCGGCACCTCTACCCCTCTTTAAATGGAGTCTATCAGAGTTAAATATTCCATAACCAGGATTCCCTGATTGGTGCAAACAGTTAACACACTTGATAGCTAAGCAAAATATTAATGGTTTGTGTCCACTGCAGATCTGCTTCTGAAATATCAGTCACTGAGCACTGTATGGAGCACAGTCCTACTCTGACACATGCAGAGTTGTCGTGAGTCAGAGTCAACTTTATAGCAATTTTTTTTTAATTCCACAGCCAATTGTGTATTATTTTTCAAATGATTTTCAAATATCATAAATTATATACATATATATTTATATTTATATTTTTATATATATATATAATTATTGTTGTTATGTGCCGTCGAGTTGGCCCCGACTCATAGTGACCCTTCTTTGGGTTTCTGAGGCAGTATCACTATGGAAGTAGATTGCCCCATCTTCCTTCCGAGGAGTGGTGGGTTTGAACCGCCAGCCTTCTGGTTAGCAGTCAAGTGCCTTAGGCACTATGCTACCAGAGCTCCTCATATATATATATAGTCAAACACTGTCATGAACAGGTTTTACTGAAATAGTCACTTCTTACCTTTACTGCCTGTCAATGCTCACATGACAATCAGGATCTTCACAAAGATAGGAAGTCTTGAAGTCCTAATTATTTTTCTACTAGAAATCTGCTTTTGCTGTAACAGCACATCCTAACATGAAATAAATATTTACCAAAAATACTTCCTGAAGGAGCATAAGATTGAATCTTTAATTCAAGCCAGCAATGTTTTTACTTCCTCAAACACCTGTTTCCTGCCTTGAGAATTAAGACTTTTCTGACCATTAGTCATGAACACTTGCTGAATAAGGATATACCTGGTCAAAGAAAATAAAAAAGCAAGACCTCCCAAACTGCAAGCACAGACATCCAAGAGTGGTTTAGTAATTGATGATCAAGATCCAAGTTGCTGCAGGGTCTAAGTCATCCTCTTGCCCCCTTGGGGAAGCTGAGTCAGAGATAAGAATTCAAATGCAAGTACTTTATTTGGGAAGTGCAGGAAATACTTGCAGAGGATTAGGGAAGGGGATAGAGTAGGCAAGCAATAAAGGGTATGTGATTAAGTCACTAGCTGTGGATGACTGAAGCTTAATCTCAAAGGGAAACTCAAGGATATGGTGCAAAACACAAACAGAATAATCCCACCCAAGGGACAAGGGAGCTGGGGTAGTATTTATGTATCAATTCCTGTGAGCCATTGATTAGGAGCTGCTCCTGGGAGGTGTTAATTCCCCAGTACTTCTAGCCTGCTTTGAGTTGTAGAAATAAGGTCTTTAGACTCAGAGACACAGATGCTGGCAGCTGGAGTCACGCAGTCACTGAAAGGCCTGGGGGAGTCGGTGGAGGGGGCAGACACTAATAGAAACTTCCATCCCTCTCCAGTAGCAGAGGAAGGATGGTTTTCCCTCCAGGGCTCTGCTTCAGTGTGACTCAGCCTCTCCCTTGGTCTCTGCTTTCTTGCTTTATTTCCTTCTACCAGTTCATTTCTTCCATATTTCCTAGTACTATTCAAGAAGGAGCGAGCACAAAAGAATGAGAGAGAATCTGACTGATAAACTTGTTTCATTATCACTGTCCTTGTTGGTGCAGAGCTTATTGCCTTGGGCCAGTCTATGGATTTCTTGTCGAAGCATCAGACATAATTCCTCTTTCTGGATGTGAATCGGGTCAAGTGACATAGAGCATGACCACTTGGGCTAAAGAAAAGCCGAGGGGCCGTGAGCAGAGCGGCTTCCCTGGGCAAGGTGAGCAACATGCACTTACTGCTCATACATATAGATGGCAGAGTGCTAGAGAGGACAAGCAAGCAGCAGTTTCTGACTTCCTCTGACTTCACAAGGGGGAGACAACATCGTCATCAGTGGCCCAAGGCTTATTCCTATGTGGCCAGACATGCTGTCACCCTCCACCCTTTTTACCAGCTCTGACACAAACTGCCCTCCCAGGGTACTCACTACTTCTCTGCTGGATTCAACAGTTCTTACAATGGCCACACAGAACTCACAGACAATACTCACCATTATGGGGTTTACTAGGAAAGTAACAGGTTATAATTCAGGTTCAGGAACGCCCTTAGGATACAAGTCTTCATCAGGACAGTCTCTCCTCTGCTATGCCCTCTTGGCCTCTTGGCCTGGCCTCTGGCCTGCTCTGGCAAGTGTTACAAAGCTCTTTTAGCTCTGCTGATAGTTGCACCTAGGTGCACCCCACTCCCCCAGCAAGGCACCTGCCCAAAGCACTTAGCTTTCTTGCTCTGTGGGCTGGCTAGCCTGCCGCTGTCTTGTGCTTCTTGGTTCCTCAGCCTCTTGTCTCTGCTGCTCATGTGCCAAGGAGTCCAGCACAGGGATCTGAGCTCCAAGGACAGTTCTCTCTTGATGGCAGTGAGATCCCATTTTCTGCCTCTAGGAAGGCTCAGAATAAAGAATGACAAAACTAACCAACCCCCACCTTAGAGTTCCATTCACCTGATTTGCATGGTCCCAACCAATAGTCTGGTGGGAGTCACAAAGACTGGTTAGAAAAACTATACCAAGTGACTCACTACACCACACAGAGTGATGTCCTTGTATCACTGTGTTCACATACATTCATTCACTTCACCATGTTGTTTTTATAGCGACCCCTCTTGGATTTCTGAGGCAGTATCACTACGGAAGTAGATTGCCCAGCCTTCTTTCCGAGGAGTGGCTGGTGGGTTTGAACCTCCAGCCTTTTGGTTAGCAATCAAGTGCCTTAGGCACTATACTTTCAGAGTTCCTATCACCTCACCATGGGGAAAGATAAGGTTTAAAGTCATTAAAATGTCTAACCCAAAGCTGTGGCTATAAACGTATATATATACATTTTCCCTTGGAATGTAATGGATTCCTTTGGCTTGTCCTTGTAAATACTTTGCTGTTGCTGTTAGTTGCCATCAAGGACACTACAACTCACGACAATCTTCATATAACAAAACAAAGCCTGGCCTGAGCCCGCATCATCTTCACAATTGTTAACATGCTCAAGTCCATTGCTGCAGCCACTGTGTGGATTTTGAGGGCCTTCCAACCTAGGAAACTGATCTCCCGGCCCTACATCAGACATTACTCTGTGTGATCCCCAAGGTTTTCATTGGCTATTTTTCGGAAGGAGCCCTCCGGGCCTTTCTCCCTTGTCTATCCTTGTCTGGAAGCTCTGCTGAATCCTGTGTGCCATGGATGATCCTGCTGATATCTGAAATACCAGCATGAGAGCATCATATCTCCTAGCAGCATACCAACAACACACAAGCCACCACAGCATAACAAACTGACAGGTGAGTAAACGAACCCTTACATTGTACTTTATCTCTCTTTATTTCTGTCTTCTCAGTTGATTGCTTCCATGAGCAAAAACCTGAAGAAAGCCTAAATATATGCAGTAGGATCATACTATACCAAGAATTATGTTGTATTTAAATGTGGGGACACTATATTCTAGTTCAGCCCATGGCTACCATATTTATGTTATCTGAAAGAGCCCTCACTCTCCCAGTTAAATTCTTTCTTCTTACCATATTTCCTTTACAGCATCCAGCACTCTCTACAACATTATTTTATTTTTAATTTCCTGATGCCTCTTGTAAACCCCATGAGGAAACATGCCAGAATGAGGTTATCAAATTAATATTTGTTGAATGAATTATTCACTAAAGCAAGGACTCTGAGGTTTTTTCAATATTCTTCACTGCTACACAATTCAAAGATATCAACTCTTCTTCAGTCTTCCTTATTCATTGTCCAGCTTTCACATACATATTGGGCTATTGAAATTACCATGGCTTGGGGCAGGTTCTCTTTAGTTTTCAAAATAACATTTTTGTTCTTTAACACTTTAAAGAGGTCTTTTGCAGCAGATTTGCCCAGTGCAATACAGTGTCTGATTTCTTAATTGTGGATCCAAGTAAAATGAAATCCCTGACAACTTCTGCTTGAACAATTTCTCTTAGAAAGATCAGCACGAGGCCGGTCCCCATGAGGCGGAGGTCAAAGATGTCCCAAATGTCCAAACTACCATGCCACTCCATCATTTCAGACATTAACTCCTCCTCCTCCTCCCAATAATTTCCCCAGTCTTAGGGTTCTGTATTTCA
>NW_006922028.1:1295998-1310948 GCF_000298275.1 Orycteropus afer afer | reverse complement strand
CACAGAGTTGATTGCCAGTCATTATAGGGAATGACTACTACCAGCTGCCCAGCCAAGTTGATACCTGACCTTAACTACCACAGCACCCCCAAACAGGCATGGATAATGGGATTTACAAAACACCACAGAATGGAGGACAATGGCTAGAAGGGCCACATCAAGCAATTCACTGCAACTTCAATCTTTTCTTCATGCATAATCATGTTTCTTATTGGTCCAGTCGTTAGGATTTTTTGTTTTCTCTCTGTTGAGGTTAAGACAAACTGACAGATGAGTGGTGGTTTGTTATGTTAATTAGTTCATATCAGTGTAGGGTGTGTCCTAAAGCTAATCACTTCTGAGTTATAATAAGAACACATTAGACACAGAGGCATGCACATACAGGGGAAGACAGATGCCATGGGTGAGGATTGTTTACAAGCCAAGGAACCAAGGAATGCCTAGAGCTACTGATGAGGAATTGACATGGCTGAGATCCTGATTTGGACTTTTAGCCTCTCTTGTTAGGTGCCGTCAAGTCATGTTTGACTCACAGGACCCTATGTACAGTAGAGCGAAACACTGCCCAGTCCTTTGCCAGCTCCACTATCCTTGCTATATGTGAGCTCATCATTGTAGCCACTGTGTCAATCCATCTTGTTGAAATCTTCACCTTTTTCATTGACCCTCCACTTGACCGAGCATGATACCCTTCTCCAGGGAATAATCCTTCTGACAATATGACCAAAGTAGGTGAGATGAAGTCTGGCCATTCTCTCTTCCAAGGAGCATTCTGGCCGTACTTCTTCCAGGACAGTTTGTTAGTTCTTTTAGCAGTCTGTGGTACTTTCAGCATTCTTTGCCCACATCACAACTCACAAGTATCAACTTTTCTTCGGTCTTTCTTATTCATTGTCTAGTTCTCACATGCACATGAGGTGACTGAAAATACCATGGCTTGTGCCAGGCACACCTTAGTCTTCAAGGAGATATTTTTGCTCTTCAGCTCTTGAAAGAGCCAATTGCAGCCGATTTGCCCAGTGCCATATATCATCTGATATCTTGACTGCTGCTTCCATTGGTGTTGATTATAGAACCAAGTAATATGAAGTCTTTGACAACTTCAATCCTTTCTCCATTTATCATGATGCTTTAGAACTTAGCCTCTAGAACTGAGTAAATATACATTTCAGCTCTTTAAAGCCACCCACGTGTAGTATTTCTGTTAGAGCAGCACTGGGAAACTAAGACAGCAACCAACATGCCCACAATTTACTAACGTTGTTCATGAAAGATATCCTTTGGAGAAACTGGATAAACAGGAACAAATTATTACACAGAATGTGCCTATAAAAACTTGAGACTACTCTGTTATTGTGAAAATTCAGGGAAAGGTTTATATATGGAATTTTGTTTGTTGGTTACCAGGGGTGGAAGGGGAAGGGAGGGAACACTGCTAGATAGGTAGAGACAAGTAGTGATTTGGGTGAAGACAAGGGCAATGTACCAAAAGTGAGTGATCAACACAGTGGCACTGAGGAAGAGGAAGACAGAGAGAGGTACATGGGAGGTATAGACAACAAAGATGAACCCTTTTGCACATACAGTACTGCATTGTCAGTAAAGGCAAACATGGATATACAGGTGGATAGATGGGTAGACAGGCTGAACTATTAGGTATGTCTATACAGGAGAAAGTGTGCCCAAGACCATGTACAGGGTTGGTAGACAATATTTCTACAATTGTATTGCTATGTTGTATGAGAACTCCAAGGTGTATAGTAGAGCTGACAAGGGACAAAGTTGTAGTCACTTCTTGGGCACAGCCAGCTATCCAGAAGGAGCAAGGACCTGGGGCCCAGGATCATAGTTGCAGGGAACATCAATCCTACTTTGGCGAGTAGCAACTGGGATCTTAAAAGCTTTCAAGCAGCCATCTAGATGCAATGATGGGTCTCTCCTCATCCAGAGCAAAGAAGAATGAAGAAAACCAAGGATTCATGGAAACAATTAGTCCAAGTGACTGGTACACCATGCAATCCTCAATCTATAATGACTATGAGACCAGAAGAACTAGATGGTACCCAGCTACCACTGTCAACCACTTGGAGGGGGATCTATCTATGTAGGAGATCCTGAATAGAGTGGAATAACAATGTGGAACAAAATTCAAAATCATCTGGAAAAAAAAAAAAAAAAAAAAAGAGAGAGACCAGGTTTGCTGGTCTGATAGAGCCTGAGGGAATCACTGAGACTATGGCTCCTAGCTGCCCTTCAGGTCTGGAACTGAACCCACTCCCAAGGCTTCCAGCCAAACAAAAACCAGGTATGTGAGGTGAACATTTACAGTAGGTAGATACACTCCTTGGAGAGAACAATCATGGGAGAAAGAAGGGCTGTTTATGCACAGGGACATAGCTCAGGGGGCAGGAGTGCATGGAGGGAAAGACACAGGGAAGAGGTAACTATCGGGAAGAAGTGGGAGGGGAGCTGTTGCATTATGGTAAATTGTAGTCAATGTCATGAGACAAAGTGTATATGAACTGCTGTATGGAAGGTGAATTTGCTTTGTAAACGTTCACCCAAATCACAATTAAAAAAAAAAAAAAAAAGATTTGAGACTACTATACAGCTTTCAAATGATGGCAGTGTATGCAGATGCAGATTGACTGCAAGTGTGAGAACAGCAAGACATTGAGTTTCAGCAAGAGAGGGCAATTGATGGGGAGGCTGATTTGACAAATAAACAAACATACTGGTATGGCCCTATGTCAAGGAATGTATTGAGAGGAAATGGATTTCTGTGTTACGTTGGAAAAATGTTTTATTAGAAGTTTCAGTATAAATGGAAGTTTTAAACTATAAGAGGGAATAAGTCTTCTGAAGCAAAGGAAATAAATAAATAAATAAAGACTCAAGGAAGCAATTAGTCCAAAGGACTAATGGCCCACGTGTAGCACAGCCTCCTCTAACCTGAGACCAGAAGAACCAGATGGTGCCTAGCAACCATTACCAACAGCTCTGATCAGGAACACAATAGGTTTCAATCAGAATGGGTGAAAAATGCAGTACAAAATTTAAATTCATAAAAAAATAAAAAGACCAGATTCTGGTCTGACAGACTAGAGGAACCCCTGAGACTACTGCCCTAAAACAACCTTCTAACTTGGAACTGAAGCCACTCCCAGAGGTCGCTTTTCAATCCCGTAATAGACTAGCCTATGAAATAGATAATAACACCTGAGAGGAATGTGCTCCTAGAACAATCAATTATATGAGATCAAAAGGGCAACATCTGCCTAAAAACAAAGATGAGAAGGTAGGGGCAGGGGAACAGGACAAATGGAAACAGGAACCAAGGGTGGAAATGAGAAGAGTGTTTGACACATTGTAGGGATCGCAACCAACGTCACAGAACAATTTGTGTCTAAACTATCAAATGGAAAACTAATTTGCTATCTAAACTTTCATCTAAAGCACAATAGCTTTTTTTTTTTTTTAAAAAAAAAAAAGAGGTAATAAGTTATGAGAGGGGAAAAATCCAGATGTAAGGCTGAAACAGGATGTTAAGAATGTTTCACACTGATGCACTCACTGAATAAAAGAAAGTTCCCAGGGTAGATTATTCAAAGAAAAGTGATAGAAAATATTTCCTAAAAAACTATCACGAGTTCTCGATCTCTCTTTAGTAAACGCACAGTATAAATTCCCTTTGTTCACTTTCAATGCACATTACTCTTTTTATTCAAATTGATAATTATGATACATTCTGAGGTAATGCTATTTAAATTGAATGTAGATCTTTGAAACAAAGGGCTACTATTCAACCTCAGAAGTCCCTGGCTATTACTTCTAAGGAAAGAGAAAACTTCATAAAGGTTGGTAGCTGCTCAGAAGTCTCCAGCCTCCCAGTGTTCTCAGCTCCAAATGCATGCATCCCACTTTACTCCACTTCAAGCATGGCCACATATTGTTCTGTCTACTCAGATCTTCACATCTGACCACAGCTCTCTGCCCTGTCCATTCTCTCATTCCATCACTACCACTGCAAGTGTACTACATCACTCTTACTGGAAATTCATTCATTCATTTAACAACTATGTAGTGAGAGCCTACTCTATCCCAGACACTTTTCAAGGAACACAACAGATGAAAGTCCTTGGCCTTGTGGAAAAGGGGTGAAGATGGAAATATGGTGGGGGAAGAGATATATAATAAAAAATGGTGTTGTTGTTATGTGCCGTCGAGTCAAACCCGACTCATAGCGACCCCTCCTTGGGTTTCCGAGGCAGTATCACTACGGAAGTAGGATTGCCCAACCTTCCTTCCGAGGAGTGGCTGGTGGGTTTGAACCACCAGCCGTCTGGTTAGCAGGCAAGTGTCTTAGCCACTATGCTACCAGAGCTCCCATAATAAACAATAGACATAGTAATAAATAATATGTATGGGAGAATGAGATAAGTGTTCTAGAAAACATAGGGCAGATGGTGGGGGTGGGGGGAGGGTTAAAATCCATGGTGTGCTAGAGTCAGCTTGCACCAGCGTCTAAGACCTAGTTATGGGCATTTCTTCACAACTCTATTCAACAACCTCAATTCAGTAACATCATATTGCTAGTATGAAATCAACTAAGTATTTACACCATGGAAATTAGCAAATGCTAAAGTATTTGAGGTTATGGAACAGCCACTGTAAAGGTCCTAAGTCAAGAGAAAGCCTAGTGTGTTCCAGGAATAGCAAGGAGTGCAGTGGGCATGAGTGGAGTAACTGAGAGAGAGTGGTAAGAGATAAGCTCAGAAGGATAACAGAAGACCAGATTGTGGAGGACCTTATAGGCCATTGGAAGGACTTTAGCTCTTACTAAAGTAAGAGTGTGACTGGAAACTACTGGAGAATCTCATGATCTAATTTACTTTTAAAAGGATCACTCTAGCTGCTATGTTGAGGACAGACTGAGTTGGAGGTAGAGTTACTAAGGAGTAAAAAGATAGAAGCATGGAGACTTGTTATAAAGCTCTTCTATCCTATCATCTAAGTGGAATATAATGGTTCGATGAATACAATGGATGTAGTGGGAAATGACTAGATTCTAGATATATTTTGAAACTGGTGCCAATTTATTGGATGTAGATTGTCATAGAAAGAAGTAATGGCTGACACTAGGACTTTTGGCTTGGGAAACTGGAAGGACAGAGATAACATCAACTGAGAAGTAGAAGTCTTTTGGTGGAATAAATGCGGCAAGAGGATAGCAGAAGAAGAGGAGAAGGTCTGTTTTGGAAAAGTTGAGTTGGAAATATTGACTATGTTGGATAAGAGGTATATTTTTATTGTTAGGTGCTGTCAAGTCACCTCAGACTTATAGTGACCCTATGTACAACAGAACGAAACACTGTCTGGTCTTGTGCCATCCTCACAAATGTTGCAGTGCTTGAGCTCATCACTGCATCCACTGTGTCAATCCATCTTACTGAGGGTCTTCCCCTTTTCTTGCTGACCCTCCACTTTACTAATCATGATCTCTTTCCCTTCTGACAACATAACCAAAGTATGTGACATGAAGTCTGGCCATTCTCACTTCTAAGGAGCATTCTAGCTGCACTTCCTCCAGGACAGATTTTGTCTCTTCTAGCAGTATTCTTCACCAACACCATGATTCAAAGGCATCACCTCTACTTAGGTCTTCTTTATTCATTATCCAGCTTACACATGTATATGAAGTGAATGAAAATATCATGACTTGAGTTAGGTGCACCTTAGTCTTCAAAGTGACATCTCTGCTCCTAAACACTTTAAAGAGGGCTTCTGCAGCATATCTGCCCAGTGCAATATCACATTTGATTTCTTGACTGGTGCTTCGTTGGGTGTTTATTGTGGATCCAAGTAAAATGAAATTCCAGATGTTGCTTATTAGTTCAGCTGTGAGGACTTCTGTTTTCTTTATATTGAGGTGCAATCCATACTGAAGACTGTAATCTTTGATCTTCATCAGTAAGTGCTTTCAGTTATCTTCACTTTCAGCAAGCAAGGTTGTGTCATTTGTATATCATAGATTGTTAATGAGTCTCCCTCCAATTTTGATGACTATTCTTGTCCATATAGTCCTGGTTCTCAGATTATTTGCTCAATATACAGATTGAGTAAGAATGGTGAAAGGATACAACCCCAATGCATACCTTTTCAGATTTTAAACCATGCAGCATCCCCACATTCTGTTCGAACAACAGCATATTTGTTTATGTACAGGTTCCTCATGAGCACAATTAAATGTTCTGGCATTCCAATTCTTCACAATGTTATCCACCAAAGCCAAAGATGAAGAAATTGAAGATTTTTATCAACTTCCGCAGTCTGAAATTGACCAAACGTGCAATCAAGATGTGTTAATTATCACTGGTGACTGGGACACAAAAGTTGGAAACAGAAAATCACTGGTAGCTAGAAAATTTGGCCTCTGTGACAGAAATAATGCTGGAGATCGCATGATAGAATTTTGCAAGACCAATGACTTATTCATTGAAAAACCTTTTTTCAACAACACAAACAGCAGCTATACACGTGGACTTCACCAGATGAAGTACACAGGAATCAGATTGACTATATCTGTGGCAAGAGGTGATGGAAAAGCTCATATCTTCAGCCAAAACAAGACCAGGAACTGATTGTGGAATAGACCATCAACTGCTTATATGAAAGTTCAACTAGAAGTTGAAGACAATTAAAAGAAGTCCATGAGAATCAAAATATGACTTGAAATACATCCCTTCTGAATTTAGAGACAACCTAAAGAATAGATTTGATACATTGATCACCATTGACCAAAACCCAGAAGAATTGTGGGATGACATCAAGAATATCATCCATGAAGAAAGCAAGAGGTCATTAAAAAAACAAGAAAGGAAGAAAAGACCAAAATGGATGTCAGAAGAGACTCTGAAACTTGCCCTTGAGTGGAGAGTAGCTAATGCAAATGGAAGAAATGACAAGATAAAAGAGCTGAACAGAAGATTTCAAAGAGCAGCTCTAGCAGACAAAGCCAATTACTATAATGAAATGTGCAAAGACCTGGAGCTAGAAAACCAAAAGGGAAGAATAGGCTTGGCATGTCTCAAGCTGAAAGAACTGAAGAAAAAGTTTAAGCCTTGAGTTGCAATATTGAAGGATTCTATGGGCAAAATATTGAATGATGCAGAAAGCATCAAAAGTAGATGGAAGGAATACACAGAGTCACTGCACCAAAAAGAAATGGTTGATCTTCATCCATTTCAGGAGGTGTCATATGTTCAAGAACCAATGGTATTGAAGGAAGAAGTTGAAGCTGCATTGAAGGAAATGGCAAAAAACTAGTCTCCGGAAATTAACAGAATACCCATTAAGATGTTTCAACAAACAGATGCCATGCTGGAGGCAGTCACTCGACTATGTCAAGAGATTTGGAAGACAGCTACCTTGACAACTGATTGGAAAAATCCATATTTGTACTTATTCCAAAGAAAGGTGATCCTACAGAATGTAGAAATTATAGAACAATATCATTAATATCACATGTAAGTAAAATCTTGTTGAAGATAATTCAAAAACGATTGCACCAGTATTTTGACAGAGAACTTCCAGAAATGCAAGCTGATTTCAGGAGAGGATGTGGAACAAGGGATATCATTGCTGATGTTAGATGGATCTTGGCTCAAAGCAAAGAGTACCAGAAAGGTACGCAAAAGCATTTGATTGTGTGGATCATAACAAATTATGGGTAACATTGAGAAGAATGGGAATTCCAGAACACTTGATTGTACTCATGAGGAACCTATACATAGACCAGGAGGCTGTCATTTGAACAGAACAAGGGAACACTGCATGGTTTAAATCAAGAAGGGCATGTGTCAGGGTTGTATCCTTTCACTGTACCTGTTCAATCTGTATGCTGAGCAGATAATCCAAGAAGCTGGACTATATGAAGAAGAACATGGTATCAGGATTGGAGGAAGAATCATTAACAACTTGCGATATGCTGATGACACAACTTTGCTTGCTGAAAGTGAGTATGACTTGAGGCACTTGCTAATGAAGATTAAAGAATACAGTCTGCAGTATGGCTTACATCTCAATATAAAGAAACAAAAATCCTCACAATTAGACCTATAAGCAGCATTACAATAAATGGAGAAAAGATTGAAGTTGTCAGAGATTTCACATTGCTTGGTTCTACAATCGACACCAGTGGAAGCAGCAGTCAGGACATCAGACAACATACAGCACTGGGCAAATCAGCTGCAAAGGACCTCTTTCAAGTGCTGAAGAGCAAAGATGTCTCCTTGAACACTGAGGTGTGCCTGACCCAAGCCATGGTATTTTCAATCGCCTCATATGCATGTGAGAGCTGGACAATGAACAAGGAAGACCAAAGACTTGATGCTTTTGAGTTGTGGTGCTGATGAAGAATGCTGAAAGTACCACAGACTGTTAAAAGCCGAACCCAACCAAACTCACTGCCATTGAGTCGTATCTAACTCATAGTGACCCCTCCTTGGGTTTCCAAGGTAGTATCACTATGGAAGTAGATTGCCCAACCTTCCTTCTGAGGAGTGGCTGGTGGGTTTGAACCACCAGACTTCTGGTTAGCAGTCAAGTGCCTTAGGCACTACACCACCAGAGCTCCTAAAAGAACTAACAAATCTGTCCTGGAAGAAGTGCAGCTAGAATGGTCCTTGGAAACAAAAGTGGCCAGACTTCATCTCACCTACTTTGGTCATGTTGTAAGAAAGGACCATTACCTGGAGAAGGATATCTTGCTTGGTAAGGTGGAGGCTTGATGAAAGAGGAGAAGGCCCTCAAGGAGATGGATTGACACAGTGGCTGTCGCCATGGGCTTAAGTATAGGAAGGATCGTGGAGGATCAGGCAATGTTTCATTCTGTTGTGCTTAGGGTTGCTATGAGTTGGAAACGACGCAATGGCACCTAACAACAACACAGTTGAATGCCTTTGCACAGTTAGTAAGACACAGGTAAACATCTTTCTGATATTCTTTGTTTTCAGCTAAGATCTATCTGACATCAGCAATGATAACCTTAGTTCCACAACGTCTTTTGAATCTAGCTTGAATTTCTGGATGTTTGCTGTCAAACTGTGACAACCGTTTATCTTCAGCAAAATTTTGCTTGCATGTGATATTAATGATATTGTTTGTTAATTTTCACATTCTATTGGATCACCTTTCTTTGTAATGGGCGCTAATATTGCTCTCTTTCAGTTGGTTGTCCATGTAGTTGTCTTCCATATTTCTTGGCATAAATGAGTAAGTGCCTCCAGAGCTGCGTCCATTTTTTGAAATATCTCAATAGGTATTTTATCAGTTTCTGAAGCCTTGTTTTTTTCCAATTCCTTCCATGCAGCTTGGACTTCTTCCTTCAATACCATTGATTCTTGACATTATGCTACCTCCTGAAATGGCTGAATGTCAACCAATTTTTTTTGATACAGTGACTCTGTGTATTCCTTCCATCTTCCTTTGATGCTTCCTGCATCATTCAATATGTTGCCCATAGAATCCTTCAGTATTGCAACTTGAGGTTTGAATTTTTTCTTCAGTTCTTTCAGCTTGAGAAATGCTGAATGTGCTCTTCCCTTTGGTTTTCTAGCTCCAGACTTTTTCACATTTCATTAAAATACTATACTTTGTCTTCTCAAGCTGCCCTTTGAAATCTTCTGTTCAGCTCTTTTATTTAATCAATTCTTCCATTCATTTTAGCTACTCATTGTAAAAGAGCAAGTTTTAGAGTCACATCTGACATCCATTTTGGTCTTTTCTTCCTTTCCTGTATTTTTAATGACCTCTTGCTTTCTTCATGTATTATGCTCTTGATGTCATCTACAACTTGTCTGGTCTTTAATCTTTGGTATTTAATGCATCAAATCTATTCTTCAGCTGGTCTCTAAATTCAGGTGGGATAAATCAAGATTATATTTGGGCTTTCATGGATTTGCTTTAGTTTTCTTCAGCTTCAACTTCAACTTGCATATGAGCAATTGATGATCTGTTCCACAGTCAGCTCCTGGCCTTCTTCGACTTGTGATGTTGAGCTTCTCCATCTCCTCTTTCCACAGATGCAGTCAGTTTGATTCTCATATATTCCATCTGGGGAGGTCCACATGTACAGCCACTGTTTACGTTGTTGAGAAAAAGTATCTGCAATGGATAAGTTGTTGGTTTTGCAAAATTCTATCATGCAATCTCCAGTGTCGTTTCTATCACCAAGTCCAGATTTGCCAACTATTAAGGCTTCTTTTTTTGTTTCCAAATTTCGCATTCAAATCACCTGTATGTATCAACCCATCTTGATTGCATGTATGGTCAATTTCAGACTGCAGAAGTTGGTAAAAATCTTTAATTTCTTCATGCATATGGGAGACATGGATAGCATTTAAATCCATAGAATCTGATAGTAATCTCAATGAGTGTGTATAGATAGTAAGAGAAACAGAATAAGGAATCACCCTTATGATACTACAAAATTAAGAGGTCAGGGAGAAGAGAAGGAACCAGCAAAGGGGAGAAAGCAGCAGCCAGAGGAGTAGGAGAAAAACCGAGGTATGAAGCCCTAGAGAACATTATGCAACTCAATTATTTTGAACATGTCACTGAGAGGGACATCATGTTTGGTACAGTAGAGGATCAATGAGGGAGAAGTAGACCCTTGGTGAGATGGATTGGCAAGATGGCCTCAGTGGTAGACTGGACCATGCTGTTAACTGTGAAGTTGGTGCAGGACTAGGATGTTTTATTCTACTGGACATAGGGTGTCCACTAGTTAGAGTCGACTCAACGGGAGCTAACAAAAACAATAGTGCTCCAGAGGCCAAATGAAGAAATTGTATTAAGTAGGAGAAAGCATTCAGCTGTATCTAATGCTGTTGACAGGTCAGATAAGATGAAAACTGAAAGTTAAGCATTGTATTTAGCAACATGGAGGTCATCTGTGACCTTGACCGGAGTAGTTTCAGTGGAGAGAAGCCTCATTGGAGCAGGCTTAGGAGAGAATGGGAAGAGAGAAATTTGAAACAATAAGTATAGGAAACCCTTTCAAGTAAATCAGCTGCAAAGTAGAAAAGAGAATTGAGGAGTGGCTGGCAGGGAAACTGAGGTCAAGAGTAGGGTTGTTTTTTGTTTGTTTTTTAAGATGTGTGAAATAACAGCAAGTTTGGGTAGTGATGGGAATCAAGCAGAAAAGAAAGAGAGAACTTCAATGGAAGGGAACTTTAGTCCCACAACCCTTGTCTTCTCTCCCAGGCTGGCTTCATTTCCATTCTTGCTTTATTTCCCTCTTTAGCCAGCTTGGGCTTATGACTGACTATTTTAATTATGCTTTTACTATCCACCACTCCCCCAAATCTCTCCCCTTTGTTATTCCTTCCTTTCCAAGCCCACCCCTTTCCTTCATCTCTTGACCTCTTGGCTTGCCAGTTGGCTTTACTATAATAGATTCATGCTACCTAACCTCAGTTGAACCCACAAAGCTGTCCAAGTATTCTTTTATTCTTTCATGGTTTACTTTCTAGCAAATGACCAATAGTATTTATTCCAACTTTTTTTTTAATTACCCTTATTCTGCAGTATTTCAATACACATTTGTTGAGCAAAAACCTCGTTCCAAAATACTGGAACCTGACCCCCAACTCCCATTGCTCTTTGTACTCTTAATAGATGACCTTTAGTCTACTTTACTGAAATGTCTGACGTGAATTTCTTCCATCTTCTCCCTTATATTCCCAATTGCTAAAGTTATCCTTGCTGTCATTTCTTCTAAAAGATAAAGTCTCCCTGTTTATCTTAGGTAACCCTTCCACTTAGAACCTTGATTCTATCACCTATTACATTTAACACCTTGCTCCATCATTTAATCTCACCCAGACCCACTGCTTCTTTAATATTGCCCCTCCCTGATTGCAGCTCCCTCTCTTCCTCCTAGCCTCCCAGAAGTAATAACCACAGTGACTTCTTTCCCCAAAGAATTTTTACATATATAATTCTGACATTCATTACATTCTTGAAGTTTTACAGCCATTCTTGCTAGCCTTTTCCAAATTATTCAATCACAATTAACATAAAATAAATACCCACTAATCAAAAACTTCCCTTCTCTCCCTCTCTCCCACCTCTGACAACCACTAATATTCTTTAATTTCTACATATTTGCCTATTTTATTTTATTCTATATATTTATAGATCATACATTGTTTATATTTGGTTTTATTTTATTCTATTTTGTAGATCAGGAGCTCTGGTAGCGTAGTGCCTAAGGCACTTGACTGCTAACCAGAAGGCTAGTGGTTCAAACCCACCAGCCACTCCTCGGAAGGAAGGTTGGGCAATCTACTACTGCAGTGATTTTGCCTCGGAAACCCAAGGAGGGGTCGTTATGAGTCGGGTCCGACGCAATGGCACACAACAACAACAAACAATATTTGTAGATCATATATGTCCACACATGAGTGTAGTCACAGCCTCTAACCCTATAAAATACAATGGGATCTGGTCCAGGTCTCTGAATGGTGTCATTAAGCACTCTTCCAATTGGCTTGAGATGAATGGAAAATACTTCCATACAGGAGGAAGAGAGATTGCTGCAACTATCTTACAACTTTCTCTGAAAATTTGTGTGCCAGACTTCTAATCTCTTACATAAAATGATTTCTTGTATATAGATTCCAATTTTTTGTATATCCTTCAAGTGTGTAAGGTGCCAACGAATATAAAACTGGTTTTTGCCCACCCCCCTATATAGCACAATGCAGGTGGTGTAGAACTTCACTTTAGAACAAATATTCACTATCAATTGTTTTGAATCTAGCTTTTTGAGGCTCTAGCTAAACTGAGACAGAAACTGTTGGTACAAAGTATTCTTTCTGTCTGGACTCTTCTCTGGGCTTCCATGCATGTTACCTCCTCCACCTAGAATGCCCATCTCTCTCATATCATCTGCAAGGGCTCAGTGACCACCTCATGCATGGAGCCATCCCTGATCCTTCAACTATAAATGAGCTTTCCATTCATTTGCCATTTTCATACATCTCAAACAGCGGTTGCCAACATCCTACTATGCATTGTCATTATTCTTGAGCTTGCTCTTTTCCTACTGAATGTAAAGTCCTTAATTGTAGCGAATATGATTTATGCATCGTGTATCCCCACATATCTTCCATCACTTTTGCTCAGTATATGTTTATTGTCCTGAACTGAAGAACACCTTGGTGATCAGAGGCCAAAAACCCTGAGACAGAGAGATGAACTTTGATGTCAGTAATAAGACAGTCTGTAGAGAGGGGAGGCTGAACTGAAGGGATGAGAGGTTCTATTGTCAAACTCAGGGGGGTGGGATGGATTGGGGACAATTCCAAATGGGTTTAAAATCAAATATGACAAAAAGCTCAAATTTCCAAATTATCAGAAAAAAAAAAAAGATTAAATAAAATGTATTGACAAGGATATGGTATAATAGAAATAATCACATGCTGCTCTTGGGAATGTAAACTGGTACCATTTCTTTGGAAAGTATGGAAAACCGAAAACCAAACTCATTGCTGTCAAATCAGATCTGACTCATAGCCAAAATATGGAACAACACATTGCTGTCAAGTTGGATCTAACTCATAGCAACCCCTCCTTGGGTTTCCAAGGTGGTATCACTACATAAGTAGATTGCCCAACCTTTTGAATCATCAGCCCTCTGGTTAGCAGTCACATGCCTTAGGCACTATGCTACCGGAGCTCCTCGAAAGTATGGAAGTCAGTGCTAACTGCCTAAAGATTAGACATTTCACTCTTCTCCTTTTTCACCAAACCCCAGTTTTGCAGGGCAGCAATGTGCTCAGCCTGTGCTTGAATCATGCCTGGTTTAAGTAATCATAACCTTTCCATTATTTCATTTACTTTTTTGCCAGATATTTGTTTTTGTGTTTCCTTGACAACAAGATCCAGGAATACAACCCAATCCTAGCCGTAGAGATGTAAAGGGAAGTCTGATGGTGGACCTCTGGTTCCTAGGACATAAGAGTCTCCCAGTGGATTCTCTTCCTCAGCCGTGTCACTATCCTAAGCCAGAAGCAACCTATCCTTAGAAAAGTAAGAAAGATTTTCCTCCCTGAATGAAGAAAAATCCTTTTCCACATATCCTTTTATTTTGTTTGGGACACTGGAATGAGGCTGTGATGTCTGGAGTTGTGGAACCCCTTTTATGATCTTGAAGGGATGAGCAAGAGGATCAAAAGCCAATCCACTAAAGATGGCAGAGAGGAAGGATGGAAAGAGTCTGATTCTTTGCTGATAATGTTTGTTGTTGTTATGTGCCGTCAAGTCAGACCCGACTCATAGCGACCCCTCCTTGGGTTGCCGAGGCAGTATCACTACGGAAGGATAACGTTAGATAATGAAATTTTTATTGCTTCAGTAATTATAGTCAGCTATTCTGTCACCTGTAGCCAAAAACTTTTTAACTGGTAGAGAGATCAGTTTTTACAATGAGGTTGAAGAAAAGCTTAAGATCCAGAAATTCCACAAGTGGCTATATACTCTAAGTAATAGCTACAAATATGTACAAGAAAAACATATATAGAGATGTTCATTGCAACTTTGTCTGTAATGATGAAAGAAACCAGAAACAATATAAATATCAATCAAGAGGAAAGACAGATAAATAATTTGAGGTCTACCCATATACAAGTACACAGAAGTTTAAATAAACAGAGTTACAGGTATCAATAGGCTAAATCTTAAACAAGTTGAGCAAAAAATGCAACTGGCAGGTTTTATATAGAATTTCAAAACATGGAAATCAATATTGTATATTGTTCGTAGATTAATTAACATACAAATGTAAATCAGGCATTGTTGTTGTTGTTGTTGTTATGTGCCGTCGAGTCGGACCCGACTCATAGCGACCCCTGCTTGGGTTTCCGAGGCAGTATCACTACGGAAG
>NW_006922028.1:1285072-1295523 GCF_000298275.1 Orycteropus afer afer | reverse complement strand
CAAGGAGTGGCTGGTGGGTTTGAACCGCCAACCTTCTGGTTAGCAGTCAAGTGCCTTAGGCACTATGCTACCAGAGCTCCCTTAGTTATTATAGACAATACCAATAATATCCTAAGACTCCTCTAGAGGCACAGATGTTGTAGCATTTTATCACTCTATGGAAGCATCAAGTCCTCTTCAGGTTGCTCTAATCACCATATATTAAAGCTTAGAGCATTTGAATTATGAACTTCTGAGGTCTATAATTAGTAAGAAATGCAGACGGAATAATACCAATGTGTTAGACACCCCTAAATTAATTCCCCTTGGTATCACAATAGTTCAGTGAGCCATAAGTTTCTTTTCAATGCTGGTCAGCATTCTTTGCAAAGACACCAAATCAGGCAACCCTGGATTCAATATCCTTGTTAGTATCATTCCTAAAGGAGCTCTGGTAGCGTAGTACCTAAGGTGCTTGACTGCTAACCAGAAGACTAGCGGTTCAAAACCACCAGCCACTCCTTGGAAGGAAGGTTGGGCAATCTACTTCCATAGTGATACTGCCTCAGAAACCCAAGGAGGGGTCACTATGAGTTGAGTCTGACTCAACGGCACATAACAACAACAACAAAATCATTCCTAAAATTTAACTAATTTGCCTAATCCTTTATTTTTTAAAAGAAGCTATAGAATTGTATTCTCTTTCTCTATTCTTGGAAAGTACTTGGATTTCAAAACCACATGTATTTCTTAATTCAGCTATCAAGGTAAGTAAGTCCTATGAGGAGCTCTGGTAGTGTAGTCCCCAATGCATTTGACTGCTAACCAGAAGGTTGGCGGTTCAAACCCACCAGCCACTCTTTGGAAGGAAGATGGGGCAATCTACTTCTGTAGTGATACCGCCTTGGAAACCCAAGGATGGGTTGCTATGAGTCAGGTCTGACTCGATGGCACATAACAACAACAAGTCTCTACAAGGAAACGCAAAGGTTATTGAAAAAGAAAGGAGGCAGGACACTATTCACAATAGCCAAAAGTGGAAGCAACCTAAATGTCCATCAACAGATGAATGGATAAACAAAATGTGGTACATACATACAACAGAACACTATAGCCAGTAGGAGAAATGAAATCTCAGTACCTGCTACAGTATGGATAGAGCTTGAAGACACTATGCTGAGCAAACTAAGCCAATTTACAAAAGGACAAATATTGTATGACTTCACTTATATAAAAGGACAAGAAAGGTAAAAGCATAGAGACCAAAGTTTATTAGTAGTTACCAGAGGCAGAATGGAGGGTAAAAGAGGGTTAATGGTGATGGAAAATCACATTAATTAAGGGTAGGGTTGCACAATTACTGTAATTTCTACCAATAAGCTGAACACCTGTAAAAAGTTGAATTGGTGAAAGTTGTTTCATTATTTACACCCATGACATGGTAGCTAAGGTTGTGTGTCAACTTGACTGGGCCTGGTTAAGTGGCTGGCTGGGCAGCTGAATGTAGTTACTCCCCATGATGAAACTGGCAGTCACCTGCATGGTGGGAGCTACCACAAGCAGCTGTGTAGCTGCTTTAGGGAGGTGGTCTGCTTCTCATATATAAGCAGCAGCTTTGGGAGTGTCTTAGCTTATGGCACACTTGAACCCTGCATGCTGCATGTACCCGAGTCGTTGTTCAGCAGCTTGCCATGCTCTGCCGATCTTGGGACTTTCAATGGACTTGAATTAATGGCCTGCTGTGTAGTTTGGTAACACTGGGACTGTGCCTTTTTACTTGTCAAACTTGGCTTTGTCAGCCTCAGCAACCAGCAGCTGCCTGAGTAAAGAGATGCCTCCAGCTTCAGTGGGCTGGGAATAAGAGGCAAAGCTGAAGCCCAAGGTTGAGGGGCTTTCACCCAGCCCCTACAGCCTGGCACTTTGAACTTGGACTTAAAGCCTCCAAATTGTAAGAGGATAAACTCCTGTTTGTTGACGCCATCCCATTTGTGGTATATTCCTGTCAGAACAGCACTAGGTAACCCGAACACATGACAAAAAAAAGGGGGGGGGAGGGTATTGCTTACTAACAAGCAGACATCTCATGGGACTTGGTTCCTTGGTCTGGAGGTTTAAGGTCATGGTTTCATGGGACATCCCAGATAACTAGCTTAATAATGTGTTTAATGCTTCTATTCTATCACCTAATTCATTGCATAGTGCTTGTGATCTTAAAAGCTTACCATCAGACATTCAAGGCACAACAATTGGTTTCTATTCATTTAGAGCAACAGAAGAAGGAAGTAGGATGTGGAATGTGTGGCTCACTACTTCCATGAACAACTGCTTCCTTTACCATGAGACCAGAAGAACTGGATGGTTACTGACAACCATTACTGATCATTTTGATCAAAGACTCCAAAGAAGAATCCTCATCAAAAGAGGGAAAATGCAGAATTTAAAATTCCCATGCACTTTAGATCTCTGGAGTCATGAAGGATGAATGAACCGGATACTATTGCTCTGAGATCATCTTTAAACCTTGAACCAAAAATATCCCCTGAAGTCATCGTAAAACCAAACAATAGTGTAGTTTAGTCTGCCTTGAGCATTTTGTTGTTGTTGTTGTTATGTGCCGTCGAGTCGGCGCCGACCCATAGCGACCCCTCCTTGGGTTTCCAAGGCAGTATCACTACGGAAGTAGGATTGCCCAACCTTCCTTCCGAGGAGTGGCTGGTGGGTTTGAACCGCCAGCCTTCTGGTTAGCAGTCAAGTGCTTTAGCCACTATGCTACCAGAGCTCTGTTAAGATCTATCTGTATGCGATCAAACTGACAAGAGCAACTCAAAATATTGGATAGGAACCTTAGGGGGAAATGAGTTTATGTTAGTGAGGGAGGTACAACTCAGAAAAGGAAGACAACAATGTGTACAACTTGAAGAATGTAACCAATGTCACTAAATTATACATGTAGAAACCATTGATTTGCTGTATTATTTGATGGATGTAGTCTCAACAACAACAAAATAAATAAAATTTAGAAGAAAGCAAACAGGCAAGAGTACAAGGTACTCCAGACAGCCTTTCCTCTACATCAAAATCCAGACAGATATCAGATATAGTAAATGTTTCACTCTTTCTGGAAGAATTTCTTTCTTCCCACTTTTCTTATGAGTAGCATTTCTTGCACAGACTTTAAAGTGAAAATTTCAAAGCCTTTTTAGACCTCTGTAAAAGGTCCTTATGTGAAAACGGATGGATGCTGGAAAACAACATACACTGAAAACTTGGATTTCTTTCCGGAGAATGCTTTGTCTTAATTACTTTCACAGTGGGATCTCACATATTCAAGTCTTAATTAACAAAGCTCATGAATTTTCCTAGGTGAAATGAGTTGTGCCAAATAAAAAGAAACAAGCAATATGTAGTAAGCAGCATGCCTCAGGCTTCAGACCCGTACTAACTACGGTCTGTACCTTAAGCAAGCAGCCCTTTCAGCTTTATTGACTTATAACACATGACATGCTCTCTGTTTTGGTTTCCCAGTGCCGCTCTGACAGGAATATACCACAAATGGGATGGCCTTAACAAACAGGAGTGTATTCTTACAATTTGGAGGCTTTAAGTCCTAGTTCAAAGTGCCAGGCTCTAGGGGCTGGGGGAAAGCTCCTCAACCTTGGGCTTCAGCTCTGCCTCCTGCTCCCAGGGCCACTGAAGCTTGAGGCTGTTCTTCCCTCAGACAGCTGCTGGCTGCTGAGACTGACAAGCCCAAAGCTGACAAGAAAAAAGGCACAGTCTCGATGTTACCAAACCACACGGCAGGCCATTCATTCAAGTCCATTGAAAGTCCCAAGGTTGACAGAGCATGGCAGGTTGCTGAAAGACATAGCTACATGCAGGGTTCAAGCATGCCATAAGCTAGAGACCATTCCCAAAGCTGTTTCTTATATACAGGAAGCAGACCACATACTCAAAGCAGCTACTCAGCTGCTCCAATAGATTCCACCATGTAGTTAATTACCGATATTACCATGGGGAATAACTACATTCAGCTGCCCAGCCACTCAAGCAGGCCCAGCCAAGTTGACACACAAACTTAACTACCACACTCTCCAAAGAAGCAAACCATTCTTCATAATCTGTGAAACCTTGATTACATGCATATTCTGCAGAATTAGTTCTAGTTGGGTTCTGAATATTACAGTAGACTATAGTATACTATTGTTGTTTAGTATTGTAGTGTAGTATTAAAAAAAGAAACAACAGAAAACAAACCCATTGCTGTCAATTCAATTCCAATTCATGGCAACCCCAAATGTTACAGAGGATAAATGCTCCATAAGTCTTTCTTCTTCTTCTTCTTTTTTAAATTTTTTATTGTGATTTGAATGGAAGTTTACAGAGCAAATTCACTTTCCATAGAGCAGCTCACATACACTTTGTCTCATGACATTAACTGCAATTTCCCACAATGCAACAGCTGCCTTCCCACTTAATCTCCATAGTTACCTCTTCCCTGTCTCCTTCCCTCCCATGTACTCCTGTCCCCCAAGCTGTCTCCCCATGTATACACAGCCCTTCTATTCTCCCATGATTGTTTTCTCCAAGGAATGTATCTACCTAATATAAATGTTCAGCTCATATGCCTGTCTTTTGTTTGGCTGGAAGCCATGGGAGTGGGTTCAATTCCAGACCTGAAGGGCAGCTAAGGGCCATAGTCTCAGGGGTTCCATCAGACTCAATCAGACCAGCAAACCTGGTCCTTTTTTAAAAAAATGATTTTGAGTTTTGTTCCACATTGTTCTCCCACTCTGTTCAGGATCTCCTACATAGATCTGCCTCCAAGCAGTTGACAGTGGCAGCCAGACACCATCTAGTTCTTCTAGTCTCATAGTCATATAGACTGAGAATTGCATGGTGTACCAGTTGCTTGGACTAATTGTTTCCATGAATCTTTGGTTTTCTTCATTCTTCTTTGCTCTGACTGCTGTTGTAGGTGTGCCAATTCAGAACTGAGTTAACTATGCTCTGCCTGCCCTAGGATGAGTAACTGAGTGTTCAGCAATGGCCTGGTAATTGGAATTCCTTAAGGGCAGTCCTGACTACAGTATGTCATGTCTTCTGAGGTGAAAGGACCACAATGCTCCAGAGGTTGGATCCCTTAAATTAAGAAGGTGGGAAAAGGAGGGTAATACCATACTTCAATTTGACCATAAAACCAAACCAAACTCACTGCTATCGGGTCGATTCTGACTCATAGTGACCCCCTTTGGGTTTCTGAGGTGGTAAATCTTTACAGAAGTAGATTGCCCAGTCTTCCTTTTGTGGAGCAGCTGGTGGGTTTGAACCACCAGCCTTCTGGTTAGCAGTCAAATGCCTTAGGCACTAGGCCACCAGAGAGAGTTCCATGGCACCCCTAATATAGGCTACTACTATAAGAGCAGGAGCTCTGTTAGCATAGTGCCTAAGGCACTTGACTGCTGACCAGAAGGTTGGCAGTTCAAACCCACCAGACACTCCTCAGAAGGAAGGTCAGGCAATCTATTTCCATACTGATACTGCCTCAGAAACCCAAGGAGGGGTCGCTATGAGTCGAATCTGACTCAAGGGCACATGGCAACAACAACTATAATGGCTGGTTGCCAGGCAGGCCTGATAATGTGACAGCTCACTATCCATAAGAATGGGCCAGGAGGCTATTCAAGACAGAAAATCAGCATGCAGGTGCCAGAACAGGGCTAGAGATGAGGTTTTCAGAGGCATCAGAACATAGTGAATTGAAAAGGTGGGAACTCACGAAAGAAGGAGGATCTACTGAGAAAAACAGAAGTTGTAGTTAGGGTAAAGAGAGATAATCAAAGTTGATAAAGGAGGTCAAGCAAAGGTCTAAAAGGTAGGATGGACAGTAATTAATGTAATGTACAGACACAAAAGAAAAACACAAGTTCTGGTGAGGAGGATTAGGTATCAGAACTGAGTCTGTGTCTTGCTCAGCAGGCCTTCAGTCACCCTGAGTCATAGTGGTGGATCCAGAGCCTTGGCCTCTTACTCTGAAGCCCTCTGGCCCTACCAGCTAGAGTTAATGGTCTATTTGCTGCCCTCTGTCTACAGTTCCACACTGCCCCCTTTCTCCATGATGACTCAAGAGTCCTTGTTTCTTGCTACTGAATTTTGAGCCCTGGCTCATCCCACCTCCAGTGAGATAAAGCATGCCTGTAATTTCCAGTGTCCCACTCAATGGCCCTTCTTTGTCTGTTCCAACAATCTGACTTCCTGGTCCTGAACCTGACCACTCTAAAGGCTAGCTTTTGGCCCTCTTACCATTGGGGAAAGAGCTTCCTGGAAGATATTCTGGGGTTCCATTGGCTGTGTAGAATGAACAGTGAAAACCACAAATAGACTAGAATGCCCGAAAGAAAGAATGAGAATGGTGAAAACGTCATGGGTGAGGTTTGAGTGATCAAGTTCAACAACACAAATGAGAGAGTCTAAAAGAATGGGAGGAGTAGTAAAGGATAAGATAAATGGAAATAAAAGCACGGCCACAAGGAGAAAGTATCACCTAGAAAGCTGAGGCAGGTTTTCTTGCCCAATTCTTTACTGTTGTTCGCTATCACCCTGACTAATGGCCACCCCATATGTTACAATGGCTCCCTAGCAGTTTAGGAAGCAGATCACCAGGCCTTTCCTCCATGGCTGCTGGGTGGAAACTTTCAGCAGCCAACTGCAAACTGCCTGTGCCGCCCAGGCTCCTGACCTAATTCTAGCTGTCTTCATTTCATTATTGCCCAGAGGGACTGGTCTCTGAATGAGACCAGTGGAAACTTTGAGAGGAAGGCAATTGGAAACGGCTGGCTTAGATGACATGTGTGATGAGAAGAAAGCATATCCTTACAGCAGCTTTTGATAAGAATGTATTTTCAGCAGTTGTCTGTGTACTGCTCCTTCAAAGGAGAGCTCTCGCTGCCCTACAGAGTTCTAAGCTTTCAGTATCGTTTCTGTCTTTTCTTGCTGTTGGTAAACAGAGAAAGAAAGAAAAGGAAGGTGAGCTTCCATGTCGGTAGACCCCTGTTCCTGTGACTATCTTTTCCAATCTGGGTTGGATAGGCATCTTGCTTTCTCAGCTTCCTCTTCTTGGCCTTTAAATACTAATCTGAAACAAAAGCTACTTGGACTATGCTTTTTCCCTTCTGAAAGTAGCATCTAAAATATTCTAATCATACTCCCCACTTAAGAGACCTGGAAACTTGCATATAAAACAGATACATTAACATTGAATAGTCACATTGCCAAAGTAGTGGTTGATATTAAAAGGGATTATCATGGGTGACACAAACATTTAAGTGCTCAACTACTAACTAAAAGGTTGATGGTTCACACCCATCCAGAGGTGCCTCATAAGAAAGGCCTGGCGATCTATTTCTGAAAAACTGACCACTGAAAACCTGTGGAGTACTGTTCTACTCTGACATACATGGGGTCACCATGAATCAGAATCAACTTTGGCGAAACTGGTATGGGTACCATTGTTGTAGGTGCCATCGAGTCAGCTCTGACTTACAGTGAAGCTATGTACAAACCAAACAGTCTGGTCCTGTGTTAGCCTCACAATCCTTGCTATATCTGAGCCCATCATTGCAGCCACTGTGTCAGTCCATCTCTTTGAGGGCTTTTCTCTTTTTTGCTCACCCTCCACTTCACCAAGCATTATATCCTGCTCCAGGGAACAGTCCATTCTGACAAAATGACTAAAGTAAGTGAGATGCTTCTTGCTTCCAAGGAGCATTCTGGCTGCACTTCTTCCAGGACAGATCTGTTCATTCTTCTGGCAGTCCATGGTACTGTCAGTATTCTTCTCCAACACCACAACTCTAAAAGCATCAACTCTTTTTCCATCTTCCTTATTCATTGTCCAGCTTTCATATGCATAAGAGGCAATTGAAAACACTATAGCTTGGGTTAGGCACACCTTAGTCTTCAAAAAGACATCTTTGCTCTTCATTACTTAATAGGTCTTTTGCAGCAGATTTGCCCAGTGCAATATATCGTCTGATTTCTTGACTGCTGCTTCCCTTGGTGTTGATTGTGGAACCAAATAATATGAAATCTTTGACAATTTCAATATTTTCTTCATTTATAACAATGCTGCTTATTGGTCCAGTTGTGAGGATTTTCATTCTCTTGATGTTGAGGTGTAATCCATACTGCAGACTGTATTCTTTAATCTTCACCAGTAAGTGCTTCAAGTCATCCTCACCTTCAGCAAGCAAAGTTGTGTTGTATGCATATCACAGGTTGTTAATGAGTCTTCCCTCAATCCCGATGCCATACTCTTCTTCATATAGCCCAGCTTCTCTGATTATTTGCTCAGCATACAGATTGAATAAGTATGGTGAAAGGATACAACTCTGATGCATTCCCTTCCTGATTTTAAATCATGCAGTATCTCCTTGTTCCGTTTGAATGACAGCCTCCTGGTCTAATTGTGCTCCTAAGCACAATTAAGTGTTCTGGAATTCCTATTCTTCTCAATGTTATCCATAATTTGTTATGATCCACACAACTAAATGCTTTGGCATAGTCAATAAAACACAAGTAAACATCTTTCTTTGCTTTCAGCCAAGATCCATCTGACATCAGCAATGATATCCCTCACTCCACATCCTCTTCTGAATCCAGCTTGCATTTCTGGAAGTTCCCTATCAGCATACTGCCGCATCCATTTTTGAATTATCTTCAGCAAGATTTTACTGGCATGTGATATTAATGATATTGTTAGATCATTTTCACATTCTATGGGATCACCTTTCTTTGGAATGGCAACAAATATTGACCTCTTCCAGTCAGTTGGCCAGGTAGCTGTCTTCCAAATTTCTTGGCATAGACAAGTGAGTGCTTCCAACAGGGCATCCATTTGCTGAAACATCTCAATGGGTATTCCATCAATTCCTGTCTCCTGGTTTCTTGCCATTTCCTCTAGTGCAGCTTCCACATAATTCTCAAAGAATTGGCCACTGAAATCCTTATGAATGGCAGTGAAACACTGTCTAATATATTACTGGAAAACTTTATGAACAGCCCTGAAATATTGTCTGATATAGCTGAAAGATAAGCCCCTCAGGTCAAAAGGCACTCAAAATATGACTAGGCGAGAGCTGCCTCCTCAGAGTAGTATCAACCTTAATGACATGGATGGAGTAAGCTTTTGGGACCTCCATTTGCTGATGTGTCATGACTTAAAATGAGAAGAAACAGCTGCAAACATCCATTAATAATAACATGGAATGTATGAACTATCAATCTGGGAAAATTGGAAAGTCAAAAATGAAATGGAACGCATAAAGATTGATATCCTAGGAATTAGTGAGCTGAAATGGACTAGGTTTGGCCATTTTGAATCAGACAATCATAGATCTACTATTCTGGGAATGACAAATGAAGAGGAATGATGGGACATTCATCATCACAAAGAATGTTTCAAGATCTATCCTGAAGTACAATGCTGCCAGTGATATGATGATACCCATAAGCTTACAAGGAAGACCAGTTAATACTACTATTATTCAACTTTATGCACCAACCACCAAAGCCAAAACTGAAGAAATTAAGAATTTTATCAACTTTTACAGACTGAAATTGACCAAACAAGCAGTCAAGATGTGTTGATTATTAGTGGTGATTAGAATGCAAAAGTTGGAAACACAGAAGAAACACCACTGCTTGAAAAATATGGCCTTGGTGATAGAAATGATGCTGGAGATCTCATGATAGAATTTTGTAAAATCAACAATTTATTCATTGCAAATAACTTTTTTCAACAACATAAATGGTAGCTATACATGTAGACTTTGCCAAATGGAATACACAGGAATCAGATCTACTACATTTGCAGAAACAGGCAATGGAAAAGCTCAATGTCTTCAGCCAAAACAAAGCCAGGACTGACTGTGGAACAGACCATCAACTGCTCATATGCAAGTTCAAGCTGAAGCTGAAGACAATTAAAACAAGGCCACAAGAGCCAAAATATGACCTTGATTATATCTGTCCTGAATTTAGAGACCATCTAAAGAATAGATTAGATGCATTGAACACCAATGACCAAATCCAGAGTAATTGTGGGATGACATCAAGAACATCATCCCTGGATTTATAGAAAACTCCAACACCTCAACAACAAAAAGACAAACAACCCAATTAAAAAATGGGCAGAAGACATGGATGGACACGTCACCAAAGAGGATATTCAGGTGGCCAACAAACATATGAAGAAATGCTCACGATCATTAGCCATTTTTGTTGTTGTTACATGCTGTCAAGTTGGACCCGACCCATAGTGACCCCTCCTTGGGTTTCCGAGGCAGTATCACTATGGAAGTAGATTGCCCTGTCTTCCTTTAGACAGGTGCAAATCAAAACAACAATGAGATACCATCTTGCCCCAGCACTAGTAGCAAAGTTCAACAAGAAAGAAAATAACAAATGCTGGCAAG
>NW_006922028.1:1283491-1284837 GCF_000298275.1 Orycteropus afer afer | reverse complement strand
GTTGTTGTTGTTGTTATGTGCCGTCGAGGTGGACCTGACTCATAGCGACAGCTCCTTGGGTTGCCAAGGCATTATCACTATGGAAGTAGATTGTCCCATCTTCCTTCCGAGGAATGGCTGGTGGGTTTGAACCGCCAGCCTTCTGGTTAGCAGTCAAGTGCCTTAGGCACTATGCTACCAGAGCTCCTAATGGAATACTATGCAGCCCTAAAGAATAATGTAGGAAGATAGAAGAATAGACAGACAAGTAACACATACCTTCTCCAACAAGGAAAAGAAAAACCAATTGACAGATACAGAAGATAATCCTGGAGCCCTGAGCTTTGAAAGGAAGTATACAGAAGTGGATTAGGCACCAACTAGTGGAAAAACCTGAACAAAAATAGTGAGTACAGAGATGGCTGGAGCTGTGGACTGTCAGCTACCCTGAGGAGACCAACAGCCTGAATATTTCCAAGTGGTGTTGGGACCAGAGAATTGACCTAAAGATCAGCCCTTGTTACCAAGGGCTGTAGGGACGACTGTGCTGGTGCCCTATGACTAGGAAGGGAAAGAGCAAGGAGGAAGACTACCTGAGCTGTTGACTTCCCGCTGTCTGGAGGGGGCAGCCATTTTGATTGTTTACCCATGGCAGCCATTTTGGATATTTAAAGTAACCGAGGGTGCAGCCATTTTGAATCTTTACAAGTGGCGACCATTTTGGATTTTAAAGTGATAGCATTCTCATTCAGATTCCAGAGACTTGGAATAGACTCTATTCACCAAGATCAGCAGGGACATACAAGAGGCTGACAATAGGAAAGGAAACAGGTGGTAAGTGTGTAAGTGCTGTCAGCTAGTGAATAGAGGAGCATACCATAGTACCCTGCTTGCATAGATAACATAGAAACAAAACAAAGAAAATGAAAATCATGGGCAAGTCACTCCAACATACAATCACCAATTAAATATAAACAGAAAAACATCACAATGCCTCAGAGACAACAGAGCATCACAGTCCACCCAAAGAAGCAAGATAAAGTAGGAGAAACAAGGGCCCAGGATACAGACCTAAAACATATTCCTGAGGAAGATGCAGCATTGGAACTCCCTGATAAGGAATTCAAAAAAAATATATTTAGGTATCTTCAATGAATTGAGAGACAGATCAAGGAAAACAGAGAAAACCCTAGAACAATTTCAAAAGGCAATACAAGAACAAAATGACAAAATAAATGAAAAATTAGAAATGATACAAAATCTACACACAGAAATCCAGAAGATTAATACTAAATTTTCAGAAATAGATAAGACATTGAATGGGCAAAGAAGCAGAATTGAATCAATGGGAGACTGAAGGTAAATAT
>NW_006922028.1:1269525-1280879 GCF_000298275.1 Orycteropus afer afer | reverse complement strand
GGGGAGGGAACACTGCAAAAAAAAAAAAAAAGCATTGAAAAAAAAGAAGAAGAAGAATGTAGAATCGGCAAAACACTGCATAATGTGGATGAACTTGGAAGACGTTATGCTGAGAGAAATAAGTCAGTCACAGAAGGACAAATATTGTATTAGTCCATTATTGTAAAAAGTCAAGGAAAGATTCATATATGGAAGGAAATTTCCTTTGTTGGTTACCAGGGGTAGGAGGGGAGGGGAGGAAACACTGTTAGATAGGTAGAGACAAGCACTGATTTGGGTGAAGAGAAGGGCAATGTACCAAATGTGAGTGATCAACACAGTGGCATTGAGGAAGAGGAAGACATAGAAGGATGCATGGGAGGTATAGACAACAAAGATGAACCCTCTTGCACATACAGTACTGCACAGTGAATGCAAACATTGATATATGGGTGGATAGATGGTGGACAGGCTGAATGATTAGGTATGTCTATGCTGGGGGAAGTGTCCCCATGACCATGTATAGGATTGCCAGACAATGTTTCTACAAGTGTATTTTATGTTCTGTAAAAATAGGTATATAGTAGAGCTGGCAAGGGACAAGGTTGTAGTCACTTATTGACCACAGCCAGCCACCCAGAGGGAGCGAATAGTTGGACCTGTGAGCTTGGGACCATGAATGGTCACAGGGGACATCAAGCTCAAATGGCATAACATACTACACAAAAACATTGTTCCACATCCTACTTTGGGGAGTAGCGACTGGGATCTTAAAAGCTTGCAAGTGGCCATCTAGATGCAATGATAGGTCTCTTGTCGTCCAGAGCAAAGAAGAATGAAGAAAACCAAAGATTCATGGAAACAATAAGTCCAAGTGACTGGTACACCATGCAATCCTCAGCTTATATGACTATGAGACCAGAAGAACTAGATGGTGCCCAGCTTCCACTGTCAACCACTCGGAGGGAGATCTATGTAGGAGATCCTGGATAGAAAGGGAGGCAATGTGCAACAAAACTCAAAATCATTTAGAAAAAAAAAAGGGGGACTAGGTTTGTTCATCTGATAGAGCCTGATAGAACCTCTGAGACTATGGCCCCTAGCTGCCCTTCAAGTCTAGAGTTGAACCCTCTCCCATGACTTCCAGACAAACAAAAGACAGGTATATGAGGTGAACATTTACACAAGGTAAATACACTCCTTGTGTATGAATCATGGGAGAATAGAAGGGCTGTGCTTGCAGAGGAAGACAGCTTGGGGGGCCGGAGTGTATGGGAGAGAAGGACACAGACAAGAGGTAACTATGGGGAGGAAGTGGGAGGACAGCTGTTGCACTGTGAGAAATTGAAGTCAATATCATGAGACAAAGTGTATAGAAAGTGAATTTGCTCTGTCAACTTTCACCCAAATCACAATAAGGATTTAAAAAAAAAAAAAAAATCATCTATGAAGAAGGCTAAAAGTCTTTAAAAAGACAGGAATGGAAGAAAAGACCAAAATGGATGTTAGAAGAGACTCTGAAATTTGCTCTTGAACAGAGAGTAGCTAAAGCAAATGGAAGAAATGACAAGATAAAAGAGCTAAACAGAAGAGTTCAAAGAGCAACTCTAGAAGACAAAGTCAATTATTATATTGAAATGTGCAAATACCTGGAGTTAGAAAGCCAAGAGGGAAGAACACGCTTGGCATTTCTCAAGCTGAAAGAACTGAAGAAAAAATCCAAGCCTTGAGTTGCAATATTGAAAGATTTTTATGGGCAAAATATTGACTGATGCAGGAAACATGAAAAGAAGATGGAAGGAATACATAGAGTCACTGTACCAGAAAGAACTGATTGATGTTCATCCATTTCAGGAGGTGGCATAGGATCAAGAACCAATGGTATGGTACCATAGGGTATTTTTAAAACCTATTGCACTTGACTGCTAACCAGAAGGCTGGCGGTTCAAACCCGCCAGCCACTCCTTGGAAGGAAGATGGGGCAATCCTACTTCCGTAGTGATACTGCCTCAGAAACCCAAGCAGGGGTCGCTATGAGTCGGGTCCGACTCGATGGCACATAACAACAACAACAACAACAATTGGACACAAAAGGTTTTCCATAATTATTAATTGGTCAGCTTCCTGACAGAGGGTAATACTCATTTTGAGATGATTCTAGCTCTTCTTTTTTTCTAGCAGTCACATGAGCATTCATTCTAGGATACAAATTATATTTATATATATTTTTTCTCTCTCAGTCCAAATTTGATATCACATATTAGTGTGGGGAGATTTGGTTGTAACTCAAAATTTGCAAGAGCTTCATGGTGTGTGAAGAAAATTTCCTATCTTAAATTACAGAATTTAGATCGTTGGAGTTGTTTTTCCTGAGAGAACAAATGAGTAAGACCCTGTAAGCAATTCCATAAAATATTTCTACATATGTATTTATATGGGAGCTCTGGTAACGTAGTGCCTAAGGCACTTGACTGCCAACCAGAAGGCTGGCAGTTCAAACCCACCAGCCACTCTTCAGAAGGAAGATGGGGCAATCTACTTCCGTAGTGATACTGCCTCGGCAACCCAAGGAGGGGTCGCTGTGAGTCGGGTCCGACTCGACGGCACATAGCAACAACAACATGTATTTATATATACTGCTAATGTATCCACAGACATAGTAAAGCATACAGGGGCAAAGTTACGAAAGCTCCTCAGCCATAATCCAACACTTGACGGAATGAATTGCTGGGCCTGGAGGTTCAGGACCACAGTGTCGGGGATATTGGGGTCAGTTGTCACAACCTAGTGCATAAACACAATGTCCAACATCCTACTTCGTGAGTTGTGACTGGGGTCTTAAAAACTCGTGAACGGCCATCTAAAGGGCTACTATCGGTCTCTCCTAGTTAGGAGCAAAGAGAGAACAAAATCAAAGACACCTGGAAGCAATTAGTCCAAAGGACTAATGGACCAAGTGAACCCTAGCTTCCACACCCTGAGACCAGATCTAGATGGTGTCTGGATATCACTGCTGACCACTCTGAGAGGGATCACAATAGGAGGTCCTGCTTACACTGGGAGAAAAATGTAGAACAAGACTCAAAAAAAAATTTTTTTTTTCAAGATCATGTTTTTTGGTGTAATAGAAACCAGTGAAAACCCCAAGACTTTGGCCCTTAGACAGTTTTCCAGCCTGGAATGGAACTCACCCCTTTTGGCTCAACTTTCAGCCATACAATAGGCAGGTTTGTCGGGTGAACAATAACACCAAGGAGGTACGCACTGCCTAGAACAACCAACCCTGTGAGATCAAAAAGGCGTTAGTTGCCAAGGGCTAAAGCTTAGAAAGCAGGAAGGGATAGGAAATAAGTATGGAAAGAAATGGTAAATGCAAGGAGGAAGTGGGAAGAGTGCTGCTACATTGTAGGGATTGCAATCAACATCACAAATCAAAATGCGTATGAATTGTAGAATGAAAACAAAATTTGCCCTGTTAATTTTCACCTAAATTACAATTCAAAAATAAATTAAATTTAAAAACTTATAAAGTTATTATCACATTTTTTTAAATCTGAACTCCTCACATATACAGTATGTATTTTTTCATCCCTTTCAACAAATAAACCTTGATTATCTCATCTGTGTTCAGCACTATTCAAGTGACTGCAGAGAAGGGCAGAGAACACATAAAAAGACCTGTCATACCCAGGAGCACTTCCTAGAGTGATAAACGGCCATTAAACTGCTCTAGCTATACATCAATTCAATTTCCCTTCTGTTTTTAAAATGCCCTCCGGGAATGGGAGCAGCTAATAGACTGTGCTTAATGCAAAGAACAAGGGCTTGTGGGTCCAGTAATACCAGGTCTAATCTCAGCTTGATCACGTAATAGCTGCAACCTTGGGCCAATTAACTAAACTCTAGTTTTCTGATCAGTAAAACACAGTTAGAAATGTATCTCTAATAAAGGTTTTTTATGAATTAAATCAGTGTGGTTTAGAGTGAGGGCTGTAGAGTCAAACAACATAGCGTTCAAATTCTGCTTCAACCACTTATTTGAAATGTGATTTCAGGCAAGTTGCTTAATGTCTTTAAGTTCTGTTTCCTCAATATGTATAATATTCATAAAATTCTTGAAATTTATCGGTAGTTGTGAGGAGCAAATGATATTAACTATGGAAAGAATTTAGCACAGTGCCTGCCACATAGTAAATACTCAAATGCATGTTAGCTTTTCTTATAGAAAGCACCATTCACAATAGACGTTATTTCCTGTTCTCTTAACTAGGTGGTAGTTTAATGGGAGCCAGTTGTTCTAAAAGTTCCCAGACGCAGACCTTTTTCTTTACAAAGCATTTCTTTCTCTTTTCTTTTTTTATTCCTTTCAAGAATGTTTTGGTACACATTAGCAAAACCCCTTCCGGGGACCTTAAAAGCCTTTGAGTGCCCATATTTCTCACACAATGAAATCCATGTGCTTTCAGAAGAATTGGGTCCTGGAAAGGGACCAGTTAAAGTGCTTAAGACTGTAAAAACCACAGAAGAAGAGACATGGTACCTTCCAAGTTGAAGGCTGATAATTAATATCATTAATATTTTCAGTGGCGATATTTTTCTCCACGTGCAATTTTAAAGGTATCAATTGTGGTTGGTTTAGATTTTGTCCAAGAGGTACTTATGTAGGTGTTTTATATTGCTAGAATAATGTCCCTTTGGGCAGTAAGTAAAATTTTAACTTCAAAGTAATGCTTACAGTTTAGATCCAGATTACCATGAAGTTTTTGGCTGAGAGCACGGCCCGGCCCCCTGCTCCTGACCCTGCAGGCCCTGCACCTACAAGCCTTGCCTGGACTCATTCTGCGTTCTCAGGAGAAGCTTCACTTCCCTCCTTTCGGCCGGCCCCCTATCCCCACCCCAGGGTGTCTCCTCAGTGCTCGGCACACACGTCCTAAACTGGGCATCATCTTTATTTTGGGTCTGTATGTGTGGTTCCGATCACCTGCTGGGTCTGATGTTCAGAAGAGAGAGACAGATTTATGATTTTTATCATAATGATATTTACAGAGTTTTATCAGTTTTCAGGTAATAACTCTCCCAGTTTTCTTTTGTGTCTAATGCCTTTCTCAACCCCAAACACACTAAATACATATGCTATGAAAATGATATTTTGACATTATGGTTTCATCAGTTTACTAGACACTATACTTTCTAGTCAGAGAGTATCAGGTGGCCCACATTTTAATTGTCTGCCATTTGGGAGAGGAATTCTATAGTAAAAAATGCTGCCTTCTTGAGACTGTGGAACCCTACTGAGGTGACCAGAAGGCTGTTCTTCCTAATTAACACATTAATTATTTGCATAGAATTAGGTACCCTTAAAGCAGGTTGGGCAATCTACTTCCATAGTGATGCCCCCTCTTAGTCCAAGGAGGGGTCATTATGAGTCCGATCCCACTCGGCATATAATAACAACAAAGCACTTCAAGGGAGCTCTGGTAGCGTAGTGCCTAAGGCACATGACTGCTAACCAGAAGGCTGGTGGTTCAAACCCACCAACCACTCCTTGGAAAGAAGGTTGTGAAAACTACTTCTGTAGTGACACCGCCTCAGAAACCCAAGGAGGGGTTGCTATGAGTCAGGTCTGACATAACAACAACCACAAAGCACTTCAAAGGAGCCCTGGTGACACAAGAGTTAAATATTCCACTGCTGTTCAAAGGGTTGGCGGTTCAAACCCACGCAGCAGCTCTACAGGAGAAAAAGGTGGTGATCTGCTTCCATAAATATTACAGCCTAGAAAACAGTATGGTGCAATTCTTCTGTCACATGGGGTTGCCATGAGTGGAGATAGACCCGACAGCACCTACCAACAATGAGGCACCTCGAAGTCTTTTATCTCTGAGTGCTCTAAACCTCCTCCTTTCAAGGCTTCCTGCACAAATCCAAATTCTAGCTCCACAGTTGGTGCATCTCACCATAGACTGTAAAGGCCATACAAGAGGAAGCAACTGTCTCTCATGAATTCAGAGTCTAGGAAGGTGGCTTTTTAGGATGGAACACACGATCATTTTTCCCTTTAAAAATAAAGCAGTTGTTATTTAATAACTTCCCACTTAGAGGCAGGGTTTTCAGGAAGAAATTAGTTGTCAAGTGAAGGATAGGTATAAAAACCACACCTTCCCACTCTTCATGAGACAGTTCTTAACCTCTCCTTCCAGATAATGTGTGATTTTAACTGACTATTCAGTTCTGGCACAGTGCCTAAGGCATATGACTGCTAAGGTTGGCAGTTCAAACCCACCAGCCACTCTGAGGAAGGAAGACTGAGCAATCTACTTCCATAAAGATTTACCACCTGGAAAACCTAAAGGGGGTCGCTATGAGTCAGAATCAACTTGATGGCCAAACCAAAAATGAAACCCACTGCCGTCAGGTTGGATCTGACTCACAGAGACCCTTCCTTGGGTTTCCGAGACGATATCACTAAGGAGGTAGATTGCCCAACCCGGCAGTGAGTGAGCATTCAATGCTGTCATCAGGAATCACTAGAAAAGGACAATATATTTGGTAGAGGGCCAGCAAAAACAAGGGAAACCCTTTATGAAATGAATTGACACAATAGCTGCAACAATGGGCTCAAACATACCAAGAATCATGAAGCTGTCTCAGGACCTGGCAATGTTTTTGTTCTTACACATACAGCCTCCATGAGGTGATGTCAACTCCATGGCAACTAACAACAACATCATCCAATTCTGTGATTTGGTAGAGACATTTCTATTTTGAAAACAACTAATCTTCGTGGGAAAGCATAAACACATTTTTAAAGTTCTTGTATTTGGATAAAATTGGTAAAATGCTCCTATGAACCTAGAACCAATTTTATTCTGTTCTTCAGAGGAGATGGGAAATATATCCTTTCACACCTTCCTGTGACTGTAGGGAGACTTAGGACTGTGAGACTGTTGTTTTCTCTTCCTCCTTCTCCCTCTCCAAGTGTCTTTCTTTCCTGTGGCTCTTGGTCTGTGAGCGTCTCTGTCTTTTACTCTTTCTCACACAGGCACAGCATCATAATAGTCATTCTTCACCTATATCTAGCATTCTTTTCTTTCCATTTGATTCTTGAAATGACTTGTGAGAGAGAGGATGGTTAATGCAGATATTCTTATTGCCATTTTAGATTTATAAAAATGGGTTGCAAAAAGATTAAGTGACATATACCTCAAAAACCAAAACCAAACCCATTGCCATAGACTTAATTTCAACTCAAGCAACCCTATAGAACACAACAGAAATGCCTCACAGGGTTTCCAAGGCTGTAAATCTTCATGGAAGAAGACTGCCACTTCTTTCTCCCAAGGAGCAGCTGATAGCTTCAAACAACTGACTTTTCAGTCAGCAGCCAAGTGTTTACACCACTGTGCTACCAGGGCTCCTCTGACACATACGTATGGCAAAAGCCAGTCCCAAAACCTACAGCTTGTGAAACCAGTCTAGTGATGGTTCCACAGCTGCAGGAAGGATTCTTGGATCATGTAGCCCGTGAATGGAACAGGGACACAGCACCTCCAGAGACATGCTTCAGTGACTTTGTCAGCTGACAGGTGTGGTGCTCAGCACAATGCATCATTAAATTCCTTTGAAGATGTCCCATGAACTTCCTTCCTGGCTGTGGAGCAGCCCTATTCACCCATCCATCCAGAATGGAGGGGAGATAGAAGGCTCCCTTCACTGTCACTTGGGGAAAGCCAAAAGGTGCATCTGCCTTCTGGATCCTGAAGCCTACAATGCCAAGCTACTCTGATGGTCAAAACTGACAAATGAATTCAGCCATTTTTAATCCAGATTGCTGAAGGGACATCACAATAAAATTGTCAAAAGATAAACTGAGCTGTCAGAGTTAATTATTATCCAGTTAATTCTAGCCACGCTGCTGATGAATTTGGGCAACTGAATTTAAGAACATGTTTCCCTTTCCTTCTCCCTTAAAGAATTTGTTGTTGTTGTTATGTGCCGTCGAGTTGGACCTGACTCATAGCGACCCCTCCTTGGGTTTCCAAGGCAGTATCACTATGGAAATAGATTGCCCCATCTTCCTTCCGAGGTGGAATTTAGTCATGTAAAAATGCAAAAGAATAGCAAAATCAACTTAATATTATGATTATTTGTTATCTGTTATACTGGCTTGTCATATACTTAAGAACTCTTCATCAGCTTCCAAAATTAAGTCTATAATTTTTACTTCTTATTATATTGAAAAAGAAATTCTGGTCTGAGAAGCCTGAAGAGAAACTTAATGTGCCCCCCAAAAAAGGTTTCTAGCTTTTACTCTCCACAGCTACTCGCAACTACTTAGAAGAAGAAAAGTATCACGAGAAAAACCCCACCCACAGTATATTCAACAGCAGAGATTACACAATTCATTCTGTCTCTACGTTTGCCTAACAGTGCAAGCAAAATCGAATTCAAAAATGAGTCTCTAGGGCACCCTCTGGTGGCCAGAAAGAGTCACGCAGTCAGTGTCCACATGTACAAGGTAAGATTGTGTGGCTCATTCTATAGGTCCCAGAAAGCCTACAATAGTTGTGGCTTTTTCCAAGTGCCCATCACTAATTTCTCCATTCAGTGTTGAATCCAGATAAAACAAGCAGGAAGGAGTGGAAAGAATTTGGAATCACCGGACTTGTACTTGAGTCATAGCTCTGTCATTTACTTGCTCTGTCAACCTGTGCCTGGCTGGTCTGTGCAGAGCTAAGGCTGAATCTGGTATTACTCACTGGAGATAAGAAAAAGGAAGCAATGTCAAAACCAAAAGACTGCATGATTCCATTTTTATGACCGTTCAGAAAAGGCAGCTCTACAGAGACAGAAAGTAGATCAGTGGTTGCCTGGGGCTGGGGATGTGAATGGAGATTTACTGTAAGCAGGCATGAGGGATCTTACTAAGGTACTGGAAATGTTCTAAACTAATTTATGGTTGTTGTTGTTGTTGTTGTTATGTGCCGTCGAGTCGGCCCCGACTCATAGCGACCCCTCCTTGGGTTTCCGAGGCAGTATCACTACGGAAGTAGGATTGCCCAACCTTCCTTCCGAGGAGTGGCTGGTGGGTTTGAACTGCCAGCCATCTGGTTAGCAGGCAAGTGTCTTAGCCACTATGCTACCAGAGCTCCCTAATTTATGGTTAGTGTTGCCCAACTTACCAAATTATTAAAAGTACTTGCATTTTTCCTTAAAAACAGGTGACTTTTATGGTATGGTAATTGCACCTCAATAAAGTTATTTTTTAAAAAAATACTGGAGATTTTAACATTTTTTAACTAGAGGGGAGCTAAGCAGTTAACTACTATAGATATTCAAGTACAGAGCCAGGAAGGTTGTACCTTCTAAATGAGTGGTAGGAAGAGGAAATGTGGAAAGGGATGAGGGTGAGCAGAAGAATGCTTAGAACAGATCCTGCTGTTTGGAACTTTTACATATAGTGTCCATAGCTTGGTGAGTCACCTTAAAAAAAAAAAAAAAAAAAAAAAAGCCAAACTCACTGCCATCGAGTCAATTCATAGTGACCTCCTTCTTCAGGGAAGTAGATTGCACAGAGTGGCTCGTGGATTTGAACCGCCATCTTCTGGTTAGCAGTCAAATGCCTTAGGCACTACACCACCAGAGCTCCTAAGTTGCCTAGCATTGATTAGTGTACAGGAGGTGGAAAGACAGCACCTCTTGGCTTTTGTCTGCCATTGTGGGCAGAACCAGGGCTTCCATGGACTCATAATGGAAAGTTCTGACTACTCAGAGGCATTTCTGAGAGAGGAAAGGCTATTGCAGCTTACAATTTGATGCAGTTGCAGCCACATGACTATTTTGAAATGTAAAAACCTGTGTTTTCTTCATTACTTTTCTCAATTAAAGCTGTTAGTGTGTTTGGGGAATTAGATGAGTCTCAGGAGTGGGCTGAGGACATCATAACAATTTTTGTATTTCTTACTAATAGAAAACTTAAAAATGGGAGGATTTATATAATTACAAGATAATTCAGGTGAATATCTTTGTAAAGTTAGCACAGAGAAAAACTATGAGGAATAATCCCCAAACCAGACACTCTAAAAGAGATGATAGATGGATTTAGTTAGTAAAAAAGAGAAAAGAAAAAAGATACAAATGATGTTCCAGGAAATACTACTATATCATATACACCAGAAGTTTATTATCATTAATGTAACAGACACAAATGAAAGAAAAAATGATCAAAGGATGGGTACAGATAATTCACAAAAGGAATAATAAGAAATATGATCTGTCACCATATGAAACAGCATTTAACCTGCTTACTAATTAATAAAGGAGCTCTGGTAGCATAGTGCCTAAGGCACTTGAATGCCAACCAGAAGGCTGGTGGTTCAAACCCACCAGCCACTCCTAAGAAGGAAGGTTAGGCAATCTACTTCCGCAGTGATACTGCCTCAGAAACGCAAGGAGTCACTATGAGTCGGGTCCGACTTGATGGCACATAACAACAACAACTAATTAATAAATGTTACTAAGGAAACAATGAGCTATTTTCCACATATGAGACTAGGAGAGATTAAGAAGATTGACAATGGTTACTTCCAGTAAGTATAAATTGCCTGGATAAATTGGCACAGCTTGCGGGGAGGGGCAGTAAATGGGTATTATACTTCAAAATGTAAATTATGCATACCTTTTGGCCCAGCAATTCCATTTTGGAGAATTACTTTATGGCAATAATTAGGTATGTGTGAAAAGATATATAGATTAGGATGTTCATGGCTGAGTTATTTGTAAAGGCAAAAAAACAGGAAGCTTCTCAAATGCCTATCAACAGGGACTTGATTAAGTATTGCACACCCATTCAATGGAATGACTGAAGTAATTAAAAATGCATGTAATCTATATTTTGGTTTTGGGAAAATGTTTACATTATGATGCTAAGTAAAACAAAAAAACAGCATCAAAACAGCACAGATAATATGCTCAAATTTTTGTTTAAAATTATACTGTGTGTGTACATGTATGATGGATATGAGATGCACTGCTCAGATCCCCCTTCAAGGAAGGTCTTGTTGCCCCAGCTGT
The DNA here is from genome assembly GCF_000298275.1 of Orycteropus afer afer. Classification (NCBI taxonomy): domain Eukaryota; kingdom Metazoa; phylum Chordata; class Mammalia; order Tubulidentata; family Orycteropodidae; genus Orycteropus; species Orycteropus afer. The sequence continues at coordinate 1,269,827 of NW_006922028.1, read as the reverse complement.
CAGCTCCTTACGAGATGTCCTCAGCTACAGAGGCACTTCTTCCAATGTCCTACCCACCAGGGCAGGGGGAGGAGTGGGCACATCTAATGACTGATCAAGGCAGGAGTATCAAGCCAGGCCATTTCTGCCAGCAGAGAACAACTCTGATGGGCCATGACACTGTGGGGTCAGACAAGGCTGCTGTCAAGTGTGTTGTTGTTGTTGTTGTTATGTGCCATCGAGTCAAACCCGACTCATAGCGACCCCTCCTTGGGTTTCCGAGGCAGTATCACTACGGAAGTAGGATTGCCCAACCTTCCTTC
>NW_006922028.1:1264500-1267655 GCF_000298275.1 Orycteropus afer afer | reverse complement strand
AGTGTTTCGTTCTGCTGTGCATGGGGTTGCTATGAGTCGGAAACGACTCGACGGCACTTAACAACAACAACAACAACTGTGAGTTAGAATTGACATCCACATGTGCTTTTTTGTTGTTTGTTTTATAGAGGATTGAGCAAACAACTGTTATCATAAGATACTAATCCTTATCATCTTAATTTTTCTCCCAGATATCTATGCAAAAATTAAAAATTCTTCTTCAGCCAAAAAATCAACAATTCAACCTCTTGTGATCCTGTCTCCCAATTCAAAACAGAAATCTGAATGACTCTTAGGCTCAAGCTGAGACCTGGAACAGTCTAGTTAAAGTAACCTGCATCAGAAGGAACTGAGCTTGACACCCTTCTCAGCTCTTAAGTCACAGACTAAACAACTTTAACCAAACCAAACCAAATTCACTGCCATTGAGTCAATTCTGACTCACAGCAATCTCCTGTGGGTTTCCAAGGTGGTAAATCTTTATGGAAGTAGACTGGCCAGTCTTCCTTCTGTGGAGTGGCTGGTGGGTTTGAACTGCCAGCCTTCTAGCTAGCAGTCAAATGCCTTAGGCACTACACTATCAGAACAACTTTAGGAGTTTAAAACACTGAGCTGCAGTATGGCACATTTGGGGAAACCACAACTGGTCAATGGTTAGCTAGGACTTCAGGGGTCTACGTGAATTTTAAGATGGTTGACAAACCCACTTTTGTTACTTTTCAGACTGATGTGTTCATAGTATGAAGACAAAGCCGAAAGATGTTCCTAAGCTTGATCAAACTGTATTAGTTTGTTTAAATGATCCATATAAGCAGATTACTAAATTTTGAATATTCAGGAAATTGAGCAAGACTACTGACTTCCAAAAACTTGACTTACGAACAAGACTACTGACTTACAAAAATGTACTTTGTTTTTGCCACTTGACAAATATAATTTTACCTCAGTTATTCAAGATACAGCTTCTCACAGTTGTAAGGAAACAATCTGCTATGAATGTGCAAAGCAATGGCATTTGCGTAACATGGGACCTTAGGGCAGTGACCATATGGTTAATTTCTGCTGATGAGTGAGATCCCTGCTAGACTGTGTGTGAAGAGGTATAGCCATTATTAGAATGTCTGCTTTACCAAGAGAGAACTGGAGAATATATACCAAATGTGTTGTTTTGTGCATCCATATTTATTAGCAGAATTCCAGTGAATGAGGCCACAAAATCCTTCATTTATTCAGTAAATGTTCTGTGTGAGGTACTACAGAGTATTGTGGAGGGTACTAAAACATTTAAGCACAGTGAAAAGATTTGCTCAATAAAAAATCATGACACAATCTAATATCACAACAGAATATTTAAAATAGTAAGTGTAGTTAAAAAAAAAAAAAAGTAAGTAGGGTCACTTTATATAGAAGACATAAAATCTGTGGCCATTTACAGCTCCCAGCATTGTAAAATCTATGCAAAAAAACGTAAAGTATACCCCACACACACATACACACCCCAGACATGAATGCTCTATGGGTACGGAAAAAGAAGCTAGATCTCCTTCTCTCGTCAAATGGTATATTCTCTAACCTTTAGATATTCCAAAGCTAATTTAAGCTTTGGAAAGAAAAGGTAAGGCTCATCTATTACATGATCATTGAGATTCCACAAGGTGACTGTAGATTCCAAATGCAATCATTCAGATGTCGGTCTTTTCTTCTCCTTCTGCAGTGATACAGAGAGCTCCATTGTCTATTTCTCATGCTGGCGGATTCCAAGTGAAATCACAGAGGGTAATTCTCCTTCCTTGGGAATGAGAAGGCTGGGGGAGGAGAACACTCCGCTGCCAGTTAGTTGCACTCACACAGCTCTAGCCTGCTGAGTGCAGAGTGGGCCTGGCTCAGGGCCCAGCACTGACCTGGTGAGGAACTCTCAACCCTGTGGGCCGGGGCCAGCCCTGGGTGGGCACTGCTAACTTTGGCAGAGGGCAAGGGAAGGGCCCTCAACACCACAGTTTCGCTGGGCCAGCCAAGCCGCAGTCTCTGTGTGCTGAAATTCCTCCTGGATGACACTTAGGGAATATCTAAGGAAACTGACTTCTGCATGGAATAAAAGAAAGGGTTCTCTCCCCTTTGTGTGTGCATGTACATGTGTTGGGGGGGGGGATGGTAAAGGACTGGCTGGCAAGAAGTATTGCCAATTCTTCTTGGGAACTTGAGAAAAATTCAATTAGATTTCACCCTCACACGATGAAACAACAAAAACAAGAAATATTCAGAGAGAGTAAATATTTATATGTTTTTTAAAAAAGCCTAGTAGCTCAGCAGTTACGCACTTGGCTGCTAACTGAAAGGTTGGGAGTTGGAACCCAAACAGCCACTCTGTGAAAGACCTGGCAAACTGCTTCCATAAATATTACATCCAAGAAAACCCCATGGAGCAGTTCTCTCTGTCATATGGGGTGTCTGTGAGTCAGAAATCGACGCAAGGGCACCTGACAACAACAATATGTTAATAAATAAATGAAGGAATAAAATAATACAGGCATATATCTAACTCTGGGCAGGGAAGACTTTTGTGAGTCATTCTGCACATTTCTCACCCCTAATTCTGTGTTTTAGTTTAGAATAGTTTAAAATGAATATCAAGGGAAAAGTGGTCACAAAAGGTTGAAGCTCAGCCTGAAGAATGCTCAGGTGGGAGCAGGTTGTGAGCAGGCACTTCCTGAGGAGGGCAGAGTGCAGGAGCTGCCGGGCAGGGCCACGGTTCAGCAGGAGGTTGGAGGCAGGCTGACCACAACTGGAGACTAGTGGTAGTTCAAGAGGAGAACTCCTCGGTACAGAAAAAGAAATTTGTGGAAAGAAGAGAGAAATATTTAGGAGGATCAATAGCACTTTGTGATTGACTACATGTGGGAAAGCAAGGGAGAAGGAAGAGTTCGGGCTGAATACCAGATTTCTGGCTTCATTGTGGGGTTCATATATCCTCTCAGATGGTAAAACAGGGAGGACGTTGCTCGAACCCACCACCATCAGTCTCGTCTGTCCTGCCACCAAATTCTCAAATAAGGCATGTGATAGTTGAAGATGTGTCAACTTGGCTGGACTCCAGTTGTGAGTGGTGGTTCCCATGATGGATCACATGACTGCGTCCTAAGCGGCCGGTCAGTCTA
>NW_006922028.1:1258444-1264400 GCF_000298275.1 Orycteropus afer afer | reverse complement strand
GGGTTTGAACCGCCAGCCGTCTGGTTAGCAGGCAAGTGTCTTAGCCACTATGCTACCAGAGCTGTCAAGTGTATGTACCAAAAAAAAAAACTCACTTCCATCGAGTCGGTTCTGACTCATAGCAACCCCTCCTTGGGTTTCCAAGGCGGTATCTCTATGGAAGCAGATTGCCCAATCTTCCTTCCAAGGAGTGGCTGATGGGTTTGAACAGCCAGTCTTCTGCTTAGCAATCAAATGCCTTAGGCACTACACCACCAGCCCCTTTTCCCTCTGTACCCAATTCTGCCTTCTTCCCTCTTTTGCTGAGGTTAAATCCAAGGACAATTCTTAATAAATGTTCTGCACAATAACTCCATTTCAGAGTCTGCTTCCAAAAAACTCAAGCAGTGATTTTTATACTTGTGCAGTAGTACTGTGGATTGGATAGTTTTTATTTTATAATTTTGGACATTGTCTGATTCTTTTTAAGTGGGTATTTATTATTTCTGTCATTAAATAAAAACAACAAAGTGATTTTCATTTTAGAAAATAAAGAGTAAATCATTTTAGTCTGGTCAGAATGGCCACATCAAGATGGCATCATCCAAACCATCTGTCATATATCCTTCTAAATGGGGAGGTGAGGGAGTATGAACACCGTACAGCCACACACTTTCGATTGTTCTGGCTATTGGACCGAGTAGGAGTTTTGGTATTTCTTGTTTTGGTTGACTATGACCTGTAAGATGAAGAACAATTTTGGGGGGACTCTAAAGAGCCATTGAAGATAACGTGCACCTGCATGGATGAGAGTAGATGGAAGGGGAATGCTGCATATTGATGAAGTCTCAAACCTTGAATAGTTCCAGAGTCTCCTTTCTCATCATGAACAGGTTGTTTTGGTTACCTAGTGCTGCTCTAACAGAAATAGACCACAAATGAGATGGCTTTCACTAACAAGAGTTTATTCTCTTACAGTTCGGGAGGCTAGTACTCCAAGTTCAAAGTGCCAGGTTCCAGGGGCTGGGTGAAAGTCCCTTAACCTTGGACTTCATTCAGCTCTGCCTCTTGCTCCCAGCCCACTGAAGCTCGAGCATTTCTTCACTCAGGCAGCTGTTGGCTGTTGAGGCTGACAAACCGAAGGTCAACAAGTAAAAAGGCACAGTTCTCATATTACCAAACCACATGACAGGCCATTGATTCAAATCCATTGAAAGTTCTAAGATCGGCAGAGCATGGCAGGCTGTTGAGTGAAAACTCAGCTACATGCAGGGTTCAAAAAGCTGGAGACCTTCCTCAAAGCTGCTTCTTATATACTGCAAGCAGCCCATATCCCTAAAGCAGCTATTCAGCTGCTCCAGTAGATTCCACCATGGAGTTGATTGCCAGTCTCATCACAGGGAATAACTATCTCCAGCTGCCCAGCCACTCATTTAGGCCCAGCCCAGTTGACAACAACCTTAACTACCACACAGGTGAAATATATATGTTGGGAGCAGAGCCAGATGGAATCTGTCACCCAGATTCTTCAGCCTAGAAATGTTTGACAAAAACCTTATATGCAGCATATACCAGAAGAGTCTGACATATAGTTCCCCTTGAGTGTCTTGTGGCTTCTCCAGATTAGCTGCATCTGGCGACCATGTTTAGGGGTGTAGGGAACTTACAGAATTAGAAGTCATTGCTGCTGAGAACAAAATATTTTGCTTGACCACGCACTATTTCTTAGGAAATCATGAATTACTGATTGTTGGAGAGACCTCTGGTTATTTCCAAAAATCAATCTTTCCTTTCTTCCTTAAGTAAATACAATACCCAAGCTTTTGCTGGCTCATAGCTGTCCAGCTGAAGACTGCGGTTCTCAGCCTTCTTTGCAGCTAGATGTGGTCATGTGAGTAAATTCTTGCCAATAAGATGTTAGCAGAAGTGAAATTCCATGTAGTCTCCTTAAAGGAAGTGCCTTATCTTTTCTCTCTTCCTGCTTTCCAACAGATATGGTGGTGAACTATCTGTGAATATATGGACCAAGACAACACATTGGTAGATGAAGGAGTAACAAGGTAAGAGAGGCCCAAGTTCCTGCAACACTGGAATCACCATAGCATCCCTTGATTGGTTGTTACACTTGGACTGTTATGCAAAAGTAAAACGACTTTTATCTTGTTTAAGTTACTGCATTTTGGGAGGTGGGGCAGGGGAGCAGGGGGCAGTATAAGAATCAATCTTTTATTTTTATTTTCTATTATTTTTTAACTCTTTTATAGTGTTTTTGGTTTAAAATCATGAAAGGTGTGTGTCAGGGTTGTATCCTTTCACCATACTCATTCCAATCTGTATGCTGAGCAAATAATACAAGAAGCCGGACTATATGAAGCAGCACACAGTATCAGGTTTGGAGGAAGACTCAACAACAACCTGCAATATGCAGATGATACAATCTTGTTTGCTGAAAGTGCAGATGACTTGAAGCACTTAACTGATGAAAATCAAAGACTATAGCTTTCAGTATGGATTATGCCTCAATATTAAGAAAACAAAAATCCTCACAACTGGACCAATAAGCAACATGATAAATCGAGAAGAAAATATTGAAGTTGTCAAGGATTTCATTTTATTTGAATCCACAATCAAAGCCAATGGAAGCAGCAGTCAAGAAATCAGTTGACGTAGAGCATCAGGCAAATGTGCTGGCAAAAAAAAATCTCTTTAAGTGTTCAAATGCAAAGCTGTCACTTTGAGGACTAAAGTACACTCACCCAAGCCAAGGTATTTTCAATCACCTCATATGCATGTGAAAGTTGGACAACAAATAAGGAAGACTGAGTAATAATTGATGCATTTGAATTGTGGTGTTGGAGAAGAATATTAAATATACCCTGGAATGCCAGAAGAATGAAAAATGTGTTTTGGAAGAAGTACAGCTGGAATGCTCCTTGGAAACAAGAATGGCCAGATCTCCCTTATGAAGCTTTGGACATGTTATTAGGAAGACCAGTCCCTGGAGAAGGACATCATGCTCAGTAAAGGGTCAGCAAAAAAGAAGACCCTCAATGAGATGGATTGACACAGTGGCTACAACAATGGTTGCAAACAAAGCAATGATTGTGAGGATGGCACAGGATCGGGCAGCAGTTTTGATCCATTGTATATAGGGTCACTAGGAGTCGTAACTGACTAGTCAGCAGCTAACAACAACATTATAGTGTTTACTAAACTAATGTAATTATTTGTCTGTCTCCATCTCTAGAATTTTTTTTTTTTTTTTCTTTCTGAACTCCTAGCATATAGGGGACATTCTACAAGTGTATTTAAAGGGATGAGTGACTGAATGGTGAGGAAACGTGTGGAAAAAAGGGAAACTGGGACCTAAGCACAAACTTGTCAATATCACAATTTTCTGTAACCGAAGTTTTCGCAGGCCTCTCTAGCATGGGGGCGGGTGGGGGGGGGGTAAGTAGGACACTACTATCAATGCATCAGGAACCAAAATTAGTAATGCATAAGGATCCATAGCTTTCCCTTCCATTAACCTCAGAGGAAACTTCTCATGTTTCCTGCTTACATTCTGTGCCACTTCACCCCCGTCCTGACCAAAACTCACATCTGACTTTTAGATCAGGTTCATCAGTGTGAGGAGCACCACTGAAGTGGAAGGACTGAGAAACGGGGAGGGGAAGCTGGAGTGGGAGAGAGTGTGAACCTGGGAAGAACAGGGAAAAGAGATTTTAACAAGTGGGGATGGAACTTACAAACTCTATTTCCTTTTCAAAGTCATTTAAGAGACACAAGTAAAGACTGGAATTAACTTGTTTTTGATTGCTGCTCTGTCTCTCTGCAAGTGGACACTACAGAGACACTGGGCCAGAGGACACTGGACGTTGTTTTGTTTCCTACAACACAAACAACCCAAGTGTCACTAGCTCTTAATCCTCCTTTTCAAGAAGGGTCCCCAATTCACAAATTATTTCTGAGACGTGTTGTGTGGATATTGTTACCTTTGTAGACATGAATTCTGACCCTCATTGTGATGCTGGCAGTTCATGAAATCACAGAAAGATGACCCCTATCCTTCATCACTGACACTAGCGTCCTAAGAAAAAATGGATGCTTTTGCCCAAAGCATCATATACTCCCTACTCTTCACATACTCTGAATACCTCTTGTCCTAAGCGGTTCTCTCTAGAATCTTTACTATGCCAGAGTCATGCTATGATTCTCACAGAGTGGAAAAGGTTCTTTATACTCATCCTTGATTTTACACTGACTTCACCTTCTATAGCAGAAGTTGGCAAACTTTTTGTGTGTGTGTGTGTGAAGGGGATGATAGTAAATATTTTAAGGTTTGTAGATCACAGACAGTCTCTATCATATTCTTCTTTTTGGGGTTTCCCCCCAGTATTTTTTAAATGTGAAAACTACTATTAGCTTGTGGACAATACAAAAACAGATTCTAAACCTGATTTGGCCCAAGGGCTATAATTTGCACTCTTCTACAGAGAGGATTAAGGAACTATGGTGGTGTAGTGGTTAAGGCATTTGACTGCTAACCAGGTCGGCAGTTCAAACCCACCAGCTGCTCGCAAAAGAAAGACTGGTGCTGTCTGCTTCTGTAAAGATTTATAGCCTTGCGGTGTAGTAAATTACATGGTATGGCTTTTCTAGCCATAGTCTTTGTAACTCCCACTGTATTACTGGGTGGGACCATGCAATTTAAACTCCTGATTTTTAAAGTCATCCACCTGGGGTATTTTTGTTGGAGCAGCAGGAAGTAATCTTCTGAAAAAAGTTCACTCTCTTTCAGGTGTGTAGAATTCTGATGTTGGGATTGGTTGGTTTTGGCACTCTACCAGCCTCAAAATGAGCCCTCCTAGATGCAGAATGAATCTGACTGCTAGCTGAGACAGACACTTGGCTGAGAGAGAAATGCCTGGCTGAGAGATGGCAACAGTGGAACCAAGAAGCACAGGACATAGCAGCAGGCTTACCTGGCCCACAGGGGCAGAGGCCAGGCTGAGAGGCCGAGGGCCAGAGAGGCATGTCTAAGGGCATAGCAGAGGGGAGACTGTCCTGACTAAAGAACTGTATCCTGAGTGTGTTCCTGGACTTGAACTGTAGCCTGTTGCTTCCCTACTAAATCCCATAATCTGTGAGTTCTGTGTGGCCACTGCAGTGAATTATCAAACCCAGCAGAGAGGTGATGGGTGCCACGGGAGGGACGGTTGGTGTCAAGGTTGGTAAGAGGGCTGGAGGGTGGCAGCATGTCTGGCCTCATAGGAAGAGGCCTGGGACTGCTGATAGTGATTTTGACTTCCTTTTGTGAAGTTAGAGGAGGTCAGAAGATGTCACTCCTTGCTCCTTCAGCAGAAATCCAGTGTGGTTTACTATGACTTGGAACTGACTCGATGGCAGTGAGTTTGGTTTGGTTTGGTTTATAGAAGATTAAAGAGCTCTGGTGATGCAGTGGTTAAAGCACTTGGCTACTATGGTGGTGTAGTGGTTAAGGCATTTGACTGCTAACCAGATCAAGGGTTTGAACCCACCATCTGCTTGGTGGGAGAATGATGAGGCAATCTACTTCTATAAAGATTTTCATCTTTAGAAACCTTATAGGGGCAGTTTTACTCTGTCCAAGGCACTTGACTGCTAACCAGAAGGCTGGCGGTTCAAACCCACCAGCCACTCCTCAGAAGGAAGTTTGGGCAATCTACTTCCGCAGCGATACTGCCTCAGAAACCCAAGGAGGGGTCGCTATGAGTTGGGGCCAACTAGATGGCACATAACAACAACAACATAGGATCACTATGAGTTGGAAGTGACTTGATGGCAGTGGGTTTGGGTTTTTTTTTTTCCATACAGGATTTCTATAGGACCACTGTGAGTTCTTTTTTGGTACAGTGACTCTGTGTATTCCTGCCATCTTCTCTTGATGTTTCCTGCATCATTCAATATTTTGCCCATAGAATCTCTCACTATTGCA